>NC_071122.1:2467500-2775000 GCF_024256425.1 Clarias gariepinus | reverse complement strand
TATAATCAGTTGATCTGAGAGTTACGGTGATAATTTCAGGTCCTGCCGCCGTTCACTCTCGAATCTTCACTCGTTTGTTGAAGAGACTACAGTTTTGGCTTTGAGCCTAGTAACATGCCTTCTTCACAAATCAGTGAAGAATCGATCAGACGTGACGCAGGTCTGATTAATCGCACTGTTTTCACAGGCAAATCCAGTGAGCGTGATAGTAGTGTAATGAATGCTATCAGATCTGCATGTTCTTGTTTTTTTTACCCCGTACTGTCTTTCAGTACAGTAAAGACTACAGTACACAACTGCATTTACTGTGATCTTGATGAGCTCAAGAGCTTTCACCTTCACTGGTCTTTGGATAAAGGTGTGTCCTGCAGTGCAGTTCAGTACCTCAGTGTCTTGGTAATGACGTTCATCTATCCCTTTGTACCAATACATTTTTACGTCGGTTTACTTCTTTCAGGAATGATGCTGTAGTATTGTTAATTATTACGTTTTAGGATTTACATAGGAGGAAGCTTGGCATAGTTTATGTGTGTACTTTTATCAACATGAGATAATTATTGCTCATAAAATAAAAAAAATCCACTCCATTTGTGGCATATCCCTTTGTCTATACGCTGTACAGTAGAAGTCAGTTAAAGGTTTTGCTGCTCTAAGTGGCCATGTTGACGTTGTCACTTATTGAACTCAGAGTTTCAGTCCCGAGTTCCCAAGCAGGAATTTCGACTCGAGAGGGGGGCTTGTTTCACATCTTACACGACCACTTCTTACAATATTACATAAGACGCAACTGCTAAGGAATTGTCGGTCAGGCAGAATGAGTGTCTAATACGTCTAACTTCACACATCGTGTTTGTGACCTCAGTTAGTTGTGAGAAACCTATCGTCTCTCAGCTTCAGGATTCTCTCTGATTCTCTCTACATGCTGCGAGTATGCAGGAGGAGAGAGCAGCGTCTGGTGCAAAGCCTTCATAATTATTTGGTTTGCTTCCACCGGTCCTCTCGCATCCCTTTGTGGTCCACTCGTGCCGATTAATCCACATAATAAAATTTGTATTAGCGCCAGTGCTGTCATGCCTTTAGCGTTATATTTAAACATGCATGCTGAATTTAAAGTGTTACGCAATCTCCTGAACCTGATTATCAGCTTTTCAATTATGGGTGAGAGAGAGCGAGAAAAGAAAAACTAGTTTCTTTACCTGAGCAGTTAATCTGAGGATTTGTTCTCAGGTGTGTGAGTTTTACACTTTACAGGTATAGTCCTGAATCTGAGGTCTTGCTTGCTCAGTATAGAGGCAAACACTTTTAGAAGAAGAGGAGAGCTGTAATGCAATGATGGATCTCTGTGCTGTGGGTCAAAACAAAAAAAATGTAAGGAGAATTCAAAACTTTTTTTCCTTCCTTTTTTCCTAATTTTTGCTCCTTTTGTGACCTCACATATGAAGAAAAGCCCCTCCCCCAACTCTGCAGTCCTCTGGTTTAGCTTTACGTCATTTTAATCAATATTAAAATAACATATTTAGAGGAAGAGTGAAATAAAGGGAGATTCAGACACTCTGGAACCTTTCAGGAGTATTAAAGCTGTTCTGGGACCTCGTGGTGGCCCGACACCTTATTAAGACACTTCTCATGAAGAATAAAATGTTATGTCTATCAGGATACATAAAACACATGGAAGAGAACAGGGAACATGATCTGTCAGTTGATGCCTTGTGACTGCAGTCGCTCAGTAGTTCAGGACTGGAGTTTCCTCTCTGAGCCTCCAATAACGAACTGGACTCCATACTAACCGAAACACATCAACCTGTTATATTAAACTCTCGGCTGCCTACACTTACATTTAAAAAAAAATATTGTGCCGGGTCTCATTTTGCACTTGTGTTTTTGCTGATCCAAAACCAGAACAATATAATATTTGTGGCTCGTTAACTCTAAAACACATTCGAAAGATTTCTCACATCACGAAAACCCACCACTATTGTCGCCCAAACCCCTGACACAAGAAGTCTGGTTCAGCTCGTGTGTGATGTGATGGATGGTTTACTGACAAAGTAGCAACAGTTCAAGCAGTTCCACTTATCTGATTTAGCAAACAAAACTAAGCTCACATTTCCATGCACCAAATTTGCATCACAACACACAGGTAAGGACTGAGTCCCCCCCCCCCCTCCCCCCTGCATGGAGTCTAATGGAATTTAAAGAATCTGCCCTGCCTCTCCCGGCGTCTCTCTCACCTGGACTTTGTTTAGTAAAACACTCTCAGTTAACGAGAGGCCATTTCTGCTCATTTTCACAAAGAACAACTGACACCATCCGGCCGTGTCTCACTCTCTCTCTTTCTGTTTAAGGTCTTTATCACCTAATATTAAACAGATTGCTGATCAACCGCTTCCTCAGAACCTTTAGAACCTGACCTGTTTGCTCCAGCTGAAACACAAGGAGCTTGTGTGTGTCGCCATCTGTGTTACCTCAGTGTGTAAGTCAGGGGTTTATTTATAGCCTGTATGTAGGTGTGGCTTTTAGATACCTTGTGATTTGCTCCACCCTGGACAGAACTGCACTCGACACCTTTCCTGGTGCTTCACACTTTCCAGTGCTGTGGGAAGTACACAGGTTGTGTGTGTGTGTGTGTGTGTGTGTGTGTGTGTGTTATTCTAAATACACAGTGATCTGGATATCCCCCTGGAACTACGCAGATTCCCTGCTCATGTGTTTTTCATATGCTTTTAAAATTCAGTGATTTGACACTTTACCCAGGTTTCACCCAGGACTGAGTGGGAGGTTTGTGTGCATGTAAACACACACGCGCACACAAACCTGTTACCCCGTGCGACTACGCACTTAGCAAACATTGCACTGGTAGCTGGGAGGGCTATGTGCTCAGACACAGACGAACTGCATGCAAATTATATATCCGGTTATTAGTCTCAGTTAGTGCTGCTGGTATAATATAGTCAAGATATTAAAAGATGGTGTGTGTAATAATATGAAGAACATTACTACTACAGTATAACTGCTACAGTGGCATGGCTCAAGGTGAGACAGATTACACAGAACATGGAAATTTAAATGCTTAAATGCCTGAACTGTCGAATAAATGACGCAGTCGTGATAAGCATCAGATTCATCAACACACAAGATCGCTAGGAAAATTTAAATACTGCATTCATGGGGTGTCAGAAATGATCAGAAAAATAAATTATTTCCTTATTTAGAAAAATCTTGAGAAATTCAGAAAGCTTTGATAATAAAATTCCAAAACATTGTTGCAGTAATGTTACTGTCCATTTTATTTTTGTAGATTAAAAGTTTATTAGATTAGATAAAAAAATTAAAAGCACAAATTATCAGGAAATGAGAGACTATACGAGATGAGTGAAAATGCAGCAGCTAACGTTACACTTGCTCTGACGGCAGCAGGCGGTCTACCGCTATCTTAGCTTGCTAAATTAAACAACTTTCGTTAAAATGCCTAAAAGTAAAAGGTCGAAAGTGTGGCTATATTTCACAAGAAAGAATTCCGACACCGCGACGTGCAGCGGTTGCGTGTAAAGGGGGCAACGTGTCAAATCTAATGAAACATTTGAGGGCACTCGATAAATAAGTGTGTGTTCTAAGTGGCTTTTGGACCATTGGAGACCGATCAGAGGTAAACGCAAGCGATTTTTGACAGTCACAGCGCAAAAATTTCTGTTGCGCAAAAATTTCTGTGGCCGATCAACTGGTTTATCTCTATTATAAATTGTAAAAATCGATTTTGGAGTCAGTATGGCGAAACTGGATATTGGATCTACTAATTGGTGGCTTTGACTTTGATCTATTTGTAATATACATCTTATTAATTCTCTTCTGTTTCTCTTTGCACTCTATGTGGAAAATCCCAACCAAATTTTCTTGTGTTAGAAAATAAATAAATAGACATTTTAGTACACACCTTCATTATCCGCTAGTCAGAGTTTTCTAGGGTTGCAGCTCGATGTTGAGTTTTATACTGTAGGACTTGAGGACTTTATCCTTACTTCTATATTATAGTTCTCTTTTGCACAGGTTTCAACATGTTTGCCATAACGTTGTATATTTAAAGGAGCATCCTGGTGGAATAGCAATATTAAATCTATTCTTTGTGATATTTGTTAATCTGTTGCATGGGAGTGTATCACTCTGGCTCTACAGATGTTTGAGGTTGCAGGCGGGACTTGAAACTGCAGTAGTGTAGCAAGAGATTGGATGACGTGAAGTGAAGTGCCTGGGTCTTGTCCCGATGAACACCGTAAAGCAAATGACAGTGTGTGTGTATTCACTGTGGTGTGATGAGGGTCGAGTGTTTGGCTAAAGCAGAGAACACACCTGATAGACCTGACGATGGAGTACAGAGCAGAGAACACACCTGATAGACCTGACGATGAAGTACAGGACAGAGAACACGCCTGATAGACCTGACGATGAAGTACAGGACAGAGAACACGCCTGATAGACCTGACGATGAAGTACAGGACAGAGAACACACCTGATAGACCTGACGATGAAGTACAGGACAGAGAACACGCCTGATAGACCTGATAGTGCTTTGACTGTATTTGTAAATCGGAGCCCAGCAGGCCAGTCTTACAAACCACACACAAATGCCGGGGTCCAGTAAGTGCAGGTGTGTGTGTATGTGTGTGTGCGTGCGTGTGTGTGTATATATATGTGTGTGTGTATATATATGTGTGTGTGTATATATATGTGTGTGTGTATATATATGTGTGTGTGTATGTGTGTGCGTGCGTGTATATGTGCGTGCGTGCGTGTGTGTGTGTGTGTGTCTGTGTATGTCAGCTTGGGTTTCTATATTTAATTGATTTACTATATTAAAAATGCTGAAAGCTCAGACTGACCCATAACAGTTTTGTTGCTGGGAAGTGCAGGGTTTTCTGTTCTGTCATTAGCTCGTGCTGAGTGTTTCAGAAACTGCCTAAGATTCCGCACACACACACAGCAGTCTACACAAGAGTTTAAACAGAATGGTGAAGAGAAAACACAAAAGTGCCCCGTCTGCTGTCATTCTCAGGGTAAAAGTTGTCATGTTGGTGAGCGAGGTCGGGGCAGAACGACCACGCAGATGTCTACTCTTTACAGCCGCCATGAGCAGAAACGACTGCTGGCTTTGTTTAGATCAGCTACTCACTGGATAGAGCTTATGCATATGAGTGACAAACACACTGATTGGAGTTTCAGCACATGCCAGGTCAAGAAGTGTTGAAGTGTCGGATACCACGACACACGTGAGAAACTGTATGTACTCTGGGTGAATTCCAGAAAGCAGGTTTAACTTCGCTTAGAGCTCAAACTGAGACCGACTGTGTCACATGTAGTGTGCGTTTGTGTTTGCGTGTGTGTGCATGTGCGTGTTTGTGTGTGTGTTTGCCTACATTGTGCTTGGATATGAACTGATAACACAAAAAAGCCCGATCAATTAAAACAAATGAACTTATTCAGTGTCTTATGAAGGAAGAAAAGTGCTGCAGGGCCCCGGGGGATGAAGTGGCCTGTGCACCGAGCCGTGGACAAGCGTCTGAGATGATGGGGGGGGGGGGGATTAATTCTGGTTAATTATAATAATTAATAATCAGGTTAGAAACTGTTACATATTTTTATTGGAAGGTAAGTGAGATACAATTTATGCCAATCAGTTGCTTCGGGCTCACAGCCATTATAAAGAGTTTTTTGAGAATCATAAGCTCTTATAGATCAACATAAACGCACATCACGTGATCGCAGTGTGTTGTGAGTGCCGTCATTGTTTGGTTAAACACATCCATGAGTGACACCCAGGCGTCTGTAATGAGAGCGTCGTCCATCATGTTTAATCTCAGGGCACTTTAAGTTTCTGTGCCGTCTCTCTTTCTGGAAATGAAAATTTTTAGAAGGCCTTATCTTCCCTTATTGCTTACATAATAAGAGGAAATGTATAAAAAACCCTTCTCATCAAAACTGCGAATGGGGTTTCAGCTTAAGCACCAGCTCCAGTACGCAAGTTGGGTTTTTAATTGAAAGAAAATACCTTGTTAAAGGTGACCTTTTGTGCAAAATGAAACTTTCAGTCATGTTTAGACATATTGATGGGTTTCCTATGTGTGTGTGTGTGTGTGTGTGTGAGAGAGAGACTCGTATTAACTTGTTAAAGAAATAGCTTAACTCATGCTTAGCTTATTGCTGAAGTTGCCCGAGAAGCAATCTGTTGCAAGTGGACTTGACGGAGACACGGAGCGAGTGTGACTCACTGTGTGACTCTTCCTCATTCCTTTGCTCTTTGCTCAGCAGATAAGACTTCCGTGAGAGTTCGAAAAAAAAAGTCAGCTTGCTCTGTAGTGAGCACTGTAGTAACCCGCTAACCGGCTGGTACTAGTATATACGCATGGGGTGTGTTCAAGTCAAACATGGATTCTGTGAATTTCTGGTAAGTGAAGGTGTAAAAGCGATTGATTTTAACAGGAGCCTTTAAGCACAGTACAGTGATAAGACTCTTCGCTACAGCAAAACATTTAAATGATGCAAACATTTTAAAGAAGGCTGTATGTGTATGATGATTCTGGCTGAGGTGGCGCAGAGCCAATGCAGTCGTTCCTGTGAACATTCAGTGAGTGCAACGTCTGATCCTTGAAAACAGACTGAGAACTTGTTGCCAACTTGCAGAAGAGACACATCTGTCTGTGGGAACTGTACACACATTTATTTACCAGCACCAGTTGTACATTACAGGACCTTGGGTGGGAGTTATTACCACACCGCCAGTACAGTCCTGACCTCACCATTTCTACATGTTCTTGGGAGGCATGAAACAGTGAAACAGACTTTCTAAGTTCATGGTATCTAAGCACTAGTGAAATGCTCGGAATAAGTGCATTAGTATCAGGGGATTATATCGAGAAATAAGGGGAGTGTTTACTCTCAGAACTCTGTTCTGTTATTCTGTTCAATCAAAAGTCCCACTTTGACTCACTGACCCCGTTTGTGTGTATGTGTGTGTGTGTGTGTGTGTGTGTGTGTGTGTGTGTGTGTAATCGCAATATTTCAGTTCTTTTCTACAATAAACAATATTTTGATATGTAGATTACAGTAGCTAATGATTAGTTCAGGTCATGAATAAAGAGGAATTAAACTATTGTAATATCACAGAAAATCTCAGTAAAGTGTATTGTGACATGATGTATCACAATATATCCTTGTTTTTTTTTTTTTAACAAAAATTCTAAACAAATTTAGCATAAACCTAGTATTTACTTCCTGCTAATGAGTGAATAGTTTAGAGCACCACCTGTGGGATAATAAAAAAACTACAACATTTTGCTACTTTAAATGCAAACTTGTGTATGTATGTTTGTATGTATATTTATACAGTGATGTGAAAAAGTGATAGACCAAAAGATCTTCAAAGCCTAGACATCATGCTGAGAAATTTAAAAACAAATGAAAAAGAAAATAATTGAGATCTATCAGTCTAAAAAGGTTATAAAGCCATTTCTAAAGCTTTGGGACTGCAGTGAGAGAGAGTCATTATCTACAAATGGCAAAAACATGGAACACTGGAGAACCTTTCCAAGAGTGACCGGCCGACCAAAATTACCCCAAGAGCGCAGAGACAACTCATCCAAAGTCACAACAACATCCAAAGAACTGCAGGCCTTACTTGCCTCAGTTAAGGTGAGTGTTCATGACTCCACCATAAGAGAGAGACGGGGCAGAAACGGTTTGCATGATTGCATAAGTGAGTTCCAAGACGAAAACCACTGCTGAGCAAAAAGAACATAAAGGCTCAGTTTTGCCAGACAACATCCTGATGATCCCCAAGACTTTTGGGAAAACACTGAGGACTCTGTGGACTGACGAGACAAAAGTTGAACTTTTTGGAAGGTGTGTGTCCCATTATGTGTGGCGTAAAAGTAAAGAAAAAGAACATCATACCAACAGTACAATATTGTGGTGGTAGTGTGATGGTCTGGGCTGTTTTGCTGCTTCAGGACCTGGAAGGCTTGCTGTAATGGAACCATAAATTCTGCTGTGTACCAAAATATTCTGAAGGAGGATGTCCATTTGTGACCTCAAGCTGAAGCGAACTTGGGTTCTGCAGCAGGACAATGATCCAAAGCACACCAGCAAGTCCACTCCTGAATGACTAAAGAAAAACAAAATAGTAAAAAAATAAAGTCCTGAACTGAATCCTATTGAGATGCTGTAGCATAGGGCTGGACAATATGTCAAAAATATATATCACGATATATATTTCTTAATTTTGGTCGATACGATATAATTCCGATATCGATATGGACAATATTAAAAAGCCTCAGGGAAAAAAACTGCCGAGGACACACAATGGATGACTGCTAACTGATTTTGCAAAGTCTATAATACCTCCAGACTCCTCCTATTAAAATTATATAATTTTTAAAAAAATAAAAACAGGACAAAAAAAAAAAAGAAAACTTTTTATTTGTATTTATCCTTTACAAACAAGAAATGTGAAATAAACTATCAAATAAATAAAACTCTCAGACTCAGCTTATTAACAATGATATATTTCCATTTAAACCAGAACAGGCTGATTATTCATATAAATTGAAACAACAAACAAACTGCTTCAGACAGGATAAAGAAACAAAAATAATAAAATAGCAAGTGAGCAACACTCTGGCCGAAACATTGTTGAATGTTGATGACCCCCTATGACAGGCTCTAGAGGATTCTAGAAAGGGGCAAATACTTTTCCATGGCACTGCACAGCTTTTTCTTATTTTCGAGTAACTTTCAGCTCCACCTTTTCTTCTTCCTTCTTTTCATTTATTGAAATTATTATTAATTCGCTCAAAGAAATTCGCTGCATCGAGAAAGGATCAATATCTCTCCTTCCGTAAATTGTGTCTAATTAATATTGAGGGAGGGCAATACACCCGCATGCGCGGTAACAAACACACTGTTAGCTTCTCCGCTTTATTTTTAATGTTGCTTGCGGCGCCCTAACAGCACGTTAATTCATGCTCGTGTAATGATGAGAAGGACAAACTAGTCGTTTTTTATTTGCTGCATTGTCAGGTTATAGTCCGAACTTTCGGGTGAATCCTGCACCTAAATCCAACTAAAAACTACTGAAAAGAAAACAAAACTCAGGCTCTATATCCCAGCTTACATCTCGCATTCGCGTTCACACACACTGCATTACCCACAATGCATCTCCCGCACTGGACTACACTCCTGTAAACAGCTGTCGTAAATCAACCCTTTCTCTCCCGCAACAACACGCTCTTTGTCGGCGGCGCCCGTGCGATCGATGCACTCATCCATATGATTAGGAAAGAGATGCAATATTATGGTTTCCGTAATTTTTTTATATATTTGCGTACTGACTGAGCCGGCCTACCGGGAAAATTCACGGTACTCCAGATGGCCAGTCCGCCACTGTATATATCTATTTAAATGTATATCAAAATATCGAAAATGTGTTTAAAAATCATATCACCATTATTGAAAAAAATTCTATCGCGATATATATCGAATTATTGTCCAGCCCTACTGTGGCATGACCTTAAAAAGGCAGTCCATGCTGGAAACTCTCCAATGTGGCTGAATTGCAACAATTCTGCAAAGATAAGCGGGCCAAAATTCCTCCACAGCGCTTTAACAGATTCATTTCAAGTTATCGAAAATGCTTGATTACAGTTGTTGCTGCTGAGGGTGGCCCAACCAGTTACAGTGGAACCTCGGATTATGAGTAACGCGGTTTGTGAGTGTTCCGCAAGACGGGCAAAGATTTTTAATAAATTTTGACTTGAAAAACGAGCAGTCTTGGTTTACGATTATCGAGTATGAGCACATGTGCTTCTTGTTTTGATGCTGAGATTTACGTGATCACGACTGAGCCAATGGTTTTCTCTCTTGCTGCAGAATTGTGGGTAATCGTTTCCCCTGCTGGGTCTTGGTACTTGTCTCTCACTGGTATAATTAACATCCGTGCACGCGTGTACTGTTTCTATAACACTGTGACCACGTGTGTGTATGAAACATATTTTATTTTGTGTTTGTAAGCGTGTGTGTACAGCGCTTGAATTGTTTATTATAACGCACATATGTGCGTGCGTATAAAGCAAAAGCAAGTCTCATTAGAGGGTAAAGATCTATTTTTTTCTCACCCTCTCTGTAAAGAAATTGCGAAAAAGAATCGCGACAGAGCTGTGTGTGTGTGTGCGCGCGTGCATAATTTGACACCGTGTTCCTTCACTCACACCAACACACACACACACACACACACACACACACACACACACACACATACATATCGCCTTCACAGATCCCCTCCCACCCTCTCCTTCTCTCTGCTTTTCACACACATAGACACAGACACTCTTCCTTGCACAGAAACTCTGCTCAGTCGCGATAAAGTGCCGATTCATTTATTTATTTATTATTTTTAACTTTACAGCAGTGATTCCGTTAGTACGCGCTTACACGGGTGTGACTATCGATGTTCCTTGCTAATTTGTCCGTTAATGTGTGTAATGTGTGCACGCCACTGCTGGGCAATAAAACGGTATCGGTATTTATTGACAGTACACCATTGTCGATAACGATTAAAAAAATGTTCGTTATAAAGCGCTATAGTTTTATTAAAATCGGCTGGCTGACTGAGCGTCCGCCATGCCTTAATCTCAACAGCCTATCAGAACTCCTGATGAATGAGCATGCCACGAGTGACCAGGAAACAGCCAATAAGCTCACGCAGCCACGCCGCGTTGTGTCATCACTAACTGATCAGAATAACACGCGAAATATGGAAACACAAGCAACTTGCGTGTGTGATGGAGACACTCTGCAACAATGCCTTATGAAAAATCCTCCAAGCGATACAATGATGTAACCCACACGATCACAAACTAAATTGCCAAAGAAATACTAAAACTTGGGATTTTAGTGTTAATAAAATACTATCACTTTATTGTTTTATCCGTTTGATAAAAGTAAATGGTTGCAAACCGCATATTTTTTCCCGGAAACGCCACGGGTGAATTTTTTGCGCAAACCCTAGCTGATGCGCTGCTCTCATGGGGTCTGAATGAAAGCAACCAAGTGTGCATCGCCACTGACAGCGGGGCAATTATGGTGAGCCGCTTCACTCAACAACTGGACTTGGTCGCGGTGTTTTGGCCGCTTACACTCCGCTATCCGCCATCATCCACATATAGGTTCTTTGGATGTAGTGCTACACAAGCTTGCAAAAACCAGAGATGAAGTGAACCAGCTTGTCTTTCTTGCTCACAATTTGTAAAGTTGCAATGTACAGGTATGCGTGTAAATAATGATGGTTGGTTCCTCTACTTGAAAGCTCATATTTGATTATTATAATTTTTGTTTACAAGAGTTTGAGGTTTATTGTGTATTGTTGTTATTGACATCGTACAGATGTTGACCTGCCTCAAAGTTTGCCTTAGTGTTCAGTGTTTATACTTTACAATTGTACACACTTTGTAACATCCTATTTGTTTACGAGTCTCTTTAACACTTATATTTAGTTTATTATAAGACATGAGAGAGGATATTTTTGTTCAATTATTTGCCCTAGTAATGTTGATAAATTAAAATAAAGTGGTTAAATTCTATTTAAATTCACATTATACACATACACACACCCACACACACACACACACACACACACACACACACACACAGCGTCTGCATGCATAAACGGAAACACTTATCTGACGGGATTTATTCTCACTTTTTTATAAGGGAAAAGTGCAGGTTAATTTGTTTTATTTTTATTTTGTATTAATTATTTTTTACGTATCGTGATACTTTTGTGTGCTGATTAATGTTTAGCCACACTAACTCAAAAGTTTTTTTTATTATTGTTTGTTTATACTAATACTAATTATACACTATACTAATAATATAACATTGCTATCATAAGAAATTCTGTCGCATGTCACAAAAAATAAAAACGACCCAGCCATGACCCCAGAAATCACACGGTATTAAACTGGCCCTGTTTTCTCTCTGAGAACAGACTTGTAGACCAAAATGTGCTAATCTCTCTCTCTCTCTCTCTCTCTCTCTCTGCAGTTGAAGTGGTGGTGGAGTATGAATATGAAGCAGCACATGAAGATGAACTGACCCTTCGACTAGGTGATGTAATCAAAAATGTGCGACGAATAGAGGAGGAAGGATGGATGGAGGGAGACCTAAACGGACGAAGAGGTCTTTTCCCAGACAACTTTGTCAAGGTGAACGTTTTCCACAAACTCTAAAAACGCATGAACGCTCGCTGCATTGCATCCCTTTATTGTTTGTTTATTAGTTTCTCTATATAAAAAATTATATCAAATGAAAAAACCCTGAAAAAAATTTTTTTTTTTCAAAATCAACTTTGTACTCACATTTCACATGTTTAACAAAAATGTACATAGAAACCGGCAATACCGAAGGTTAAAGTCTTTCTGTGCTTAAAAATATATATTTTAAAAATATGTTTTTTTTTGGTCTTAATACATTATACAGTAGTATTATTAAGACAGTAAGGTTTTCTGGTGTAGAGCTCGTAGAAGGCAGTTTCCTGCATTTGGGATGTAAACAGCCCCACCGATTAACTCTGGTTCAGGAAGGGCTTGTGTTTAATTGTAATTCATCAAAGGCTTACATGTTTGGCGTTCTTAAACAACATTCATGCTTCTGGGGCACAACATTTGTGTCTGATGGAAGAAAAAGAAATGAAAGTGAGCGCTTATGTTTTTTTTTTTTTTTTTCATTTTTGATTTGAGCACAGAATTGGGTAACGGGCCGTTATCTGTATTTTTGGTTTTAAAAAAGGATTTTTTTAAAATAGTTTTATATTGAAAAATGAATGGAAGTGTGATGGCACAAATTTATTCACATTAACGTTTAGACCAGTGTTACTGTAGCTCTTAAAGATTGGTATATGAGGTCACAATAGGAGGACAGTTGGCCGGGGCTCATAAAAACGTATATATCTAATCCAAAAATGTAAAAAGCACAAGCAACAGCAATTTTTTTTCTTTGTGTTTTTGTTATTTTCTTTTTTCAATGTTAATTATATAGCTCTTTCAACCGCATCGTCTCAAAGCTGGTTTACAGAATTGAAAAGTGTGTGTTCATGTAGACGTGAGCTCCATCTGAATGTCAAAACATTCATTTATGTAGTGAAAATTTGTTAATGCATTTTTACTCTTCATCTGAAAACCTAGAAGGTTTTTCAGATGAAGAGTACTAGAAAGAGTATTCTACATTCTCATTGTTGCATTTACATTATGGCATTTGTCGTCAGTAATATCCTTGTATAGTTTGTTTTTGAAGCTGCTTCAATAGTTTTTTTGTGAGTTTTTGCAGATGGCCTTCAGTACAACCTGCAGCAGATTGCTCAAGTCTTTCTTTACACTTTTATTATTTGTTCTTTCTCATCTATTTTAGTCTGTCAGACCGTGTTGTCAGGACATGGTGGATTTCAGAGGCTTTAAAATAAATGTTGTCTAAACATACGTCATAAGTCATGAGGTGTGTAGCTTCCTCGTTGTGCACTGGTCATCGAGAAACGCTAGAAGGAATCATGCTTTACTGGGCAACAAGTACCTGACTTTCTATCAGGAATGCCAAAGAAAACATTGCTTCAATTTGAAATTCCTATTCTGGGATAAGAGTGGTTATCTCAGTGGTGCTGTTACTTAGGGTTCAGGATGTGAACTCGACAACATGACTGCTTACAGCAGCATGTTGCGTTAGAATTAAACTTTATTATCGCTTACATTAAGCCAATTTAAATACAGAGAAAGAGAAATCTATTTTTGCAGTATTAAGATTGTAATTCTTTTTCTTTTTAATTATTGGAATATTGAAATTATCTGTTTTAATTAATTTTGAATTGTTCACATGGGTGGTAAAGTCCACAAATAGTATAATATTTTGTCAAAATAGTTAAATATCAAAGCAAATCCCTCCCCCCACCCCATTAAGAAATAATGAAAGCTCAGACGATTTATTCCACAACCCAAAAATATTAATCTAAAAATAATTAATACAAAATATGAAATAAAAATAAAAAATTAACCTGCATTTAACATTGTGACTGGTGTTAGACGAGGGAGACTTTTACACACACACACACTACCGGAATCACTCCTCTAAACAGATTCATCTCCTGCACTGCTACAGCCTTTTTAGCTTTTGTTAAAATGGCTGTTGTTGCAGTAGAGTTACCAAAGACCAGTCACTACACTTGGACACAAAATAAAAAAAATGCTTTGTGCATGTGCACACGGTAAAAATGTTACAGTACACATAAGCACAGATGTTGACTATATGACTGACGCACGCGCACTGAGACTGAGCATAGGAGACAATCACCCACAATCCAGCAGCGCAAGGGGAAAAAAGGACCATTGGCTCAGACACTTGGCCAACAAAGCACACGCGTACTACAGTACTCGTTTATTAAGACCTTGCTTGTTTAACAAGTAAAAATTGATTATAATTTATAATAAAATATAATTTATTTTTGCTTGTCTAGCAACACGGTTGCAGACCAAGTTACTCGCAATCCAAAGTCCCACAGTAGTTGTATTTGTGATAGCGTAAATATGCCACCTATTGCCAATAGTATCTTTTTATAGTTTGTTTTTAAAGCTGCCTTAATAGGGTTTTAAGTGAGTTTTGTTGCACACAAACTATTTACTGTAATTGAAAAGATTCCCGAGAAACATTGTAAGCAGGGTTCAGCGCAACATTCTTCTGCAGGGAAACCCCAATGTCCGTAATAGACTATGAACATGTTATAGACAACATAATGCATCAAAGGCGAGCAATTTGGCAAATAAATGAAATAATTCACATTGAAACCCCTTTAATATTCTGTTATTAGTGTACATTTCATGGATGTTCATGAGCATGACAGGATTGAGAGCTTATCCAAGGGAAGAGATGGGAAGTGATGGGACCAGCCGATCAGTGCTAGATCAGAAGGAAGTGTGGGGCGTGATGGGGGTATAAGGTTGAAAAGACCTGCCAAATGTTTAGTTTTGAAATGACAAGAGTCTGAACAGGCTGCGTGGATATAAATGGACAAATCTTTTTGATGATGTTAAGATGAAATCGGATTAGATTAGCAATTGTGAGAGGAACAGGAGAGCTGATTTGTCAATAGGTATATCAAGGTTGAGATCATGGAGTTGTTCAGAGGGCACACGATCCTGGCACAGGGTTGAATCACCTGGGCTGAGGTGACATGCTGAGGTCTAAGGAGAAACATCGGAAAGGACCAGTTGTGTTTAGTGTCATCTGCATAGCAGTGGCATGAGAACCCACATAAGCATCTGATCACACCTAGGGATTGAGTATCCCTAGTATAAGGGGAACTGAGTACTGAACCTTGTGGGACACCAGTGAAGAGAGCATGGGACAGATGCTGGGATTGTGTGATATAACAATATGAAGTTAAGTTAATGGTACTACCCCAAAGTAGATTCTTTTCATATATCTGCATGAGCTGGAGTGTGTTAATCATCCACAGCAATTAACCAATGAGTCCAGTGTTTGTTTCATTTTGTGAACGAAATGTTGCATGCTTTAATGTTTTCCTATTTAGGTTTAATGTTGCAAAAAGTCAGAGAGACCATTTAGTTGCTGTTGTCACTTCAGCCTCTCTCCCTATAAAATATTTTAGAAGTAGTCTAAGAAGGTAATATAAACCTAGTTTTCATGGTAGAGCCAGAACATGGTGTTCCCACCTACAGACCAGTTAATTCAATGTAATTTTATTACTTTTTATTATTATATTGTATTATTTTAGTGCTTTAAACAATGGTCATTGTCGAAGGTTTACAGAATTAAAAGAAAATATGTATGGATCAAAATAATCAGATTGTGCCAGATGAGAAAGTTGAGGGTGATGGTGGCAAGGAGATGAGATTGCAATAGGAAGCAACCTTAAGAGGAACCAGATTCAACAGGGAACCCATCCTTATAGCAGAAATTGTCTAGTGTTATGCAGCTGGAAAAGTGTTAGACACCTGGAAGTTCAGTTAATGTCTTTAAGTTAATATAGAGTCCAATTCATATTTGGAGGCTCAGGTAGACTGAACAAGTATTAAACAGTGCTGTGGTCATCTGTTTTAATCAAATTCAAATTTTATTTGTCACATACACAAACATACACAGTACGAAATGTAGTGAAATGCATTATACGACTGCCATTGACCCTAAAAGAGAATTAAAGTGTACAAATAAGAAATAAATATAAATAAAAGAATATGATAGAAATTAAATAAAAAAATTAAATTAAACTAGGAAAAAATAGAACTAAAAATAAAAATAAAAATGTGCTAGGAAAAATAGAACTAAAAATAAAAATAGAAATATGATGTGCATAAAATAGAAATATACTGTACATAGAAATATGATGTGCATAAAAAATAGAAATATACTGTACAAATTGAAATATTTGAAAAATTGAAACTGTACAAATTGAAATATATATTGAAAATTTAGAAACACTGCCCTGACTTTTTTTTTTTTACTCCCTCCCCTTCTGTATTCATTGGGGCATAGACCTTTTAAGTAAATTAGTTTTCATGATTTTGTGTCAGTGTTGTAAAGTTTGCATGTGTGTTTACTAATGCAAAACTTTGGTAAATGCTTGCCTAAATGTTGACTTTGGTGTTTGTAGTGTAAGTGCTTTCTTTTGCTCTTTGATTGCATTTAGATTAGGTGTACACTGTTGGGTCAAATAAATGTAATAAAATAAAATAAAAGGTGTCTTTTTAAGAGGCCCTGTATCAAGAAAAGGAAATGGCTAAGCTCAAGTTCAGTTTATTTGTATAGCACATTTACAACAGCCTTCAGGCTGACCAAAGTGCTTTACAGAAAAGCATAATTGTAAAACATACCCTAAAAACAATAAACACAAAAGTAACACAACCTATTTAACACAACTATATAACAAAATTAATACACTAAAGAAAAAAAGAAAAAAAGGTTTTGAGCAAGGACATAAAAGAAGACAGAGAAGGTGCCATTCTAATCTCTAAAGGCAAAGTAAGATTTAGGAGATTTAGGCTAAGGAGATTTAACATGACTGAAAATGTGTTAACCTGCACTTTACCTCTGAGAAGAATCCCAGCAGGGCAGTGTTTCCGTTGGTGTGTGTTTGTGCTCGTACGAACGTGTGTGTGTGTGTACGTGTGTGTGTACGTGTGTGTGTACGTGTGTGTGTACGTGTGTGTGTACGTGTGTGTGTACGTGTGTGTGTACGTGTGTGTGTACGTGTGTGTGTACGTGTGTGTGTACGTGTGTGTGTGTGTGTGTGTGTGTGTGTGTGTGTGAGATAAAGTAATACGAGAGGAGGGTGGGAGCTACTGTGTAGAACTTTTACACTCTCTCACGCGCACACTAAGGGAAACACTGCGATCTGGAAACTGGATCTTTAACAAGGAACCTCTCTAATGATGCCTACAATCCCACAGAATGCGAGAGATAAGAACCATTGACTCAGTTGTGATCACGTGACGCCCGGCCGACAAAGCGCATGTGTACTACTCGTGTATCAAGCCCATACTCGTTATTTAAGTTAGAATTTATTTTTAAAAAATTGCTCAACTTACAAAAGGCTCTCAGACTCTGTTACTCGCAATCCAAGGTCCTACTGTAAAAATACAAAAATCATAGTATATCAACGATCATGTTGCATCCATAAGTACTTGAGTGTCGATGCTGTGGTAATGTTTTTGCTCAGGATGATTATTTTAATGTGTGTACCTTGAATGAGGCCCAGCAGTGCTCATGAATGCAGCTTGTTTTTCGTTGATTTCTGAATCTGTGCAGGATCTGTGGTGCTGTAGGAGCAACGTTTGATTTATTATTTCCAATAATGTCAGCTTTGACAAACCCAAATCATCACTGTTTCAAAGCTGCATCTTGGCTGTTACTAAAACACCTCCACGCTGACTGAGCAGCAATCTGATCTTAATGAAAATCAGACATCTTTAAAAATGTCTTCTCGTATCTACACCATTGTTTCACTGTATGACAATACAAATAAATAAATGAATTATTATTCTGTACTGCATTCTGTTGCTTGTGTATGAGTTATGGAATGTGAAGCGAGTTGGTCACATGTGACTAGTACCTTCCCCGAGGTAAATTATTGTCTCATACACCTCATTCTCAGTCCCTCATAGCACCAGGTTGTACTTTGCTCCCGGATGAAGCCTGTGATTTTTATTATCAGCTCTGACTCAGGGGCGGATTTTCTTTCGCACAGGCATGAATAACGAAGAGGCAAGCCACTTTAACCTTTCCTTTTCTTTTTAATATTATAGTGTAGAATGGTTTTTTTCAGCACATTTCTAATGTTTTGACCGGTAGACATGTTTTGCATATTTTCTGACCAATCAGTGTTATTCATTAGGGGCACAAAGGAATCAGTTAATAAAGCTGGGGGTTGTATGAAACTTCTTTAAAGCCACTAAATGGAACTTTTCTTAATATGGAGGCATAGCACAGAGCCGAGCCAGTAATAATGTCATCTGCGATATATTTAAGAGGGAAATTCCAGTTCATATTATTAATTAAAAATATACACGAATAAATAAAGTGAACGTGGCACCACAGAAAAATGTCAGTTACAGCTGTTCAGTTCAAGTTTTGGCTGTTTCGATTTATGAATCGATTCAGTAGCACTATGCACTACTGTATGTTTACAGTTTTTTTTTTTTCATATTAAAAACTACTAAGAGGATATAATAAACATTAAAATGCTGTTTGTTAAAATTGTTAAATGTTATTTCCAATAGTGAGCGGTAATACCTGATAATCTTATGTCCCACACTCTGACAGTGCTTGTCAGAAACCCCACACAGGTAAAGTTTAAGTCACTGTTGGTTGGGAAAAAAAATGAGGAGGATGTAGTAGGACGACATAAGAGTCTCCTGCGTGACTTCACTTACCAAAATCATTTTCGTTAGCCTAATCTGGTGACTTTCTCTGTGTTAAGGAGGTGAAGAAAGAACCGAAAGAGGAAGCAAAAGACGTGAAGGAGGTCAAGGAGGATGGGCAGCTACAGCGGAGGTCGTCGGGTAACGTGGCCAGTCTGGTGCAGAGAATCAGCACTTACGGCATTCCAGCGGGAGGTCTGGGCCTCCAGCCTCGAACATCCAAAAAGAGTGAGTCTTTCCACTGATGATAAAGTGTAGGAAGCGGTGAGTCGGGGGGCCCCTGTGTGAGAGTCGGGGGGCCCCTGTGTGAGAGTCGGTTGGGGCCCCTGTGTGAGAGTCGGTTGGGGCCCCTGTGTGAGAGTCGGTTGGGGCCCCTGTGTGAGAGTCGGTTGGGGCCCCTGTGTGAGAGTCGGTTGGGGCCCCTGTGTGAGAGTCGGTTGGGGCCCCTGTGTGAGAGTCGGTTGGGGCCCCTGTGTGAGAGTCGGGGGGGCCCCTGTGTGAGAGTCGGGGGGGCCCCTGTGTGAGAGTCGGGGGGGCCCCCTGTGTGAGAGTCCATTTGATCCAATAGAGTTGTATATTTCCAAGAAAAAAGAACAAGAGAAAGAGTGTTCATACAGTGTTCATTATTTTATTACGAATCAGTGCAGTTAACAAGGACGCCACATAATCTCATCTTTTTCCAGCTACACAGTAAGCTTTAAAAAGTGTACTGTATATAGATTAGAGACAACAGCTCCAGAGTTTATTTAGAAGACATTTCTGATTGGTCTAGATCAGCTTTATTAAATAGTTTTTATTTAATTAGTGTCATCCTCTGTTTTAAATAAATAAACAATTTTGTCATGTAAACAACCATACACAGTATATGATGTGCAGTGGAATGCTTATACGATTGTTTATAATCTAAAATAGCCAGTATGACGATAGAATATTCATGTCATGATTTTCTCACCATTCACTTTTCTGAGATTATATATCATAGAGATGGAAAAAATCGATTCCGTTATGAATTGTGAATCTGTTGGTGTGGTGATTCGCGTATCAGACCAGAAGTGACCAGTGACCAGAATCGACTGGTTTTCAGTTTGAGTGACGTGACTGGTGATTGTATATACAGTATAATCGATTCTGTACGCAGAAACTTCAGAGTAGCGCAACAGGAACACATTTTTATGATGTTACATTATCAACGATCGCTTACATTACAAGCCTCCGATTTGTCTCTTCTTCAAACTTTTTCTGTCTCCCTCAAACACAGCGAGCACTAATTAGTTTAAAATCACAGCGGCTTAACCCGTTAGAGGAATTCGAGGAGGTAAGGCGTTACTTTTCACATATGAAAAGTGATTTCTTTATCATCCTAAACATGGTACACACTGAACAATTTATGTTTTCGTCTCGTGTGGTAGTAGTGAATTATTTGCTTGATTCGTTTAGAAATAATTATGGCGGATGACAGAGATGCACGCTGCTCAGCAACGATGTAGCTTTTTGTTTAAAGTTAGGTTAAGTAAGTTTATATTGTTCAAATGCTGCGCTTGTCTTTTAAGCGAGAAAACTAATGTTCTTTTTTTTTTTTTTTTTTTTTATGTAACAAAATCAGGAAAAAAGTAATATAGTTTCTGGATACTTATGAAATCCAAATTTTAATCGAATCAGCACCGACTGCTGATTCCCGTCCCTAACATATACACACTGCCAAGTAAAAGTTTGGAAACACCTACACACCTATGGATTTTTACTATTTCTTGTTGGCTTTTCTCAATAAAATAGTTGTAAAAGCAACCCAACACACACACACACACACACACACACAATCTATTTTAAACATATTTTTCATGTTAAATTTTCATCAATAAAACACCTTTTTCCGCTGTGACTCAGTTCATAATCTTTTATGATCAGGTTTTGCAAATATTCTGGTGTGAGAGTTATAGAGTTTATCAGGCCATTTCAAAACCTAGATTCTTTTATTTTTCATCCATTCTGATTTGAATTTACTGGTGTGCTTCTGATCATTGTCCTACTGCATGACTTAATTTCAACCAAGCTTTAGCTGTCGGACAGAAGGCCTCACATTTGCTTCAGAATACTCTGGTATACAGAGGGGTTTATGGTCGACTGAATGACAAAAAGAGACCCGGGTCCTGTGACCAGAGAATGAGCCCAAATTCTCGACCCTGCTGAAATGCCTCATTGGCAGTGTTGGGTGTAACGCGTTAGAGTACTTGGATGACTTTTTTGATGTAATGATTAATCTAACGCGTTGTGTCTGCTCCTTAAGTACTCGGGTATTTAGTTATTTTTCAAAAATGTAATGCCATTCTTCAGACACTTTAAAATCCGTGTGCCAGACAGCTGTGATTCCCAATTCGTTAGTGTGTGTGTGTATGTGTGTGAGAAAGTCGTTCTACAAGCCCCGCCCCCGATAACCCGCCCCCAATAACTCGCCCTCTTTGTTATACTCCTGTCTCACCTATGCAGTTTGACTATGCGAGGGCCGACGCATGTAAAGATGAAAACGTAATCACAGCGCCAAAACCCGCGGTGAATCATGATGATCCATACTTACGGCCACCACGTGAACCCACGTACAGTAGGTGAGATAGGGGTATAAGGGGAGTATAAGTTGTTAACAGATTATGGGCCAAGTGATGATGGTAGAATAATTAGAAAGGTCTCGACTAAAACAACATGCATGAGGAATCACAAAGGAGTTTTCATTTTCTGCAACGGGAAAGTTCTCTAATCAGTTACAGTTTGACAATAGAATCGTCACACACTGTTCAAGCGCTCACCCCCCCCCTTCCCCCCCCAAGCTTTGTGAATAAAAAGAAAAAATCTAGACCAACTGGTTGTGTGTGTGTGTGTTAGTTTAATAATAATAAAAAAAAAAAACAGCTTCCTTGACAGTATTCAGGGAGGATCACCCTTAAACATACCGTACCACAGGTTGTGTTTGTGTGTGCATTGCAGAACCAGTAAAAAAGCGTCAGTGTAAAGCCCTGTTCGAGTATCTGCCGCAGAACGAGGACGAGCTCGGGTTGAAGGTTGGCGACATCATCGACATCACTGAGGAGGTAAGGGAACGCTTCAGCTATTTGCACAAAAACTTGTGTGTGTCTGCGTGTTCTATGCTATGTGTTAAACACAGATGATGCATATGCACATACACACACACACACACACACACACACACACACACACACACACACACACACACACACACACACACACACACATACGCGCGTGCACTTACAGTAGATGTGTGTGTATATAGATGTGTGTGCGCGCAATTTTGTGTGTATATGTAAGTGTATAAAATAAATCAGAAAGTAACATTTTAACTTGTTCTTGTGTGTGTGTGTGTGTTTAGGTGGAGGAAGGCTGGTGGAGTGGGACAATAAACGGGAAGACTGGCCTCTTCCCCTCCAACTTTGTTAAAGAAATGGAGACGAGTGAGGACGGCGAGAGTAACGATGTTCCTGATGAGCCAGGTACTGCTCACTCCTCTGCCAGGGCACGTCACAGCACGCCTCAGCTTAGGCTCTTGTGTTTCTCAGGGCGTGTTTGAGTGGGTTACACTTTTGCACACTCGCTGTTTAGTCTGATTCGTGACTGTGATTTAATACGAGTCCTTTCCCAGGAGGCTTTGCTTTTTTTTAGCGTTGGTGTTTCGTGCATCAGACCGTGGGCCTTCAGTAGAACGATCAAGTTTTTAGTGAAGTTGTGGAAGAGCTTTACGCACAAAAGTGTAAATTACTCTCACACATACACACAGAGCACTGCTGATTTGCATTTAGTGACACCCACAAACCTCCATAAATGGTAACACAAAGAAAGCACAGGAAACGCAAAACGAGTGAATGGGAAGTAGAAGTTTTTCTCACTTGCTCCTTTTCCAGTAAGAATGCATCTCTGAGGAAAGTGAAAGTTAAAAGGCGTAATAAGGAAAACAACAGGGGGGAAAAGAAAGTCTTTGCACATGAAATCTGCTACATTAAATGGCTTTTTGTAGAACCGTTGGAGGTGTAGAACTTCCAATACAAGATCTCTTGTAGCACAAACTGCTGATGAAGTGAATGAAAGGAGTTGTAGCATAGTTTTTTTGAGTATGCAGACACATATGTGCTGAGTGGTCAAGTTGCCCATGCTGATGCATGTCCTTCACCAAAAGCTTTACAGTGGACACATGAGCATCAGCCCTGGACCTCAGAGCAATGGATCTCGTTTTCTTTTTTACATTATGGCGACGGCCGAGTTTATTTCTTTGTGGATGCACTATGGGAAGAAGGCAAGCGGAGTGAGGCAGTGTGACACTCTGGTTGATGTTTTGCCCTTTACGTGGATGTTACTCTGACACGTACCACCCACCTAAACTGGGTTACAGACACAGAGTTACACCCATTTATGGAGACAGGGTTCCCTGATAGTCGTGGCCTCTTTCAGCAGGATAACGCACCCTAATGTTTCATACATTGTTCAAACAGTTTGAGGAACATGACAAAGAGTTTGAGTTCTCCAGGACTCGATCTGATGGAGCGTCTGTGGGACGTGCTGGAGAAACGCGTCTAAATCATGTAGGCTTAAGCTCATACTTGACTTGAAGGATCTGATACTGAAGACTTGGATGCAAGAAACCACACACACACACACACACACACACACACACACAGGCACACATACTCTCAGAGTTCCAGTGGAGTCCAGGCCTCGACAGGATAGAGTTTTTTTTTGTGGCAGAAAACTAATTTGTGTTTGTGTGTGTGTGTATAGACAGTAAAGATGAGATCTCCAGTCCAGCTTCCCCTCACCCTGGAAACGGGGTCATCACACAGCCTAAAAAGGTGAAAGGCGTCGGGTTTGGCAACATTTTCCGTGAAGGCTCGGTGAAGCTGAAGCCTCGTCTGTCATCTGACTCAGAGGAGAAGAAGGACAAAGTAAGCTTGGGTTTTAATACTTTTGCACTGCACTATATTTCTTCAATTATTGCAAACTCTTATTACCCATAAACCTTTAATATTTGAGATGCGCTACAAATTCATAATTGCATTGCTTTTAATATCAAAATCTTTCCCCAGTAGTTTAATGCAGTGTATCGTATTTAATAACATCAATGTTTATCTTTAAAAAGAAGAAAGGTAGGCTTTTTTTTTTCTTTTGCTACAAAAAATCCCTCGGATATGAAGTGGCCGTAGTTACGTTACAGCGATGTGATGAAGCTTGAATGGTTGAGTCTTGTTTTAGTCGAGGTGCTGCGTCTCGACTGCTTCCTTTGCCTCTATGTAGAGAGTTGCTTATGTCTTATAGCCATGGGCACTGAATCATGAAACGCTAATTATAGCTGTCTGATACTTAACACATGCTCTGCCAATGTTTGCTTAAGTCCTGTGTGCCATTTTTTCTGTTTTTAGATCAGGTTGTTCAGGAGGCACTCAATCATGACACTTTTTATGTTTTTTTTTTTTTTTTTATTCTTGCACTGTGCAGTCATCTAGCTACTGTTTCTTTAAAATGTGTCGTATTTAACGACTGCGCACAATCCCTTAAAAGTGAGGAATGTAAAAAGAGAGAAAAACAGTAAGCTAAATTGGGCTTTTTCAAAAAATAAATACTTTCCACATCTGCCTGTGTGCTGTATTTAAGCAGCATGAAAAAGTGGTATGCTCAGTTCTCTGTCTGTCTGTCTGTCTGTCTATCTACTCGGTGGACAGTGCAGCAGTAAAGACACATGTGCTTGTGTTTCGTTTCAGCCGATTCCATCATTACCATCAGGCCCTAAGCCCAGTCTCTTAAACACGGGAGATGCTCACAAAATAGAGAAAGATGGAGACAGCAAAGCTAAAGGTGAGTTTCTGGTCCCTGCAGCACAGACCAAAGTGTTTATTCGTTAGTATGTCATTCATTAATCACAACATTTAATATGATTTAAAAAAATCCTTTGTTGGGTAGTAAGGCTCTTGCAAAGTGTGCTATTCAACCTGCTAACATAAAGCCGGCAGCATCATGTAATTTTAATATAGTCAGGCCACTAAACAAGGGAAAGTATAAGAGGTCACAATGTCTGACTTAGTTCTTCTGTAGCACTTCCACCACCAAGGTTTAGAAGTTTGACTGAAGTCATTTCATAGGCTCTGTATAAAGCATAACTGTAACAATGTTGTATTCTAACATGGCATAAAAATGCCACACCTTAAGAACTGAAATTTTGCAAGAACTTTGCCTCTGCATACGAGGCAGTTTCGGCATGCAAGCAATGTTAGTGCTTTGGGACAGGGGAGGAGCTCACGGCAGCACCTTCTGTTCTGAAAAGTCTCCAATAACATCAGAAAAAGTCGCTAGATCTGTCCCTTGTCACTTTTGACAAAAAAGTCACCAAGAGGGTTTGGAATTTGGGATCAGACATTTGGCCAAATAATTAATTATTTTTCTGACATTGTGGCCAGTAAATCTTTTTTTTTTTTTTTGCCCCTTAAGTGATAAGTTCAGCTCAGACTGGTATTGTGGAGTGTAGAATGTTTAGATTGTGCATCACTGTGTGTACAGTATAAAGTGCTGCTGTGCATGCCATACATTAAGACATAACAGGAACCACACTAATGATGTTTGGAAAAAACTATAAAGTACAGTTGTGTGTTTTTTCTATGTTTATGGTGTTCACAGTAAAAGAATACTGCAAGGTCATTTTTAATTATGAAGCTACAAACCAGGATGAACTCGACATCAAGGAAGGTGACATTGTGCATTTAATAAGCAAGGTGAGTTGTTGTTAGACTGTCAGCTCTCTTGTTTTTACTAGTTGTTGTTGTCTCCTCCAGTTTTGTGCTCACACTATGTGTATCACTGTGATAATATAACAATTATTATTTTTTAATCCTGCAAACGTTATTAACAGTTTTGCCAGCTATAATAACGGGAAAATGAAAGTACACCCTCTTTCAGTTCTACAGTGTGGTTTTATTTATCAGGGCTAAATGTCAGTTCTGTCGTCCGGACCAACCTCCATAACCAAACGGATGGCCTCAAATGACAACAAACAATACAACAGATTTAAATACATAGTCTTTTAAAGGGATAATTTAGTAACATGCCAAACCACCTTTAGCAAGAATAACTTGGTGTTTTGTGTAGGAGTTTATCAGTCTCTCACACTGCTTAGAATAAATTTCGGCCCGCCTTGTACACACCGTTGCTGCAGTTTATTGGTGTTTGTTTACACACAGCTCTCTTAGACTCACATCACAGTGCCTCAGTGAGCCCAAAGTCTGGACTTTGACTTATTTTTACTTACTGTTTATCATATACCATGACTATTCACAACCAATTTAGCTTCTTAAATATTAGACTCTAGTATTAAATTAAAGCCGGTCCGAGTTTTGTTTCTGCTGCTTTGGATTAAAGATGTCGGAGTGATCGTAACTCAACAGCGGTGCCAGATAATTAACAGTAGTTACACTTTCAGAGATGTGTTATTAAACATTTATTTGTGTGTGTGTGTGTGTGTGTGTGTGCACGTGTATATTTTAGGATACAGGAGAGCCAGGCTGGTGGAGAGGAGAGGTGAATGGCAGGGAGGGAGTCTTTCCGGACAACTTTGTGGTGCTGATCTCAGATTCAGAGAAAGAGGTACAGTGTGAACAGTTGATTCTGCTGATGTTGTAATGTCATTAAAAGATTCATCTTTCGCACTTCTACAGCCTTTTTAACTTTTTACTTCACGACTGCTTTTGTTGCAGTACAGTTACTAAAGAACAGTCCGTACACTTGGACACAATAAAAAATGCATTACGAGCACACATACAGTCACAATGTTATAGTAAACCGTACACGCGCGCATGATTGTTGACTATTTGAATGATACTGAGACAATTACCCATAATCCCGCAGCCTGGAAGAGAAGAACCATTGGCTCAGTTGTGGTCACGTGGTACCCCATAGACAAAGTGCATGCGTACTACTTAAGACCTTGCTCGTTTATCAAGATTAAATTTATTTCAAAATTTTGCTCATCTTGCAAAGCACTTGCAGAGTTGCAAAGTTACTTGCAATTCGAAGTTTTACTGTATTTATTAGCTAGTAATAAGTCCATGTATTGTAGTTTTATTTATATTTATTTTTTAATGTAAATGATGCAGTGCTGTGACACTCAGCTTTTTGCCCCGAGTGTGTTTTGTGTCATTTGATTTTTCACTGCTGTTCTCTTCACTGTCCTCTGCCGTTTGTACTTCCAGTTCTAAAAGAGAATTTCTCTATGATGTTTTTTAGACCCTTTCATCCAAAAGTTCAATTAAGCAGACTCCCAGACAAGACCCAGAAGAGGTAAGGAGACCTAAACTGAGCCCAGTGTAAGCTCTATGCTTGGTTTGTGGAAACTGATTGTCCCCCCAGCATCAGCTCAACCTAAGTTGCAAAAATTAGCAAGCAGTTTGTCGGGTGTATTTGTTAAGTTTAGAAAAAGGAAGAAAGCCAGAAGCCTTACTTTAGCCTCGTTTTAGCAGCTGTTGTTAGCGCGGAAATGTATGAAAGTGACTCTAATCCGATCTGAAAAACATCACATTTGTGCATTCGCGGACAGCCGTAAAAATCTGATCTGTGTCACAAAATTTTTGTTTTTTTAATCACTCTTTTCACAACACTAAACCTTTAGAATGAAAATGTTATGACACGAATCTCCTGTCACTGCTTCTGAACAAACAGTATGAAGTGATGCCCTTACGAATTAAATAATAAAACTTGCACCTGACAAATTTGAATGCTGTAGTGACTTGGAACTGTTTGTGTTTCCAAAAAATTAATGGAGTCCTTTTACTCTTATTGCTTTTACCTTGAAGCAGCCTGTGATTAAAAAAAAAAAGTGTACTTATGAAAAATGCCTTCTTTTATCTGAGATGTAATTATGTCCAAAAACACAATCTCTGTGCAAAAGTCTTGTTAGAACAACAAGAAACATTCTAATGAATTTGTTTGAAGTTTTGCTTTATTGTTTTCTCCAATTCAGAATAGACAAACCTTCAAAACTCCAAACCTTTCTTCCTAATAATGCATAAAAAAGTAAAAAATCTTAATACTAGTTTTAGATTAGTCTAGAATGAAAACTGCGGATGTTTTGTGTTTTCATTTATACTCTGCCGTAACAGTGGACGTGGCCAAGACAATTATTGACTCATACTGTAGAAGTTGTATAGGCTTGGACAGAATTATTATTTCAAAGTAACACTTTATATTATGTATCCATTAGCTGCTTAAAAGTGTACTTCTTTTGAAGTGGTGTGATTTGATTGATTCTATTAATTAAAGCAAGCGGTTGCTGATATAGAATTGATTCACACTTATAAAAAGTTACTAATGTTACTTGGTATAAGAGTGATTAATTTCCTAATTTTACCTTTTTTTAATATATATATATATATATATATATATATAAAAATCACTTTCTTATATTTTGGGATTCTATTGTATTTTTCTGTAAAAGCATGATAAAAATCATCTGATGGTAGCAGGTCTCAGTATTGGGCAAATACAACCTCAGACAAACAACAACATATAACTCATTTTACTGATCCTTTTTTTTTATTTTTATTTTTTTTACCAAAAATACAACCAAAAGTAAAAGAAGCACATGGGTGATATTAAGTCCCCATTATGGCTTCCAGGTGCTGCTAATCATCAGCCCTTGATTAAATGATCATCAGCAAATGTGCAGATCTCTGTAAAAGCAGACATTTAATGCTGATCTGGAGCATTCAGGTGGGTGATAACACCGTGCCAAAGAGGAAAGACATAAGCAATAGTCTTAGAGGAACAATTGTTGCTGCACATTAATCTGGAAAAGGTTATAAAACATTTTCCATACAATTCAGAGTTCAACATTTTATAGTTGAACTTATAATTCTAGAAGATTATTTGCAAGTAGAAAGCAAAGTATTCAAGACAGTTTGTAGGACTGGACATTTCAGCGCATTCACCCCGCGGTCTGACAGTGCAATGCTTTGAGAAATTAAAAAAATCCAAGAGCAACATTTCAGACCCTACATCCCAAGTGGAGTTACAAGCTATTGAGTAAAGGGTGGGGGATGGGGGGTGTCTATTGTTTTTATTTTCTTACTTCATTTTTGCAAAACAAATAATGGCGTGGTAAAAAAATACAGTGGGTCAAAAAAGTTTTTATTCAGCCACCAATTGTGCAAAGTTCTCCCACTTAAAAAAATGTAAGAGGCCTGTAATTTTTATCATGGGTATACCTCAACTATGAGAGACAAAATAAAATAAGGAAATCCAGAAAATTACATTGTATGATTTTTAAAGAATTTATTTGCAAATTATTGTGGAAAATAAGTATTTGGTCAATAACAGAATTTCATCTCAATACTTTGTTATATACCCGTTGTTGGCAATGACAGAGGTCAAACCTTCCTCCATGCAGATCTCCTCTAGAGCAGTGATGTTTGGGGATTTTCTGTGGGGTTGAGATCTGGAGACTGGTTAGGCCACTCCAGGACCTTGAAATGCTTCTTCTTCTGGATCATCCAAATGCTCTCTAGCAAACTTCAGATGGGCCTTAAGCAGGGGGACACGTCTTGCACTGCAGGATTTAAGTCCCTGGTGGCGCAGTGTGTTACTGATGGTAGCCCTTGTTACTTCTGGCCCAGCTCTCTGCAGGTCATTCACCGTTCTTGCGATCTTTTTGACCCCACGGGTTGAGATCTTGCGTGGAGCCCCAGAACGAAGGAGATTATCAGTGGTCTTGTATGTCTTCCAATTTCTGATAGTTGCTCCTGCAGTTGATGTCTTCACACAGCTGCTTACCCATTGCAGATTCAGTCTTCCCAGCCTGGTGCAGGTCTACAATTTAGTTTCTGCTGTCCTTTGACAGCTTTTTGGTCTTGGCCATAGTGGAGTTTGGAGTGTGGACAGGTGTCTTTTATACTGATAACAGGTAACGAGTGGAGGACAGAAAAGCGTCTTAGGTCTGTGAGAGCCAGAAATCTTGGTTGTTTGTAGGTGACCAAATGCTTACTGTATTTTACTGAGGAATTTACCAATTAATTCATTACAAATCCTACAATGTGATTTTTCTGGATTTTTTTCTTCTTTTGTCTTTGAGGTCTACCTATGATGAAAATTATACGCCTCTCTCATCTTTTTAATTGGGAGAACTTGCACAATTTGTGGCTGACTAAATACTTTTTTGCCTTACTGTATATCTTTGTAAGGTTGTATTTGCCTAATACTAAGACACGGTTTTTGCACAAAAACACAAAAGTACTTTTGCATGACTATCTCTTTTGAGTCCATGGGTCGTTGGTACGGTACCGCCACCTACTGGACTGTTGTGCAAGAGATTACATTTATACAATCAACAACGCAAGCTACACAGAAATTCAGTGTTTATTAAATACTTTACATTTTAATTCTTCAAATCCTGTAAGAAATCTAGCTGTTTGGGACAAACCAGACAGGCAATATTAGTTCTATTGAATTAAATAAAAAATGATGATGCAAATCAAACTTAATAAACAGTCCATATGTGTCACAGCTCTAGTGTATATTACTCTCTAGTGCAAAGTCATCATGAAAAAAGGTTATAAAATATTTGCCCCCCACAGTTTCTAAAGAAATTACATATAAATAAAAAAATTATAAAAATCGGCGCCTGCATATGTTTAAATATGGGCTGATCTCGGTATTTCTGTTTCTAACCCTAAACTATTGTTCTCTCTATTTCTCTACAGAAGTCCAAGAAGCCACAGCCACCCTCCAAATCTGCAGGTATTAATAAGCTCTTTTTCCTGTTCTCTTTTTCCATTTCCGTTTAATGTGTTGTAAAGGGTTTCAGAGGGTCTGGCTAGCAGTGTTGCGCTGGCTATAGGACATAAGAATTCCTAGCACATCACTAGCAGAGACAGTTTACATAGTTTCAGTTACATATAGTTTCTGAAATTACTATTAATGCAGGTGTACTCCACATATTCATGCAGTTATCCAGTCTGCCCTTCATGTGTCAGCAGCACAGCGCATAAAATCATGCAGAATCCGGTTGACTGCTTCTTCTTATCAGTATACAAAGAGTGTGATTTTCAAGACTGATAATAGCATGGGCGTGGCTAAAGACAGGACCATCACAATGCACATTGTGCTGAATGTTGAGGCAGATGCATTACAACAGGGAGAAATTTAATCTATATCTCCATTTCTGTAAAGCTGATTTGTAACAACCTGCTGTTTAAAGTGCTTTTAAAAGAAAGTTTCTGCTGAAACCGCAAAAAAAAAAAAAAAAAAAAACACTTTGGATTTCATTGCAGTCTGATCAGAACAGGAATATGAGGCTTTTTTTTCTAAACTAGAAGGGTGAATTTCTGAAATCCAACAGCTGTAATTACTAATGGCGTTTAAGTCAAACCAAGGCTTGTGTTGATATTTCCGATGAATGAAGATATAAAAGCGATTGACATTTACAGAAGAATGAGGTGGCTTGGAGCCCGAAACATTTGTTCCTGCGCACATTCAGTGAGTGGAAAACCCGATCCATGAAAATCAATAGATAACTTGTGCCTGGAAAAGATGTATTTGTCTGTGAAAACTACACACAATCATTCACCAGCACCATTTGCACATTACAGGAACTCAGCTCGGAGTTACTGCCACACCCCTGTACAATCCTGACCTCACTCCAAGCCATTTCCACATGTTTGGGCCATTAAAGGAGTTTCTGGGAGGCCAACATTTCAGGAAAAATTCTACCTTGATGGTATCCAAGCACTAATGAAACGCTGTAATGAGTACGTTAATCTAGCAGGGGGTTATATGGAGAAATAAAGGGAGTTTTTATTCTATGTAGTTATAGCCGTGAGATAATAATACACAAAGATACACTGCCTGGCTTAAAAATGTCTGGCACAAATATTTTGTACAGCACACACTACTGACAAAATGATTCTTCATGATCCCAGAACCACGGTTTCACACTCTGAGTTCTGGAATATGGCCGTGATATCAGAGAGCAAAAACTCCATAGATGAGATCCGGTCCTGTATTTACTAAGCGTCTCAGAATCACTCCTAGGAACTGCGCTTAAAGTTAAATTAGGACTGAAAATATTCCCAGCTCTGAGTAGGACATAAAAGCTGTTTATGAAGCTTCCTACTTTTATTTTAAGCAATGAGTAGGACTGGTGTGTAGGAGTGTAAAAAATGGTTGTACGCTGTGTTGATGAAGTGATGAAAAGCTGTTCAGAGAATCTAAAAAAATAGGGGAAGAAGTGTCCCCTTAAGTTCATATATAGAGGGGCTCAAAAAATCTATACATACGGTACTAATAGTTATCTATGGCTCATTTTAAAACTTGAATTGAATTAAATACACACACACACACGCATATATATATATATACCCTGCGTGTGTGTAATAAGATGTATATTAACTCGATCATGTGTTATCCTTAACCACTTGTGTTGATGATGCTGTTGATAATGCTAGTGCGGTGATAATGTTTTTGGTTTACTTACACTTTGGTGCTCGCGATAATTATTTTAATTTGTGTGCCATGGAATGTCCACAGCTCCAGGGTAACTTGCATAATTACAGATTTTTTGTACTTTACGATGTAAAGTATCAGTAACTTACTGCTAAGAAATTCACTCATCCACACTCACTCATTCTCTATAGTGCTTATCCTATACAGGAGCGCGGGAGGCCTGGAGCTTCCCTGGACAGGGTGCCTACCTTCTACAGGAAATGTGCACACGATCTCTCTCTAGAGTTAATCGAAATGAAGAAAAGAGGTTTTCTTACCAAACTGCCTTTCAGGCATGATATTCAGACTAAGACTTAATTCAGATTAATTTTGGCCCACCTTCTGAGGCTAAATGAAACTCTGGAACAGCTGCATTTTTCTTAATGCTGAAATTGTCTTTCAGTGTCTTTCATTTTCTGTACTTTTGCTGTCAACATCTTTTATTTTTGTTGTATTTTTATTTTTTTCCCCCTCTGTCTGTTCTATAAATAGCATCTGAGGCTGCGCCACACAGTAAAGATCAAACTTTGTTAGTGTTATACTGACATTTGCCTTTGGTGTATTTGGAGTGTTGCGTGACATAATGTCTGTACTGTACAACCTAGTGAGAGGCTTGAGTAGATTTCTGGCTCATCTTCTCTTCCCCCACAGGAAACTGAATCAGCGCCTGCATTTGCAGCAAGTTTCTTGCATGTGGTTTGTTCTTTTGTTTGTTGTATCTGTGCACTGTCTGTAGTATTAAGTGGGAGAAAGGGAGACGGCTAGCTAATGCACCATGTTTCGTTTTTCAGCACTGAAGCCAGAGGTCCCAAGTGCTGACAAGAAACCCACACAATTAAGGCCTGAGGATAAAGGTAAGAGTCATTACTGACAAAACTTAAAAAAAAAAAAAAAACGAGGGTTATGGTTAAAAAAAACAAACAAACTCAAAACCCTGTGAGCAATGCCTTCCTTAAGCTTCACACATCAACGTTCGGCTTGTTTCGACTAGAGAGGATCAAAATCCAAAAGTTTTTAGTTAACCCAAAGGTAATTAGAACTATATATTGCCACTATTAGTATAAACAGACTTCAGATGTTAAATATGACGTACATTAACACTTTAAAAGTCCTCTGGACTCGCTGCATTTTTCTTAAGCTTCTTAATGCTGTGCATTTTAAAATGCTAAATGCAATTTAGAGCTAAAAAAAAGTCCTCAGTGTGTTATAAATCAAAAGTAATACATAGTTAGAAATAAAGAGCTCGTAGTGAATTAAATATGACATTATTTTCCAAAAGCTAAGCAAAATAAAATGTTGTTTTTTCCCCTATCATACATCACTAGCTAGTTTACTATTCCACACCCACTTCTTTAGTTTTGCATTTTAGCTATAAGGCTCATGTAGCTAATCCGTAAGGAAGGTTTTTATCTTTAACTTGCCTTAGAAGACACTGCTTATTTACATAATAGTGTATACATGAATGGTTCAGTATAATATGTCTATTAAAATCAGATGTGTATATATAATTTAAATCAATTCTAATATACAGGAAACGTTGTTAATATACGTCAAAAAGTCACCTTAACGTTTTGTCACTGAAATGTGTGACTACCCTTCCGATATAACAGGTTCATTAAACTAGACCAAAGTTAGTTGTTATTTATCAATTCTAATATACAGGAAAAGTTTGATACCAGGAAATGTTGTTAATTTATTTATTGACTTAATATCCAATTTAATATTTGTATTACTATACAAGTTTGTAATGTTGTATTATAAAATAATATTAATTATTAGTTTAATCTTTTTATTTTTATGGCATATTTAAAACAACAGCAGGTAACCCAAAGTGTAATAGTGATTAGTATCTTTCAGGTTTCTGAAGTTTGGAGTCAAATATAATAATAATAAAAAAAACTATATACAATTTGTTCTTAAAGACTTTGAAACCTGAAAGGTGAGGATGTTAAATTATTAATATGAATGAAAGGAACAGGTTTCCTGCTTGTGGTTATACTTAAAGTAGAAAGTGTATTCAGGTGGCCTTTGGAATGACCTTTTGTACTAGAACTTTCTTTAAATGGAACCGCCCAAGCATTTCTCACCCCTGTACACCTACACAAAATATATCTAAGTGTATCTAAGCCGTGTTTTAAATGTAATTCAGAAATAGGAACATTGATGGATCTATTCTGGGAATTAAAAAAAATAAAAACCTTTTGGTATGAGGTGCATCATCTGGTTCAGAAAATACTGGCTAGAAACATCTGTCTCCAACTATATACCTGCTAAATTGTAAAATATTACTAGATCTTCCTTCTAATTTCAATTGTTTACTAAATTTCTTATCTGGCAAAGAAATGTTGTTTATATCTACAGTTTATCTCTTGTTGTATAAACAGCCTGGCCAAACACGTTGACGTTTTAGAAATGGCAAAAAAAATCAGTAAAAGTATCTGTGTTTAATATGAAAGTAAGAGCATTTCCATACAGACACAATTTGATGAAAACTCACAGGATTGAGACTAAACAGCCACTAAACAAGTAACGCACAAAAAAACACAGAGTCAGACTCATCAGAAAAAAAGGCTTCAGTTTGCTAGCGAGCATAAAGATTGGATTTTAGAGCAATGGGAAAAGGTCCAGAATGGGTCTATTCCAGAGAGAGGTGTGCATCAGGGTAAGAAGAGAAGCACATAAAGTGATGCACCCATAATGCATTGTGTCCACTGTACAAGCCTCTGAAGGCAGCATTATGATCTGGCGTTGTTTCAGTTACTCAGGTCCAGTCTCAGCAACGTTATGTGGCAAAAAAAAAAAGCCAGCTGATGACCTGAATGTACCGATCAGTTTATCACATCTAATGAAGATTTTCTTTTCTGATGGCATGGGTATATTCGAGTACTCAGATTGTGAAATAGTGGTTCTGGGAGCACGAGGGATCATTTTCACCCATGAACTGGCCACCACATTGTGTACTGTAATCAAAGCTAAAGTTGACTGAATTAAATCTCGATGTGTGCATGTACAACTATGTAGAAGCCTGTTGAAGTCAAAGCGCACATGTTTATATGGTTTACCTCTTAATGTTTACTGCTGCGGTAACTTTCAACTTTTTTGTTCATTATTTGATCTTTATCTTGGCTCAAAAGAAATGTAGCAGCTCTTGTGCACATTCTAGATTCGAAAGAGTTGACGTATATTTAGATTAATAATGCTGTGTATTATGTAATATTTGTCATAAAAATACAACATTAAAACTCTGTATGTATGATCATCTACTAACTATAAATAACAGCGATTAGCCAGAATCAGAATTCAATATTGCAACGCGCTGCCTCACAAGCTCATGCTAAATCTTTCGCGCTGTTTTTCACATTTTCACATTGGCCAAGAGAACAGTTCAAGTGCAGTTTATGACCCATTTTAAAAATAAAAAAACTAAAGGTATGATACATACGGACAAATCATCTCCGTAAGCATTTTACTGCATATCGTACTGTGTATGACTGTGTACGTGACAAACAAAATGAGATTTTTTTAAATTTGAGTTTGATCTCAGCAGAGACACGATAAAAATGAAGAATTCAGTTTAACACGAGTTTTCAAAATGATTGACAGCTTTAATGAATATAAAAGACAAGTTCTGTTCGTAATTTTTGCGAGTTCGTCAATTTTAAGAAGAGGTTTTAATTTCATTAGACCTTGTAGCTTCATTTACATGCTTGGGTACAAAAGGGTCAAAGATAGATTTTTTTTTTTTTTACTGCCATAATAGTAGTTTGATGATTTGGAAAGGGTCAAATGATAGTTTGGACAATTGCATGTTTAAATGCATAAGTTTTGTTTTGAGGACTCCAAATTGATGTAATTAAGCTTATATTTTTAATAAAACTGTTCTTTAAAATTTTACATATTTCACAATCATTTTGTGTGGTTAGTTTATATGTTTATACTGGCTATAAGCCTTTTTATTTGAATAAAATAAATCGGGTCTGTGCGGGGGCAGTGTCCCATTTGAGAGAGATACTCATGGAGGCCTTCCTTCCTATCTGGGGTGCGGAGTGGGACGATCACCAAACCTCCACTAGCTTCGACTAAGGCCAGCCTATCTATTTAACACACTACCTGAAATTTCTGCTGAATGAAAATTCACCTTAAAGTTTTGTCACTGAAATATGTGACTACCCCATGTATTTCTGTAAGTTCTAGGCTTCCGATATAACAGGTTCATTAAACTAGACCAAAGTTAGTTGTTATTTAAAATAAATAACAATTAGGCCTACACTGATGTTTCTAAATTAACTATTATGTCACTATTGTGACTACTTATGCCGATTACATAAATACGTTGACGCGTACAAGTTTGCTGGCACATGGTGGAAAATGAGACTGACTACGGTTACTGACCAAGTGCCATCCGTCAAACACAATTGGGAAGGGCATTTAAATATATATATTTTTAAATAAAGGGTAGGGGGATTAGTCCAAGTACTTAAGGAACAAGATTAGCCTTAACTGCTCTACGTCCTACCACTCAAGTCTGGTTTGACGATCACAAAATTGATTATTGACCCAAGATGCTCTGGTACTAAGTACACTTATGAGCAAATTTGTGCTTAAAGTCTTACAAAAAATCTGCCAGAGAATTCTCATAGCATTTACCTGCACCAATGTACGGTATATCTATGACACGTCCAAAGTCTACAGGGGGCCCTGAAGTGCAAAACAAATTAACAAAACTGAAAACAAAATAACAAATTTAAAACCAAATTAACAAAACGGAAAACAAAATAACTAATATCTGACTGGCTGAGAAGTGCAATACAAATTAACAAAACGGAAAACAAATTATTAACCAAATAACAAAACGCAAAACTATTTTTTTTTTTTTGGAGGGGGGGAGTTTTGTTATTTTGTTTTCCGTTTTGTTAATTTGTATTGCACTTCTCGGCCAGTCCGATACAAACCGGAAAAGGTAGGTATAGATAACGAATGAAATGCTTACCGCTAATTGGACGACATCTGTGACATCTGTCACTCATGATATACAGAAAGTACTGTAGTAGCGGTAGATTTGTGTGTGTATGAATGTGCAAACATTATTGTGGTTTCAAATATGGCGTTCTTACGGTGGCCCTGAAGTCAGTTTTGTTAATTTTTTTGCACTTCACGGCCATCATAGTGTAAAGTGAAGCAGAACACACAAGAAACAAAGATAAAGAAACAAGTTCCTACTTCCTGTATATTTTGAGTGACAGATGTCTCGTCCAATCAGTGGTAAGCATTTCATTCGCAAACTATACCTACCTTTTCCGGTTTGTATCGGACTGGCCGAGAAGTGCAATACAAATTAACAAAACGGAAAACAAATTAACTAATTCCAAATCAAATTAACAAATCCGAAAACAAAATAACAAAACCAAAAACAAAACAACAAAACCCCCATCCCAAAAAAAATAGTTTGCGTTTTGTTGTTTGGTTTTTAATTTGTTTTCCGTTTTGTTAATTTGTATTGCACTTCTCGGCCAGTCAGATATTAGTTAGTTTGTTTTCCGTTTTGTTAATTTGGTTTTAAATTTATTTTGTTTTGGGTTTTGTTATTTTGTTTTCAAGTTTGTTAATTTGTTTTGCACTTCACAGCCACCGTAAAAGTCCAAAGTGAATCAGAGTTTTGCTTCTTGCGATCCGAAATTAGCAGCTCTCATCTCTAATCGTCAGTAGAGGGAGAATTCCACTGTAACTCCTTCAATCCGGGACTAGAGAGTACCCACATACCCGGGCCTGTCTCTTGTGGTAACTCTACTGTAGTAGAACGGCCACTAGGCTGTAAGGTGTTGTGTAGACTTTACCATTTCATCTCACACAATAATTCAGGCTCTGTCAGTTTCCCTTCTGTCAGTTTCCTTACCAGTGAACTGACACTGTACATTTTCTACATTCCCAATGCTAGTTGCCAATGCAAGGTCTAAGTCCATCTGAGAATGTCCAGCACATACTGCTACTCACCTGGGATAGCATCTCTCTCCCACCCTTACATGTGGTGAGCCCAGAAATGATCCACGTCACCATTTTGTGGTGGGTTTGAGCAGAATGTACATGAGCTGGTGTGGGTCCTGCTAACCCAAATCAAGGCAAGGTCTTTATATCGGTGCCTTGACATTGTAACAAACTTTATGAACTGTTACTGCACCTCATATGGGTCCACTTTCAGTAAACTTATTACATTTTACATCATTTATTTGTGTGTGTGTGTGTGTGTGTGTGTGTGTGTGTGTGTGTGTGTGTGTGTTTATTTTACATTTCTCTATACATAAAATGGATTTAATAATCCTTTTTTTTTTCTTTTTTTTCTTTACTTTTTATTTAAAAGTTGACAGGTCTCTGCCAGACAAACCTGCCAAGCCAGTTGCTCCCATTGTGCCCCCTAAAAAGCCTGTTCCCCCTCCGGGGAAAGGTCTTCTGCGTCCAGTGGCCATGCAGCCAAAACGACCTGAAAAACCTCTTGCTCCGTCTCCAGCAGTTAAGTAAGTGATTCTCAGGATGTCGCCCGTCTTTGCTTCCGTCCTAGCGCAGTGTTTGAGCTCACATTGCTTTTATCAGACATAAATTAATTCATTTATCCCTGTGCTTTTTTTCTCCACAGGCACAATGGGGAGGTGCCTCACCTACGACCAAAGTCGGACTTCGAACCATCCATCCCCAGCAAACCAAAAACACTGTCTGGAGATTGGACTGAGAAGAACTCCACCTCAGGTGTGTAACAGCTTTAAATAAAGCATAACAAAGCTTATCTCAATCTTAAATCTTCACCAGCTGATCCAGGAAGACAGAAAGAGTGTAGCTGATTGGTTGGTTATTGTCAATTACCTGCTGTGGACTTGCGGCATTCTGAAAAGTTGGAGTTTTTCAACTCGCTGTGGAAAATGCATGAGCACTATGACGGTGTTGCTCTCTATTGTGAGCATGCATGTCACGTGTATAAGATTGCAACATACAGTATGAATAACCTTAAAGACGGCCAGAATACACAACCGCCTATCCTATTCAGTGCACTTAGCGAATGTTGTTTATGCATGAGAGATGTCTTTGTTGGTTTTGTTTGTGCTTTCCTTATGTTTCATCTAACATGTGTTTCCTGCTTGTCTTGGTTATCTATTAGACCTTATGAGTTTTGATGATGTGTCCTCTACCTCGGAAAAGCTGTCTCACCCGACTGCAAACAGACCAAAGATGCCCGGCAGGCGACTCCCAGGACAGTTCGTTGCAGGCCCGCCTGTGAGTAACCTGCGGCGGGGTTGTGTTTAGTGTACGTCAGCCTGTAGGGTGGATTAGGAGTTCTTCTTTTGGAGTTTGTTCTGTTGGTGCAGTGATGCTACCTACCGGACTGGAGCAGAAGATTGGCCGGAAAAAAAAAAGCTTTGTATAAGACAGGATATCTAAAGAAAGAAAGAAACACAGGTTTCTTGTTTATTAGATATTTTTAGCGATTTTCACATTTCCAAACATGTAAGAAATGTAGCTTTTTTAATAAGAAAATCATTAATGTTACTGAATCAAATCAGAAATCGCAGTGCCCAAAAGACTTATTGTATCGAACGTCTCCTCATACTTTACATATTGGGTGTTTTCAGTGTTTTATAACGCATAACCTCTACACAAATTCTGCCATTTTCATTTGTTTTGACAATATAGGTGTAAAACATAATTCCTTGCACATTAGAGCATAATTTTTTAACAAACATGGGATTAAAATACAAACAAAACTAAAATATAAACAGCATTATTAGTGGGATTGAAACTGTGGATGTCATATTACATTTAAATGTCAGTATTTCTTGTAAAAGCTACTTTTTCATTCATCCACACAAACGCACATTTGTTTTTTCAGATTTATTAATTTTGCAAAACAGCATGATTAAACATTAAACCTCCCACCACCAGACGATTTAATATTATCACAATACCGTGAAAGCGATTCAAATGTTCGTTAGTACCACAATTTTATAAATATCTTGATGCAATGTTATTATTATTTTTTTTTTCATAACTAAAAACAAAACTTTATGCCGCGAGTTACATAAATGAAAAAATAAAAAGAATAATAAAAAATAATTGAATTAAATACATAATAATATTGAATCAGGATGTATATAAAATCATGATTCTAACAGAATCGCAATACAGTTAAACTGGCACCTGGGTTTTGTAATATCGTATCATCTGGTCTCATAAAATGCATGCAATTAAATCAGAGGTGTGAATCATCCCGTGGATTCTTCATTCATTTTGTGTGCGAGTTGTTTATTCGTCCTCAGGCCTGATTTTGTAAAGCTGCTGTTAAATAGGAAACCTGTGTGTTAACTTTCTGTGTTGAGATTTGTTATCCATCTTTGTTTTACAGCTAAACAAAGACGGCAGCGAGAAAGCTCCAAAAACTGATGATGTTTTCGTTCCAAGACCTCAATCATCTGAAATTAACAAGGTGGGCGAGTTTCATCAACATCATTCACACGACGTTACATACAGCAGCGCGGGAGCATGAGAGCTTCTCCCTCACTCACAGCGTTTAACACATCATCTCACGTCTGTCTGTCTGTCTGTCTGTCTGTCTGTCTGTCTGTCTCTGTCTGTCTGTCTCTGTCTGTCTGCATACGTATGTCTGTATTTCTGTGTGTGTGTGTGTGTACACGTCTCTCTCATGCATGTCCAGACTTGTGGGCCGCACCGTCCTGTCTTATGTATTGTGTGTGTGTGTATTTATATGTTTAGATAAATAATTATTACAGTCGCAATCACAAATGGCGTCCTGTTCATGTGTGTTTGCAGTCACAGTAACCGATGTCAGACTCCTCACAGCACTGACGGCTTAAAAGCTCACTCAGCTAACACACTGCCATCATTAGTTCTGAATCTTTTGTTAGAACTGCCTCGTTACTTGGCTACAGATGCACACACACACACACACACACACACACACACACACACACACACAGTGTCTGAGGGTCTGTTGATCTTTGGCTCCTTTTAAAACTAAAGCTAGAGGCACGAAGCCCTGCCACGTTCAAGCAAATTGAAATGAAACTAAAGCAGCATGTACAGGCTCAGTGCAGCACACTCCAGTTCGTCCGCTCTCACTTTAACACTAACACACACCGTGTCTCCGTGGAGTTGGCGAGTTGAGTCTCACATCGGCAATGTCCGACTAGATAAGGGTTCAGGTCTCGTAGTTTCAGTGAAGGGGGAACTGTAACGCTACAGGGAACAGGTTCCAAAGTCTTTCCACAAGCTTTGTTTGTATTTTATCTTCCTTGGACTTTACTTACAACATTTGTTGCTTTTATGTGAACACATTATTATTATTATTATTATTATTATTATTATTATTATGCTTCTTCCATTTAGATACGAATATCATGAGCTGCGTTATAGAGAATACACACGAATGAAAGCAGTTAAAGATGTGTTGAGACCCACCTCACCGTCTGCATGGAGTTCTCCTCTTCTTTGCTTAACCCTTTTCCTGTTAAGTTTGTGTGGCATCTCCCCCTAGTGGCCATTCTTGTGTGACACACTGTCGTGCTTACAATTTTACAAACGCGCGCGCACACACACACACAAAAAAATTAATCATGAAAATGTGTGGAACTGCATAATGACACATGACTCGTGGTAGAGAGTCTGAAAATGTCAACATTAAACTTTGTATATTTTTGCAGCACAGATAGCTGACAGTCCACTAAAGCACTAATAATAATATATATTTTTTTAAATGTATTTGTTTTGTTTGTGTGTGTATTTGTTTAAGCTGCTGTACTTTCAGTGCTCTCATGATGACGCTGTAGAATTGGAGAGCTGCATATATCTATAGATGAAGCTGCCTCATGTTTTTGTGAATAAATAAATTATTTAAATGAAATAATTCTTCCTACTGGGTGAGTCTGCTGTCAGGTCAAATACATCTGGAAGTGTCTCATCTTGTTTTTAAATTGAGACAGACATGCTTGCAGACATCAGATAGGAAAAGCAGAACATTTCAACCATTTGTGGTATTTATGAGCAAATTTAAAAAAGATTTGTGTTCTGGCAGTCAGGAGCAGCACCGTGTGTGTATCTGCGCACTGAAATGAGCGCAGTGTGGTATTACAGTACACGGTGACACAGATGTGCCCCAGTCGGGCCAACAGCCAGAATAAATGGATATCGTCACACCTTCTGTTGCCAGTGAAAGTATGACTTGTTCTGCATTCCTGTGTTTGATTTCTCAACGTGCCTTGTGTTTGTACAGCCTTCCCCTGTAACACCGGTGTCCACAGTGCAGAAGGCGGCGAGCTTCTCCACTCCTGAGCCCAAAGTGAGAGCCGAGGTGCAGGAGGAGAAAAGCAAAGAACTGGATGAGCTCCGGGCTCAGATTAAGGAGCTGCTGCTCTCTGTGGAGTTGCTAAAGACGCAGCAAACGTAAGACAAGATGAAATGTCTCTGTAACACACTCACCCCCCGCTTAGGTCTTCATCTAGATGTTGAACATTACATGTGTTTACTATTGTACAGTACAGCACTCATCTGACTTTACTACGTGATCTCTATTTCTTTCACTGCAAACTGCCTTAAATTTCATTCAGAGAGTCTTTTCCTCTCTACAGCAGTGTGAACCCAGGTGTGGCGCCATCATGTTCAGTTTTCCTTTTTTTTTTTTTTTTGCTGTTCCAAGTTTGACGACTTCTCATTAAAACGTATCTTGTTCTTATCTTAGCATCTTTAAAAAAAAAAAAATATATATATATATATATATATATATATATATATAAATAAAAATATATTTTTTTCATAACTGCAGGAGAGAGCTTGCAGACTTGAGATCTGATCTGGATGAGGAGCGTCTGAAGCGGGTGTCTCTGCAGGTATCCTGCTCTCTCTCTCACTGATGTTTATGGTTTATTATTATTATTATCACATTAACTACTACAAGGTAGTCTGTGATTGCTGTAGTGTGTGTGTAGAGTGTCTTTAAGAAACCTGTGGTCAGGAACTGATGACTTGTACAGATATTAAGGTCCAGTTTAAAGCAGAACATTATTTTAAAATGATGATAATCATTAGGTCATGATTTATCTTCAACTTCTCACATTTTTTTAAATCCAGGGAATTGTTATTAAAGTATTTTTCTTTTTTTTCCTTTTTTTTTTTAAAGGTGGAGATAGAGAAATTAAAAAAGCACGTACAATCAACATAAGGTGGGACTTTCGTGTTGCTGGAAGAGAGCTTTCATGGCCCAATGCTGGTCTGCGAGCTGCAGATATCATTCCCTTAATCCTTTTAGTCACTGACCTACTCCAGAAATTGTAAGATTTACATTTGCACATGATGAGCATTTTTTATGGTATGGAACGGTGTAATTAAGACTGATGTATATGGTTTCTCTTGCTGTCTTTTTCCTTTTTTATTTGCCAACAACTCTTGAGGCCTTATTATGTACTACTGTGCTGGATATGCAGGCTCCACGATCACGTGGGCGAATTTGCAGTTTAATACTACTGAAGCTGTATAAAGTCATGGATGGGATTCTTTAGTTTTCTTATTTTTATGTCACGGGGTAGGTTTTTTTTTTTTTTTTTCATTCTTTCTTTTTTTTCAAGCTGTAATCTTTCAATGTTAGTCTCTTCGGATTATTATGGAATATATATAAATATATATATATATGTAACCTACTCCGCTGCTGTAGTTACCAGATCTTCTGTCGCTTTGTCAAGAGAAAGCTTTCCTTTAATAGTCTACTTAAAACTTTTTCATCCAGGGTGACACTATCGTGCCTGTTTTAAAAGTGTTAATATTGGAAGCTCATTTATTGCTTAGCTTTGCAGCAAGATATATTTTTATTGCAAGGAATGGGAATATATACCTACACGTGTGTACATACACAGGTAGGGAAACAGGAAAATCTAAATGAAACAAAGATAGGGAAACACATATCTACATTTCTATGTTTCTAAATGCCCAAACACTGTGGATGTCCTATGAGTTAAATTTCTTAGCAACCACCTTTGTCTTCGGTTGTAGCAATACAAAGGTCTGCGCAGATTTACATATTGGATCTATTTATGTAACGAATCAGATATTTGTCCTAACATGTATAAGTACACTAGAAGTGTACCCTCTCTTCAGGTACCTTTAGTCCTGTAAGAAAGGGTTGTAAGTATTCCACATCAGGGAGTGTGTGTGTGTGTGTGTGTGTGTGAGCGTGTGTGTGTGTGTCTCATTTAATCCCTACAGCAATAAATAAACATGTCTACAATGTCCAGTTAAATTAAATAAAATTTCTGTTCTGTGTCTTTTTCCATCCAGCGTTAACATGAACATTAACATTCCATATTTTTATTTAAATGTGGGGGAAACAGTTGTGCAGAATTTCAGCACAGATTTCCAAGTGAACCTGTTTACATGATTTTTGTAACTGAATTGCATAACCTGAGATTTTTTCCAAGCTTAATAAATGTCTTTATGTATAGAAGTCACACAAGTCTAATATTGTCCAGTGCTTGTCCACATCTCTACCAACACGCACAACTGCAATTCTTTTACACTCTGTGTGGTTGGTCAGTTCATCTAAAGTACATAATGACCCAATTTGAAAGCAAGCTTGCAGGTCAGGATGAAATCGTCCGTGTTCAGCAGGGTCATGTGCTATTTTTTTTTCTCTCTTCTCCCTTGTTGCTAAACTTTGGCTATTTTCTAATCCTCTAGGAGGAGAGCATCCTACCATCTTGTTTTTTATATGTTGTTATTTTTGGTACCTTTATTTAATCTTGTATAATTTATTATTTATATCTGCTGGAGAATGCATTTGCAGTCTGAAGTCAGCCTTCCCTTACTGCTAAACCTGTTTCCTTTAAAGGTCTTATTTTTACTGTATATTTCACAAGCGAACTTGTCTCAGCACTCCCCAGTGTGTGTGTGTTAATGCTCCATGTAAAATATCCCTCAGGTATTGCATTTGCATGCCTTAGATGTCTCTTCCACACCTCCTTCAAATGCAGCATTTCAGTATTTCTGTTAATAAGCAGCTAAAATTTTCTTTGCCACCACAGTACCCTTTAATGGGGCATTTAAAACTGTTTAAAAACGGTACTAAAAATCCTAACAGCTTAATCCATGAAGTACACTGTGCCTACACAGATGTGTCAGATCCATCAGTCAGAAGAAAGACTTATTCCTAAAACCACATGAGTAATATGTGAATCTATCCAAAACCTAACCCAAAAAAAAAGAGTAAAGGCCACAGCGATCCACACAGGAACGTATTAGATTAGACATAGTGAGTCTCTGAGCAAGTTGAGGATTCACGTGTTCTCTGGATCTGGCTGTAGTGTTTATTTATGCATGTGCCACAGAAAGCTTGTGGGCAGTCTGTCTTCTATGTGCTGTCAGATGAGGCTGGTTCATTCATTAAGGTACATTTGGATTGGTTCAGTATGGATCTTATCAGGCCATTAGATAATGGAACACCAGGAAGTAATTTTTCATGTAGAATCCAGCAGTCCCTGTTCTCTTCGACTCGGCATGTTCAGGGGTTCAACATCAGGGATTTCTGTGAAACCTGCCGAGTCAGAAACTCTCAACTGCAACAATCCACAATGTTCCATACACTAGAGAAACTGTCTATGTGGATATGTGCTGTTCTAAACACTCCTTTCTAAGCATAAATTTGGTGAGAGCATGTCTCTGGAAATGCATCAATGTGACTGCAATATTCAGTTCTAAACTCACAACTCCTGTGAGTGATATCCACTGAGCATTGAGCATATAGGCAAAATGCTTTCAAACACACACACAACACATTAAACCATGATGCAGATTTGCTATAGCAGAAAAAGACCACACCAGGTGCCGCACTTGTCAGCTAGGAATAGAAAACCAAGGCTCCAGGTCACATGTACTCACCAACATTAGACAATAGAAGACTCGAAAAATGTTGCCTGATCTAATGAGTCTCGATTTCTGCCACAGCATTCGGATGGTCTGGTCAGAATTTGGCATAAACAACATGAAAGCATGAATCCATCATTCCTTGTATCAGCGAATCATGCTGGTGGTGGTGTGGGCGAGATTTTCTTGGCACACTTTGGGCACCTTAGTACTAATTAGCATGATTTAAATGTCACAGTCTACCTAAGTGTTGCTGACCATGTCCTTCCCTTCGTAAACAGCAGGATAACGGGCCGTGTAAGAAAACTAAAATCCTCTCAGACTGGTTCCTTGAATATGACAGTGAGGTCACTTTACTCAAACAGCCTCCACAGGCACAAGATCTCACTCCAATAGAGCACCTTTTGGATGTGGTGGACCAAGAGATTTGCATCATATTCATGCGGCCGACAAACCTGCAGTGGTTGCGTGATGCTCTGATGTCAGTACGGAGCAAATTCTCTAAGTGATGTTTTCAGCACATTTGAATCTGTGCAATGAAGAATTGGCTCAGTTCTAAAGGCAAAAGGATCCAACCCAGTACTAGCAAAGTGTGTCCTGACACAAAGTGTACCTGATGAAGTGGCCATTGAGTGTATACAGCTTTAACACTCAAAACAGCTTAGTGTGTAGTCACTGTGTTACATTTAACAAAACAATATTTCCATGTTGAGTAATCGAAAGTAAATACTTACAATTAAGCATCAAACTCGTGGTCATGCATGTCAATATTTTTGATCACTTGAAAATTGAGTGGGTTTAAACAAAATTCAATTCAATACATTTATATTTGTACACCTCTTTTAACAATAGTCATTGTCGTGCAGCTTTACAGAATCAATATTGAAGGCTCAGGTAAAATGTGGGAGATTCCAGTCCTGACTATGGAGCGACTGCAAACACAAGTCCTCAGAGAACAACTGTCTACAAGGGGAAATGGAACCGTCACCACACGCAATAGGAGGTCAAGCTTGCTCAGAGGAAGCATGTAAAGAAAAAAATGCAATGGGCCTAAACCCGAGCCCTGCGGAACACCAAACTTCACTTGAGAACAAGTAGAATAGTCACTATTTAAATCTACAAATTGATAACGATCAGTCAAATAGGATCTGAGCCAGGAGAGGGCCGTTCCTTTAATACCTACTACATTTTCTAATCTATGAAGGAAAATACTATGATCAGTGGTGTCAAAAGCTGCACTGAGGTCGAGTAACAAGTATAGTGACGCAACCCTGATCAGAGGCCAATAGGAGGTCATTTTCTACTTTAACAAGTGCTGTCTCTATGTTGTGATGAGGCCTAAATCCTGACTGATCCAGATTGTGTATGCTATTTCTCTGTAGATATGAACATAGCTGCTGTGCATCCATCTTAGAGATAAAGGGGAGGTTTGATATCAGCCTGTACTTGGACAGCTGAGGTTGAGGTCAGGTTTTTAAATTAGTGGTTAAATAACTGCTAATTTAAAAGATTTTGGAACATACCCACTGCTGACTGAAGAGTTAATTATTTTCAACAGGAAAATTTTATTTATTTATAGTTATAAATGTTATTCTGTTTTTGCTGGTACTCCCTGCTTAATTTTGTTTGTTTTTTGCTGTGCACTTCTCAGCCACCGTAAAAAAAGAGCGATCTTCTGAGATGAAACCTAAATAATTTTAAACCTTGCTTTACCACTATCTTTAAATGGGACTGGATATACACAAATCAGCTATATTAGCAGCAATTGAGCAAATTAAAACGACCTGGATAATATTGTGCTGCCAAAAAAGCTCTGGTGCATCAAGACATCCCTCACTCCACATGACCTCTGAAGGTGTGATGTACACTGTAAGTTCCTTAAACAGAGACGCCTGTTCAAGGTACTGCGATGCTATAAAATGTTCTACTAAAATATGAAAGAAAACATCACTAAAGTAGAAAGAAAGAAAATAAGACTATCCTTACCTTCAGTGAATAGGACACCTGTGTAAGAAGTTGCAATAATTTTAGGCATTTACCATGTGTGTGGAAAGAAAAATGAATGAGAACGCAATTGACATTCCATAATTTATTACTACTCAGCTTTTATTTTTGACTTTTATTGCATTTTTATATTAAGAGATTTAAATAGAAAAAAATCTTTCACTTTTCATTTCTTAAAAAACTAGAAAATACTATACAATATGATTATATATATATATATATATATATATATATATATATAAACACTTTTCTGGTCATTAGTACAACACGTAACGAGTTACTAACAAGATGATATCAATTAAAAAAAAGGCATACTTTTGCAACATTTCTCAAAATGTAAAAACAAGGAAAAATGCACACTAACTAAATACATGCATACATACGTTACATGCGTAGACAGTCATTCTTGGGAAGTATATGAATGCATTTCTTATCTTTATATAGCCTACTTCATTGGCATGCCCTCTTCCTACATTAAAAATTACATAGTGACACCTTCATGGGTAACATATCAGGGTCTCTGTTTGATTCAGCGGCTGGTCGGGTAAATGTGTGGACATGTCCACACGCTGCTCATCTTCGATTAGCCAGAGCTGCTTTGTGATGGGTTTACTGTCATATTTAATGTATTGTTATGTTCTATTGTCTCAACCTTTTAGTCTACATCATCATCCTGTCTCAGCCTGTTCTCACAGAAAGCAGGAACTCTAATGATTTAACAAGATGATGTTGAATAACATATAAATGAAGACAGAATAAAAGACACACCTGCTCACCTTGACCTAACTTTAACTCCGTGTCCTCCGCAATCCTGAGACCGTGCTGTGTAAAACTCTGATTAATGTGGATCTCTTTGCAGTTACAGTCTACTGTATCTGTCTTTCACAACTCCTTCATTCTTACATCCTAAATGGAGCAGTGGATGGATCTAACACCGGCAACATCCTCTGGCAATAATCACATGTGTTCAAAAAAAAAAAAGAACAATAATCTGAAACAAATAGTTGACAATCAGAAGTGTTTAACAGAAAAATATTCACCAATATCTCAAGGTATCTGTAGATGATAGCTAGCATTTTATTTTCCCCAGCAATTTGCCTTAGACAACATTATTACCCATGACATTGGCAAAAAAAGATAAACCAATACTAGCTCCTAAAATATTCAATTAACTTTAAATATGTATTAATATTTAATGCTTAAGTAAAACTAATGGCTGACTGATATTTAACTACCTGTAAGTAATCTTAGCTCAGTAGATCAGAATCTGATAAATGTTCCTTTGTTTAAAAATAAAAGGATCATAGAAACATATTTTTATTGTTAGAAAATGATTAAAAAAAAAATGAAGCCTGGCATTTTATTTCTATAATTGTAGGGTATGTATGAAACCTTCTTTTTTGTTTGTTTTTATATTTTTACTGTTGTTACATAGCCCATAGTAACAGTACTACACTATTGTTATTGTTCTGTATTATAGTATCTTTATGTGCCGTGTAACTAATATTCGTTATATTCTATGTTCTAGCGATTATTCCAACTAGTGCATTTACTTCCTGCAGTCTTTGTTCTTCCTACAGCTACTCTGCAGCACTTGTTTCTTGGTGCATATCTACTGTAATCCTATAACACATTGGGTTAGGTATAATCCTATACACAAGCTATAATCGCATTGCTGTCAGATCATAGACGCTTGGATTGTACACAGTCTTAACAGTAAATAAATTTAATTAAAAAAGAAATAACAATAATAATTATAAGCATCTGGCAAAAAAAAAAAAAAAATTGCAAATGTAAGTGAACACACAGTTGATGCAAAGATCTGATGCTCAGCATAATTGATCATTCTTTCACTACCACTTTCAATCCTGACACAACGTCTACTGTAGTGTGTTAACTTCAGCTACTACATTGTAATCTGGACACGTAAAAATGTACTTGAAACGATCGGTTCATTCTCAGCACATGCTTGTTGTTTCTCGTATTACACCTTCAATATGCTGCAGAAGAAATGGAAACATGGACAAATTACAAATCCTGTTCCAGTGTAATGTCGTAAGGTTGTACCTTCCTGTTAATTTGCGTAAAATCGACAGTGTATAACATCTGCTCGGCTTAACTATAATCAAAAAACCAAAGACTCATGCTACATTAATGAAATCTTGCTCATTAGCTTTTGCACATGTTCAATAACCAGGACACTAATGACTGAATTCCAGGTCTGTACATTGTCTCGTCTAATAAAAATACACAATCAGCACACAGGATGTTTACTAATCTTAAATCTATCATTATCATTCAGAATTATTCCTAATGATTTCTGCCCACATTTAGGATGTAGGCTACAATTTTGGACAATTTAAGACTTGATAGCATTAGTACAGTACAAATCTGTCTCTAGTCTCAGTTCCTAACAACATGCTTGAGAAATACCACCCTCTCGTCTTTTTTTTTATTTTTTTTTTTAGCAGTTTGTGCTACTATTTTAACATGAGCTGCAGGCTTTACTGCCCAGACATCTAATTTGTATCTTACCCAAAGAACGACAGAAGCAGGCAGATGCTATATACTAGTCTGGATGAATGGTACAACATAAGAAGACTTTCTGCTTTAGACAGTATGTGCGCCCCTTAGTGAAGTAATAGAGGGTCATCCCACTCGAAAATGTGGATCCTTTGTGACCCCCATGACCTATGAAATGCTACATGTAATTTTCGTCCTGCTGGACGGGACATTTCCTGTTACACTCACACAAACATCTTAGACGCTGGTCACATGGTCAGGGTTCTCTCTGACTTCGATGCACTCAATCTCCTCCCGCTCGCGCTCCCTCTCCCGCTCTTTCCTCTTCGCACGTTTCTTTTTCTTGTGCCTTTTCTTGGAGGGAGGGAAAAAAGTCAAGAAGACTGGAAGGATTATGAAACAGTGCAACACTGTACACCCGGTGGTTAGTAGTGAGCACTTGAACAGTGTGTAGGTCAGGTTGGAAGGCACAAAGAGCAGGGGCATGATCCCAATCACAAAGCATGAGGCGTTCTGTAAAATGGCTGCCCCATGCTCTTCGAGCGAAATCTTGATGCATTGAGTCCTGGTGTGCTCAGTGGCCAGTACAAATGTGTAGAGGTGAGGGGCACAGTGATCCATGGCAAAGTTGAGAGTATAAATAAGGCACAGGATAGAGATACTGTCCATATCTACATTCCAGAGTGTCATGAGGCCGAGGACACCCAGCTCCACAGAGGTGACGGTCAGAATCAACCAGAAGTTCCCTAAGGGGTTGATGACAAGGAAGAAAGTGAGGATGAGGATGGTCAGGACGCTGAAACCTGAAGTTAGAATTGGGGACACAACCGAGGAACTATAGCGGTCCATGAACACGAAGGTAGGGTTGAAGACGATGAACTTAATGCTGTTTATAAGGGAGAGGGGCCTAAGTCTCTCGAGCAGCTCCACCACCTCCTCCCTTGTCTTCTCCGTGGTCCTGGCTACCAAGTACATCCTGGATGCGATGATGTCATACTCGTCTCCATTTTTGGAAAAAATGATGTCTTCTGTGAAGTGCTGGTACTCCGGTCTCTTTAGAAATGAAGTCTTGAGAATATTTATGAAATCGCTTTTGGTTGATGCACTGACGTTGGTGACTTTCAAATAATTGAAATAATTATCGATCCATGAAATCTTATTGAAACCCTGCCCTAGTGTCTTGAGGTGCTCCTGTACCGTGGAGTTCCAGTATTCGATAGGCTCATAGATGTAGAATCCTATCACTGGGCTGTAGTTGCTGAACAGTTTCTGCTGGGTCAGGGCAAATGACACACTGGGTGAATTGCTGGCTAATAAATTCACTATATTATAGCCGTCACTGATTTGTAAACATCCCATGAATGAAAACGAGGCATAAATCAGGTAGAGAATGACCACAAAGGGCTTGACATATGTGTTGGTAATCCACTCTGTGTAATGCTCCCTCAGGAAGTGCTGAATAAAGTGATTCTGGTACGGCATACTCTCGTGGTGCGTGGAGAGATCATGGCCATCACTCATCATGGTCTTGAACCACGTGGGCTGGCGGTCCAGGTATTCGACAGATGGAATCTTGCAGCAGAAAACACTGTGGTAGCGGTTCTGCTCAAGTTGGCCGGCAAACACCAGGCAGGAGCCGTAAAAAGAAAAGACGTAAAAGTAATTGACCAGGATGGCCACGCACATGCTCTGACAGAACACCTTGACCGACTCGATGTTGGTGAAAGGACTGGCACCCATGCCAAACGTAATAATGTAGAGTGAACTCGTCATGGTGTAGCATACCATCACATCGGCAAAGGCATCCGCCACCCGCTCTTTGAAGGGCAGACTCTCACGGGTTCTTCTCCAGCCAGCCAGGAGCTCAAACACTCCTTTGGTTCCATGACCTGTAAAGAAACACAATTGTTTAATGGATTTAAATATCTACAAAGTGATTCTGTGAACTGGTAACATGCTTTTTAGGCTTTCACATCAGACAGCAGGGTTGCGTGTACCGCTTAACAAACAGAACAGATTATTAGGTATGCTGTTAACACACAGTGGTCTAAAAGTGTCAGGCAGGTCAAGTTCCAAAAAAAGTGAAGATCCAGAAGAAAACAAAGGCATTGGGGCTCCCTGTAAAATAAAGTGCACAACACAGATACAGAACATCCATGACATTATATACATTATACATATAAAAAATCTTCACACTGAAGGCCTCTGACTTGGCAGCTTTCAAAAATCCTAAACATTTCTTTGTGTTTCTTCCACACAGAGATGATTTCCTCCTTCAGTGCAACCCAAAACGTCAAAAGTGGTGTTAGGTCTGGTTCTGTTCCATCTCTGCTACTGTTAGCTTCAAAGCCATGATGGGTTCGAAATAAAAAAATATGAACGCCTGTGAAGCCTCATAGCAGGCGCTCCAGATCATAAGATATGTATATTAGATCCTGTACCGACACATTTTCTTAAACAGATAGTACCAGCAATAACAGAACCCCTGTTGAGAATAATTAATTCTTCACTCAGCATTGGATATGTTCCAAAATCTTTTAAATTAGCAGTTATTAAACCAATAATTAAAAAACCTGACCTCGACCCCTGTCAGCTGTCCAGTTACAGACCAATATCAAACCTCCCCTTTATCTCTAAGATTCTGGAAAAGATAGTAGCGGAGCAGCTATGCTCATATATACATAGAAATGGCATACATGAACTGTATCAGTCAGGATTTAGGCCTCATCACAGTACAGAGACAGCGCTCGTTAAAGTAGTAAATGACATTCTATTGGCCTCTGATCAGGGTTGTGTAACTATGCTTGTATTACTTGACCTCAGTGCAGCTTTTGACACTGTTGATCACGCTATTCTTCTTCACAGATTAGAAAATGTAGTGGGAATTAAGGGTACAGCCCTCTCCTGGCTCAGATCCTATCTGACCCATCGTTATCAGTATGTAGACTTAAATGGTGATTATTCTGCATGTTCTCTAGTGGAGTTTGGCGTTCCGCAGGGTTCAGTTTTAGGTCCACTGCTTTTTTCCCTTTACATGCTTCCTCTGGGCAACATAATCCGTAAGCATGGTATTAGTTTTCATTGTTATGCTGACGATACACAGTTATATGTCTCAGCAAAACCTGATGAGAAAAAACAGCTTACTAAAATTGAGCAATGTGTGCAGGACATAAGAAATTGGATGCTAATAAACTTCCTTCTGCTAAATCCGGATAAGACAGAAGTTCTAGTCATAGGACCGCATACAGCTAGGAGTAAAATTTTAGATCACACCGTAACTTTAGATGGCCTTTCTGTTCCATCAAATGCAACAGTGAAAGACCTTGGTGTGATTATTGATTCCAGCCTTTCATTTGAAGCACATGTAGATAATATTACCAGGATAGCATTCTTTCACCTCAGAAATATTGCCAGAATAAGAAATTTATTGTCGCTAAACGACGCAGAAAAACTAGTTTTATCACCTCTAGGTTGGACTATTGTAATGCCTTACTGTCTGGTTGTTTAGCTAGATGCATAAATAAGCTTCAGCTAGTCCAGAATGCAGCAGCGAGAGTCCTCACCAGAACCAGAAGATATGAGCACATCACCCCTATCTTATCTTCACTCCATTGGCTCCCTGTGAAATTTCGCATTGATTTTAAAATACTACTCTTGACATATAAAGCATTAAATGGTCTCGCGCCGCAGTACCTGAGCGAACTGCTAGTGTCTTACGATCCGCCACGCCTACTTCGATCAAAGGATGCAGGCTGCTTGTCAGTACCGCGTATTATGAAAAATACAGCTGGGGGCAGAGCTTTTTCTTACAAAGCCCCAAAGTTATGGAATAGTCTTCCAAATAGTGTTCGGGACTCAGACACAGTCTCAGTGTTTAAGTCAAGGCTAAAAACCTATTTATTTAGCCAAGCATTTTTATAAATAGATTTGCCATAGGTAAAGGAGCAGATCTGGGGGACTCATGGACGTAGAGTATTATGGTGAACTGGTATGTTTGGATGCTGTCCTCCTCACTCTCATTGATCACTCAGGTTTGCTGAGGCTCAGGTTTACATGTCAGGAAGCCCTCATGTTTGTGTTTCCTTCTGGCTCTCCCTTTTAGTTATGATGTCATAGTTAGTCCTGCCGGAGTCTCTGCTTGCACTCTACAGTTAATATACATTCACATTATACATTGTGTGACTGTGACCATACCTAACTGCCATCTCTCCTCTTCTTCTCTTTCCCCCCCTCTTTCTTTTTCCTCTCTCCTCCTGTCCCCCCTTTCACTCTTTCTCTCTCTCTCTGTCGAGCTACACATGTCGTTCCTGAGCTGCCAGTGATCCAGACTCCCTCTGCCCTCCGGACCTGTCTGACCCATCCTGGTGCCCCGCTTCTGGCTGAAGATCTCGTCACATGGATGCCCCGTGTGTCTTTCTGGGATGCGTCTGGTGTCTGGGAATGATTCTCTCTACCTAGAAAATGGTTCTGGCCTTGACTGGTGTTGGCAACTGTTTCTCTGGGGACTTGACAGTTCGATAGTTCATGACTGGAACTTCTTACAAGTCTACCTGGGTCTTCAATAACTACCTGGACTCCAAATTAACATCAATTAACATCAGCTATTATAGCTGAACTGCCTCCCACCCTACACACTGTATAAATGCAGATCATTTACTGCTTTCTGTTTCACCCAAATGAGGATGGGTTCCCTGTTGAGTCTGGTTCCTCTCAAGGTTTCTTCCTATTACCATCTCAGGGAGTTTTTCCTTGCCACTGTCGCCCTCGGCTTGCTCACCAGGGACAAACTGACCATTTTGATTCATACAAATTCACATTTTATACAAACTTAAATAATTCTTTTGACTGTGTAAAGCTGCTTTGCGGCAATGAAAATTGCTAAAAGCGCTATACAAATAAAATTGAATTGAATTGAATAAGAGCTTTACTTTTTTTAAAAAGTTTAAATTTTATTAATAGTACTTTACTGAGCAGCCGCTTCGTATGGATAAAATGGGGTACATTTTTAAACCTTCTAGTTCCAGTAAGAATTTTTGTTGCCAACATTACAGTCACTGAAGCAAGTTCTAAGGTTCTAAGTTGTTTTTGAAAGTGTTTTTGAATGACTTAAATGATTAAATGACGTCTGAACAACATTGCTTACATGATGACAAGGTGACGTTGAACGAGTGTTAACACAATGTTACAAAAAACGATGGCCTGAACAGGACTAAAGCTCCAGTTGTTGTGGTGGGATCACTGCGTGCTGACCCTTCACCACTAGGACGAATGCGTCCTGGCTGGAAGAACACTCGGAATCGTGGAAGTTCAAAGCTGTACTAAGGTCAATGAACTGCCTTTCTTTTTTCTCCTGCATCCAGATTTTTAAACAAACTTTTCTCTAAAATAAACAGCTATTAATAATTTAATTAGTGGAGATTTTATCCTTACTGTAGTTGCGACTAAAAGCCAGTCTGATGGAGAAGATTGAGGGTCAGATGGTTTACTGACAGCGATGATGATTCAGGAATAATTTTGCTTTTACTCTTCTGTTCACTGTTTATTATTAAATTGAATTTCTTCAAGAATTCAGCTCAGAGTCTGAATAATCAGCACTACTCTGAATAACCCGCGGTTTCTGACTCATCTTGGTGCAAATGTCAATTTTAGTGATGTTCAATCAATCATCACTATCATCGAAGTATTAATTAACAGAAACAGACAGGATTGAATTTTGACATCTTTGTGTTCTGCTGGTCTCCACCTCTCGTCTCCGCACTGATAATCCTCCTCTTTCAAAAATTCAGGAGGGGATGAGTTTCACTGCTTATGGATGTTGGGTTGGGGGTAAAACTTTAAATAGCCGTAATCTCAGCCAGACTTCCTGTCCTCAATGTCTGTGTTTTCCTTCGGTAAGAAGATGCACCCTGTCTCTCACGGCAACATTTCATGCGTGTGAAATAAAATCTTCTGTGCACCACTGAACGTTACTGAGATTTCCTCAGCGCACCATGCTGCTCCTGTCTTGGAGCTATCTGCATTTATGACTCACCTCCTGATGCTGTGGATAATCTCATCTGGATGTACCAGAGGATAGACCAAAAAAACACATCTTACGTCTTTGACTCACCTTAAGTGGATCACAAACATTAACACATATTTTCCCTTTACTTCTGTTTGTTATAGGAGCACATGGTCACCAAGCACATGGTCAACACATGCAGACCTCCATTTTGCAACTTATTCAGATGGTTTGCTGTTAAATGTTCGCACCTGAAGCCGCCGCAGCCAATCAGCTCTCAGATGGAACCATGTGTTCTGGTTTCTTATAGAGCGCAACATGATTCAAGAGCGTTAAACCATGAGTCCTGTATTATACAGTGCGTAATGAAGAGAAACAGGAAGTGAAATATGATTATAATTATTGAATTAAATGGTCGTTCTTGTGTGTGTGTGAACATGCACACATCATACCACAGTATGCACCAACAGTTTTATAATGCCATCAGAGAGCGCGTGTGATGTAATGACTTCCGGTTTCTCTGGTATTGACAGATGTAGGATTTTAGCCTTCCATTTGATATGACCACTGTTCAGGCTGATTAGTGTATATAGACATTGATGAGTCTGTCAGTGGTTTAATGCCATGGAAGACTGTATAAAGGCACTACTGTGACAGTCGTAGAGGTTAAAGTGTAGGAATGTCAGCGTGATGGTTTGCAGCTTATCTGGAGAGCTCCATCCAGTCTACACTTTCCCCATGCTACATGGGACAGCAGTGCTATTTGACTAAAATAGTATCCAAGGAAGGTTTCGCCTGCCATTTAACACCTCTGGGTTGCTCATCCTTGCTTATAAATATTGGATTGGACAGTCAGACATTATACACACAACCTGTATATGATTAAAAGAAGTTTAATAGTTTAAACAGAAAAGACTCTGCATGCATTACTGCATCTTGTCCCATCAGACTGCATATACGACACCACAGTACAACACAATACAGTACAAAACACCACACAACACCACACAACACAACACAACACAACACAACACAACACAACACAACACAACACAATATGCAAGAATGAAGCAGTTGGTTTAAACATTTCCTGAGCCCAGCCAGACACCACCTCTACAGCCATTAAAGAATGTCTGTCCCTTGTCTGTCCCTGAACTCTTATACAGTTATAGCCTCACTGGCCACATCAAAATGAATACATGTACTTCTGCTCATTAATGGCATTATCTTACCATGTCACAGGGATGGACTCTTGCTACCTATTTTATATATTTTATTCCTTATCCATGGGCACTATTCCCGTCAGTGTCCATGGCTCTTCTGAGGGAGTTTTTTTGGCACCTCTCCATTTAAGCATCCTCCTTTACCCGGGGTTGGGACATACACACATCCTAATCTGCCTAATTAGCAGGTTTTTAAACTGTGGAGGAAACCAGAGAACCCAGAGGAAACTCACCAAGCACACAGGTGTGACTCAAGCCCTTGAGCCTGCAGGTGCAAGAACACAGTGCTACCCACTACACCACTGTGCCACCACTACTGTACAACACATTATGTTCGCACAGTGTCTCAACTACATACATTTATAAAATTCTCAAACTTGAAAATTTTAAACCCAATGGAAAGAAAAAAGATACTCATCCAGATTCCAACATCCAAGTCAGTGAGATCAGATGGTTTTCCACGTTCTGAGGTTTGATGTGAATATTAGATGATGCTCTTGACGTGTACCTGCGTCACCTGCTCATTGCATGACCGTGCAAGGGTCGCAGGTGTTCCTATTAATGTGGCTGTAAATAGGAATTGTGCTAAACATTCTGTGTATACTGATTGTGAAGCAGTGGATACATCATCTATCTGATTTACCTTCCTGTTTTTTTGTAATTTATCTAATTTTGCTGCCAAGAAGTGACGTTGACTCGAAGTGGATCTAAAATTAGACGCGCAGCACTCATCCGAATGAAAGTAACTCAGTAATTCCTGCCCTCTCACTGACACGCAGTCATTACACAACTCTTCTGGCCAACAGTCCTATCATGTGCTCCAAAAACATTTCCTCTCACCTGAAGAATTGTATTCTTCTGTTTCTTAAATATAAAAAAAAATGAACATCAAACTCACTGAAAGTCAATGTGACTGTCGTTTCATGCCATGTTTATTGGGGATTTGATTGGAAACAACTTGTGGTTTACTCTTTAAATGTAGATGAATGGCTACCATTTAGGAGATCCACTCCCATGTCAATGTGAGACGTAAACAGGGCACAGAGTTACCCCGCCATATTTTCCTCTATAAATTGTCAATGTGTTTATAGGCTTTTTTTGTTGTTTTAAATCCTCAAAGGTAACAGCTGTGAAAAACCGCCTTCTAGAACACAATTATCAGAATCACATGCAACAAGGGAGAAAAGCTACACATACCCATGGCAAAGAAGGGGATCCCAAGCAGTGTGGAGTTGAACTTGCCATGAGAGATGAAAAAGATTCCAGCAGCGGTGACGTTAGCGCTGCAGACAGTGAGCACGCCGAGCAGTCCCAGGAAGGGCTTACCACGCAGACAGTCACGCATAGAGCTGGAGATGGTGGCAGCCAGCAGCACCAGCACCAGTCCCACCAGCACCTCACCCTTCGCCAGTGCGCCCGTAGCATGGAAGTCACGCCACAGACCGAACGATGTTAATGCCTGCACGTGCAGGTCCGGACTGGATGTTGCTAAATGTTGCGCCATCTTGCCAAACTCGTTCTCCCATTTCTCAGCAATAGCATCCTGCACTATGGGAGTCAGCCTACGTAGGTAGTAGGTGATTTGAACAGCCCGTGCTGACTTGACATGCCGCTCACGCCCATGGGATGCCAGCAAGACGCTGCCCAGCTGGTGCCCGATAAATGCCACTCGGCCATCCTGGAGAGAAAAGAAAAACAGTTACGACCCTACTGACAGCCTGAAAAATGACTCCATCTACACTTGAATACTCTGTGCACACGGACCTTAACATCCTGTCAGGATTACAGATCATCTCAAATGTTTCCTGTTGCCAAGTACCAAAAGACAAAGGCAAAACTCAGCTTAAACAAAGCAACCTGAGAGGTTCTGTACGGTGTGTAACCCTGGTCCTACAGGTCATGAAAAGACCACCAGAACAAGAAATGAGGTACTCCTGTGTTCTCATCTTCATAGCAAAATTCATATTCAAATGACTTCATATCGTATCGGTTGGTGTAAAGCCAAATGTTGATACTGCGGTCAAACTACTGAAAATGTCTTTTGGGTTTGTAACACAGAAAAAGGCAGAAAACACCCATAATGCTGATCGGATATATGCTGAGAACACTTAACAAGGAGAACATTAAAAGTTATGATACTGCTCTGCACTGATATTATATTTGATATTATTGTACTAAGAATTTAAATATAAACAGGATAAACTGTTTTCAGACTACAGTTCCATCTCAGCCTTCAGGTTCCTTCTTTGATTCTTTGATTAGGTACAGCATGTGTGTTAGTCCCCAACACTGCGACCACATAACTCACTCTTTGCAAACAGTGAGCAGTGTTTAGTGTTTAGCTATTCTATAGGTGGAGTATGACAGTTGAAATGTTTCCTTGTTACTGTAGTTCATTAATTCCTGGGCACATGTGATTCGCTGTGAGACAACAGGATGGACAGCACGAGTCACTTTGGCCTAAAGGTAGCTCTTAAGAGAGGTCTGAATCTATAAAAGAGTCATGTGGAGTACTTCTGACCTCATAACTACCCCCATTCTGTCTTAAAATTTATTCTGAATTGCACTTCATTGCTCAAGTCCGGGTGTAGTGGTTAGCACTGTCGCCTTGCACCTCCAGGGTCCGGGTTCGATTCCTGGCCAGGCTCGATTTCCGTCTCTGTGTGCATGGAGTTTGCATGTTCTCCTCGTGCTTGGTGGGTTTCCTCCGAGTACTCCGGTTTCCTCCAAAGATATGCAGGTTAGGCTAATTGGCATTCCCAAATTGCCCATAGTGTGTTTGTGTGTGTGCCCCCTGCGATGGATTGGCACCCTGTCCAGAGTGTACCCTGCCTCGTGCCCTAAGCCTCCTGGAAAAGGCTCCAGGTCTCCGCGACCCTGAATACAGGATAAAGCGGGATAGAAGATAAGAGTGAGTGAGTGAGCGAGTGAGTGAGTGAGTGGTCAAGTCTGCTAAAGGATACTTGTTTTACAAACCTGTTGTTAGAGTTTATTTTTTGCAGTAAGAGAGAGCATTGACATACAGTAGAGTCACAGACACGCTGGTTGTTATACATCTGGTGAGAACTGATGTTTTACTCTCGAGGTTGCCATCCCACCATTTCATAGAGAGATTGTAAATACTCCTGTAACTCATCAACTAGGCTTGCATGGTACACAAGTCAACTTCCTGACAGTCTGCACGAGGGTCAGTTAACTTTTAGTTCTAGAATTGACATACTGTACATCAGATCAGGAGCTTCATCTGGTTCATCACCTGATCCTGTTCCAGTCTGCACAGCTGTGTGTGACTATAAAGAATCTTACACTTAATTATGGTAAAAATCATAATCCTGATTATCTTCGTGATACTGAGATCACGATTATTTGAAACATTAGGACACAAGGTGGGGTACAAACCCTGGACAGGGTGTCAATCCACTGCAGGGCACACACACATACACACACTCACATGCTCATTCACACACTACAGGCAGTTTGGGAATGCCAATTAGTCTAATCTGCATGTCTCTGGACTGTGCAAGGAAACTGGAGTACCTGGGGAAACTCCAACATACTCTACTTTTATTGTAAGATGTCTCCTTGGATTCAGAACAGAAGACAGGGTTTCACCTTGTTGAAAAGGACTTGGCCAGTTGTTCTATCTGTTTCTCTAGGTTCCCCTGCCTGGTCCCGGAGTCCCCCAGTCATTTCATCTCGTTCAATTCAATTCAATTTAAAAATTCAGTTTTATTTGTTTATGTTTTTTATAATGGATATTGTGAGGCTTTACCTAAATAAAAACATTTATAGTGTTATCAGGTTGAGCAATATGAGGAAACTTTAAGACTTCTCTCGAGCCCCTCCTCATCTGGGTGACACGGGGCCATAAATACTGTAAATCCCTTCTATAGCTGTGTGCTGCGCCCCAGGTCAACATCTTTTATACACATTAAAGTGATTTATACACATTAAAGAGTTTTACTGGTCCCAGCACACCTTATTCAACTAATCAGCTAATTACTGACCTCATCGCAGTGGGGAAAAGTGGAATCTGTTCTTGTGTTTGGTGAGCCCCAGTTCAGCATCGAATTTATGTCACATTTCACTTCATGTTCCATAAGACAGTATGGACAGTAGACACCCAGGACTTTTAATGAATTTAAATTTTTTCAAAAAAAAAAAAAAAAAGAAAGAAAGAAAAAAAAAATACAAGTGTTCTAAAATTTAGTTTGGCCGTAATTGTATTGTGGCAGTTCTTTTAATATCAAAAAACATTTAGTCATTTTTAAACTTAAAAGAGATTTGAACTGGCAGCCCAGCAGGGAGCTGCCTCCCGTCCCCTGTCCTGTTCAACATCAGATTCATGATACTTTACACAAAAACACCCAACAGTTTCCCCATTCACTCCTCGTCTATACTGACTAATACTGTGTACAGGGTCGCGGGGGGGCTGGAGCCTATCCCAGGAGACTTACCCGGGGTACACCCTGGACAGGGTGCCAATCCATCGCAGGGCACACACACATACACACACTCACACTACGAGCAAGTATGGGAATGCCAATTAGTCTAATCTGCAGTTTTTGGCCTGTAGGAGGAAACCGGAACATCTGAAGAAAACCCACCAAGCATGGGGAGAACATCCAAACCCTATGCACACGAAGGTGGGAATCAAACTTGGCCGGGAATTGAACCCAGACCCTTGGGGTGCCAGGCGACAGTGCTAATGACTAAGCCACTATGCCACCGCAACAGTTTCATGACTAGTTTTACACCAGAATTAAGTGTATAAAAATATAAAATATTTTTTTTCTGATTGAAAATCTGATATTTTGATTAACTGTGAACACCAGTGTGGTGCTGGACCACTGGGTCACTGCAGTCAGGGTTTTAGATCAGGAAGAAAAAAAACAAAACTATAGTTATTGCCAATCAATTCAATCAATCAATCAATCAATCAATCAATCAATCAATCAATCAATCAATCAATCAAACTTTCGGTGCTTGTTTTTCCACACACCACAGCTTATACTATATATAAGTACATTACATTACAGCATTTGCCTGATGCCCTTATCCAGAGCTCTTTATCCGTCTAATCAGCTGAGGGTTAATGGCCTCGCTCGAGGGCCTAACAGTGGCAACTTTGTTGAGCGATTAGAACCTGGAACCTTCCGATTACTAGTCCTTGACTTAAACTAACCGGAGCTACCCTCGCCCTGTACACTGTATGTCATAGGCTATACTGTAGCAGGTGAAAAATTACATCTATTTTTGATTCTGTAACAACACAGTTTGCCTATCAATCCAAAGTTAAATTGACCAAAGTGGGATTCATTCCAAAAATCAATGATGATGATGATTATTATTATTATTATTATTATTATTATTATTATTATTATTATTGTTGTTGTTGTTGTTATTACTATTATTATTATAACTGTATAGCTTCATCATTTTATTATTAATAAGCGAGTCTGCAGGAAGCTGTGGTGGTGTGCTATATTAATTTATATACACATTATATTACACATTGCTATTAAAACTGATTTATTATTCCTACATCATCACATCACTTTTAATCACAATGAGAGGGAATTTGCTTCATGCAGACAGCACAGTTCATCACTAAAGACGTTTTTGCTGTTCACTTTACTCAAACCTGCACACACAGCAGGTTTTATAAAGACACTGTAAAATTTTGGATTGGACCAGATGATCAGCAAAGGTTGAACAGCTATGAAGTCTCAGACACGTACTGTATCAATCAATTTATAATGTATTATAGAAGCTGGAAAGTCACATCTGTAAAAGCCAGTATGACAGAAATCAGACCACACTGACAATCTGGCATTTCTTAAATATTTATAACAGATAAGGCAAATGGTCAATATCTTGTTTATTTAATGTTCCGGATTCTGAACAATTTTATGTCCTGGTTTTAACTGGAAGCTAATGTGTGATACTGACCGTGTTATGTGTGTAAAGGTCTGAATGTTTTGATTTATTATTTCATCTAAAATGTTTTACACCTGTGCCTGTTGCTCACTTCATTCTTTCCTGTGTCAGATGCAAGATAATAAAAAATAAGCCATGTTTTCCTAACCTAAAGCTTAATGCATCACCGTGGGCATTAGGCTGGAGCTAGAGGAGGCTGTTAGATGCCTGTTAGTGCTGCTCGTGTCCCCCAAAAATATTATAACAAACACTGTCCATAAGCCAAATAAATCATGTATGTATATAAGCTTTCTCTATACTGTAACATAATTACTCTTTAATATATGTTCAATGCACTCCTGTTTATTTATTATTTCTTTTATCAATAAATGAAGTTCATGTCTTTAATCCAATTGTCATCGAAGCACTTTTTAAAATTTCTTTAACTGGGCGTCCCTCAGCTGACACGGCGTTCACAGCATCACAGATCTTCAGATCTTCCATCACAGAGTGTTTAATTTCCCTGTAACACCAGCACTCACGCTCTGGAAGATCACATGTTCACATGCTTTCTTTAGGGTGATTACAAAGTGCTTCCGTTTGACTAATGCTGTCGTTCTTCTTCTTCTCACCACCCGGTTTGCAGACAGTACAACATGCACCTGTCCTTACATTTTATTCGAGGTGTTACTTGAGATAATTAAATGCTAATTCTATTCACCTCGAATGTAAGATCAAGTCGGATCCATCATTCAGCTCAGCTGGGTATAAGCAGGCTGAGATGGTTGAGAACATTTCATGCATCTGGCGTTCACTTGTCTTATTTTTTCTCTTCACAAAAATAACTTGAGAAAAATTGAGAAAGAATATTGCTGCATACAGTCAGGCCCACTGTATATTGTTAAAGGTGTTATACAGATATAGATTGAATAATCTAATGAATAATTAGGTATAAACTCCACAGCACACTGTAAACCCTAATGTTGTCTTTACTTATACAATCAAGTAATGTTGACTAAACATTACTTAAAATTTTGCATTTTAGACCCATCACTTAAAAATATAAGTTCATTTAACTTATTTACCATCAAAATGCATAAACTTAAGATTTCAAGTGTTGTGAACTCAAAATCATGATTAATCCTTTGGGGGAAAAAGCATTTTCAAAAGGTCAATTTTCACAAATGTAATGTGGCGTGGGCGGGGCGGCGGCTGACGACCAGCATGCTTTGCGGGGATGTCGGTGTGTTCACCATGTTGGGGAAGGGTGTTTGGGTTAGTGGCTTCGGCCCTGTTTGTGTGTGTGGGTAAGGGGTGACGGGTGAAATGTGCTCCGGTTCATGCTGAGGCTGAATTGGATGGTGGTTCCTGTGTGAATGTGCTGCTCATGCCGTACATGCTGTGTGCCTAATAAAATACTGTCCAACATTCTTTCCGGTGGAAAATTGTGGCATTTTGTCGATAAAAAAAATCTAAGCTTAAAAATGCTGTTCATTGTTTTATTTCAGTTTGGTGTGCACAAAGCTTGCAGTCAAATATAAGAACATTGTTTAACAGGTTTAAGTTACATTTTCATGTTGAGTTAACTTAAATATATAAGTACACTTAAAAAAAATTTATACCAAGTGAACGCAATTTTTTAAGTACATTAAATAAGTGCTAAGTTTGTTGAACTAAATGATTTAAGTACAGTCTACAAAACCGCCAAGTTAAATAAACTTAAATATGCAAGTTTTGGAAGATTCCATTACTCAATTAAATTGAGGCAACGAGTTTACTCAATCAAATTAGTCCAATTAACTTATTAGGGTTTTCAGTGCAGGCTCTTCCCCGAGGTAGATAAACTCAACACCTGCTGCCACATAGCGCTCATCCGGACTAGTCAAACACCTTATCCAGTAAAGCTCAATACCACTGCACACCACACCTTATAGAACACTAAACACGTTGTATACGAGCTTTAGAGAGGAAAAAACACTTCACTTGTGTGTAGGTGTTCCTATTAAAGTGGTCAGAAAAATCAATGTGTGGGTTTTGGCATTCAGCTAGAAGACAGACAAAGCAAGTATTACTTAAGTATCATCACCATTTCACTCAGTTGAACCCTGGACTGCCTTTAACACTAACACGTCCACAAACAAAATGTGCTGCTAAAAAGAATAAAGACTATAAATTATTGCTCATCATACACAAATGTTATGTATTTCATAAATGAAAGAATAATGGAATGAATGAAGGGTATTTTGTCCACTTGTAAGAGGTTTACAGTTACAGTATGTAACGTTATTGCTACATCTACAACTTCAAAATGAATATCATCTAGCTGGATACTAGGTATGTTGTCATTATTAAGGGTTATATAAATAAATTATATACTGTATGGTGGGCACTGGTGGCTCAGTGGTAGGTGTTTCCCCTGCCATGCGGGAGGCCCGGGTTCGATTCCCAGCCAGGGCCCAAACCCCAGCCGCTGGATGCAGTGCCGGTCCCAAGCCCGGATACAATGGGAGGGTTGCTTCAGGAAGGGCATCCAGTGTAAAAAAAAAAAAAAACCTGTGCCAAGTTGTAGTGCGGACTGGGATTCCGCTGTGGTGACCCCTTACTGGGAGCAGCCGAAAGACCAACAAACATATAAATAAATTATATAACATAAAGTTGCTCATATTTATCTTATACCACAAATATTTAACAATGTCTCACCATGCAGCGTCTATTCCGCTTACACTGTGTAAGATCACAGGGACCTAGGGGACAAGATGGGATCCACCCTAGATAGGGTGCCAACCCATCACACACACATTCTCACAAGAGCCAATCAGTCTTTAGAATATCCTAATCCGATGTAAGGCCTTTTTTTTCTTTTTGGAATTTTAATTTTCTAAAATATTTTTTTATTACCACACAGAATGCTGTGCCGCCTGCCAATGTAAGAATACTTTAGTACACACCCCTTGTAGGATTATAGAGAATTTTGGTAATTTAAATGCAAACATACTTAAATTAAATTATTAATAAATTAATTAACATAAAAATAATTAACAAAAGGACAAAGAATTTGATGTTAGTGTGGCAATACATGGATGGTCACATGAAGAAATTGCGGAATGTAACATGAAATCCATCTGTAGTCGCTTTCAGAAATCCAGATCAGCCAATAAGCCAAAAACACATCAGCTTTCCGCTTAAATCTGATGTCTTGTGTACTGAAAGCAACCACATAGCTCTCGATGGCTATAAGGGTATCTCTGTGTTTCAATTTCTTTTAAAATAGTATTGTGAGGTGCACCATGGCCACAGACAGTGCACACACCTGTGCTAGTGATACAGTATCAGCAGCAAAGGATAAGTGAAGCTGTGAAATGATTTTGGCATAAAGCTTCGCTAAGTATCTACACTACTGTACTGTAATATGGTGGACAACTGCACGAAGTCTGGTTTCACAGAACGGATCTTGTTAGGTGTTTCTTCCTGTTTTTCAGGTGCGTCCAGGGTTATTTTGCTGCACTCATCGTATAAATCAACCTGCGTTCATTTACTAGCATCGACTGCAACGAGTGACTACCATTTGGTACACTTACTGCTGTGTCTGGGGTACGAGTCCCGCTTGGGTCACTGGATTAGTTGCAGAAGAAAAAAAAGGAAAAAAAAAAAAAAAAAAAAAAAGCATGATCCTTTGAATTGTGTATTTCAGGTGAGAGATAAAAATAAATGCTGTTATTAAATGTTGTTTTGACATTGTACGTGTACTTGCAAGCTGCGTGGAGGTCATTCATTCAGTGTTATCCCACTGTCATACAGTCTACATCAGTCCAACTCTTTTTCATTAGAGAGACTTTAACTTTTAAAAAATGACCTAACAGAATCGCAATGTCTGTAATGTCCTACATTAACCTCGTCACATAGTTTTTATAACCCAAACTTACTCCCAGGCATACGATACAGGTAGTTTGTGGAAAACAGATATTTTGTCCCCTTCTCATTTTCAAAATATTGTAAGATAAATGATGTAATAATCCAAAACCGAAGATCTAAACAAAGCCAGGAAGACAAGCTTTTCCCCCATCTCAGGTTTGCAGTGGGTAGAGGAGGGTCTGATAATACTGTCAGCTGGCAGATTCTATGTAATTCTACAGTAATGTGCAGTAAAAAAAAAAAGCACAAAGTACAATTATATAAAAAATGAGTGAATAATCATTATAACATATCAGTTCTCTAATGTCCACATGGCTGAGACTGTTGATGGTGCTACAGTGACAGGTGAACTTTCAGGTTCCCTGTGCAGAAAGTGAGATCTGCCAGGAAATGTCACCTAAAATTGTACAGATTATTCCATATATATAATATGTGGCTCATCTCTCATTTTATTGGCAGAAAAAAACGTTTTTTCTGAATATTTTTGAATGATAATGCATACAGTACAAGTATAATAAGTATAAGCATGATATATCTAAGTATAACATAATCAGCATAAATGTCACTGCATATCATTGAGGTGTAATATCATGTAAGGATGATAATATTCGACAGTATATCAAACTAACCCAGTATATTGCTTCATTTATTCTTTTTCTTATTCACAAGACACAGACACACACTCTCGGCACTCACTTGTCAATCTACTGTACACTACCTGTCTTTAGACTTGTTAGAGGAATCCAGAGGCAAGAGTCGAACCTTTAACCTCAGTGGCAGGGCAACAGTGCTAACCACTGAGCCATCATAGTGTGTAAAGGTGGTTTACTGTACTGATTGGTTTGTTTATTGTATAGTTTAGAGTCTATTTAAGAGTCCGTTATCTGTATTTATTCTTCTTTGCCCTGTATGTCACTCTGTTATGATCTCATGTCCTACAGTATGTAGTACTGTGATTCTGGGGATTTATTTTTTTATTCCTCAAATGAATTTGCATTATATTGGTCAAACACACAACCATGTATTCATAAAATCGCAAAAGTATGTAATGAAAGACAATAAAAGCTCCTTGAACTTCTAAAATGCAGACTGCCTTATTATTGTTTATTTCTTTATAACAAGGACTTTACAAAACACTGACACTGGAGGCTCCTTCCATAAATGTTAAATAAACATCTCTTTACTGAATGATTCACCATATCAACTATTACACACGCTGGCTAAATAACATTGTGTGTTTTCTTTTTCTTGTCAGTTTGTTATAAATATTAGATTAGAACCATGAAACATCTTCTGTCTCTGGCAGAGTTACGAATTTTAACAGTTCTGATGTAGAATTATCATTATTCATTAGGAATTTTATCATTCAAGATAAAAAACTAACAGTGGTCAGTTTGATGAAGGTGATTCTTGCCAAAGTTCATTTATGGTTAAAAAACAAGAGCAGAACTAGTACTGTTTTATAAATATAAAAAATAAAGGGTTAAATGATAATGTCATAAACTGTGGTGATTAGGTGAAGTAGTGAAATATATTTTGCCCTTTTATAACTTTCTGCAAAAACTCCCTTTTGCATGTTGAAGACATCCAGGTAGAAAACTATTAGAAAAAAAAGCAAAAACAAAAAACAAAAACAAAAAAACAACAACTTTAAAAGAAAATTCAATGAAACACAACAGGAAAGGTTTAAAATTTCAGAATGTCTAGAAATAAATTAGGTCCAACACGTGCAGCTGAAATATTTTTTATAATAACTATGTGCAGTATATTGCCCCCAGAATCTCCCATTTCATCAAAGTGTTTGCTCTCTGTTGCAATGCTTCATTCATAGGTTTCCCTGTGGTGTTCATCTGCAGTTGTGTGCATTATACTCTGGCCATGCTAGATGCATTTGTGTGGCCCTGCATGCACAGAAGCAAAAATTGGACAACTTGACTTTGTGATTCTGCACACACACAAAAAAAATCGATATTTAAGACTTGGACAGGTGTCATGCAGGAAAGCGATCAAATGCACACTAAAGACCTAGGATACAGAAATCCTAATCTGTAGCCTATGTTCATTATACAGGCGTTTTTAAAAAAGACACCAGTAGCACTTGTTCAGGAAAACAAAGCCACACACACACACACACACATCAAGCTTGTGTGCAATGCAGGGCTTTGCAGTTGATTGATAACATGCACACAGGATAAGCAGAGAAGGACTGTGTGTGTGTGTGTGTGTGTGTGTGTGTGTTCTTCATGCCGAGGGTTTCCCTGCGAGCTGCGGTAGCGGTAACGTCACTACAGTCTCCGTTTTATAGGCTGCTGCTGTACTGCAGTTTCATTGTTACATAGCGTTCACGTTGCTTTAGCGTTACCGTGTTCCCATAAACACACACACACACACACACACACACATAGACGCGTGCGCGCAATTTGGCACATCAGCAGCAGTAATCTGTGTCCTCCTGCTGCACCGGGAGCATCAGGGCTGGAGTGTGTGTGTGTGTGTGTGTGTGTGTGCATAAATCAAATACAATGTAACAAATGTATATCATCAGATATAAATACATGTATAGTGTGTGTGTGTGTCCCGCTGCTGCTGTATGAGTGATAGATTTGGCCTATTGCATATAGTGCAGTGTGCACGCTGCCTATTAGTGGATCAATAATATCGACCTATTAATTGTCTTAATTGGATTTTTGCACGTCAAAAAAATTTTTTTTTATAAATGAATGAGTGAATGAGGCAGTGGAAAGCGCCCTCAGTCTTACCCTGAGCGTGGTGTTCGGGTAGCTCACTGGCACTTTAGAGAACGTGTTGTTGTTGAGGACGGCCTCGCGGATGTCCTCGAAGATCGCGATGATATCATCGAGGACGCAGCGGCGCGGCTCGCGCTGGCCGTCGAGCACGCAGAGGTGCGCGAACGTGTAGTTGAAGCCGCGGTGCGCGACGCGCAGCTCCAGCACGCGCCGGTGCACGCGCAGCACCTGCTCGGCCAGCTCGAGCACGTTGGCGCCGCGCTTGGCGAGCAGGATGAGGCGGCCGTAGCGGCCCGGCGTGTGCAGGTCCGAGTACAGGCGGTGCTTCGAGCGCTCCACCGGGAACAGGCTGTCGGCGAGGCGCCGCTCGACCTTGGCGAGGCTGTGCGCGGGCGCGAGCAGCCGCTCCAGGTCAGCCTCGGGCGCGAATCCGCGCAGCGCCGCGCCGCCCAGGAGCGCCGTCAGGACGGCGGGCACGGTCAGGAAGAACACCGGGTGCCGGCTCACGAACAAGCCGAGCCAGTAGAACGAGGCTTTGAGCGCGCCGTAGATCGCTTGCCGCAGCATCATCCACCTCCTCCTCCACCACCTCCTCCTCTCTCTCCTCCTCCACCGCCTCCTCCTCTGCTGCTTTCGCCTAGCAAGTGCATGTGACACGCGCTCCCATGCTGCGGTCCGCAAAAAACAGATTATTGATCCTCCGTGTGTGTGTGTGTGTGTGCTTTTTTTAGTTTCTGCTCAAGACATGCCTCCCTCCTCCTCCTCCTCCCGATACGCGTTAATCTCGCTCCGGTTACAGCAGTGCGCGCGCTGCATTGTTCCTCACTCCAGCTCGGATTGATGTGCTTCACTGCAACTCTGTTCTGTGCCCCCCACAGGGGCAAGGCAGGTTATTTCGAGCTGAGTTTATTTATTTATTTATTTATTTTTTTATATATCCAAAAGCACCCAGGCCAGGTTTTTGCTCTTTTATGGTCCGGATGAAAGAGCAGCAAATGCTGCAGAGCTCTTGATTACTGACTTGTGATGTGAACTTGAACTAAATAAATATGACCTGGAATCCAACAGATACATTTATCAGAGTCTGAATTCTCCCTTTCGTTCTCTCGACGGCGTGATAGGATAAAATACAGCATAAATGATCCTCCTAATGGGATAGTGAAGCATTCCAGTGCTGTCATATGCAGGTACAAGTTTTCTGCTAAGGTGGGTTTGCAGATTTGGAAGTGTAGGGCATGAAGGTAGCCTTGGACTAGAGACTTGGCACATGCAAAATAGATCAAATGTGTTACTAAGCCCTTGAGTGTGTAACTGCTTAAATATGTGCATACAGTATACATTAGACAGAAATATGTGAAAAACTGTACATCTATCTATCTATCTATCTATCTATCTATCTATCTATCTATCTATCTATCTATCTATCTCTATCTGCAACAACAATAATAATGTTTTAGTACAGAGAGGAAAAGTGAAAGAATATAATGGATGCATGAAACAGCCCACAACTATGGTTGCCATGGTTACACAAAATGACGTATTCAGTAATGTTTAGTGCATTAAATTGTGTTTTCATCAAAGATTTTAATAAGCAGGCAATAAGGAAAACTGTACAGATTATTACTACGAACTACTACCTAGCATGATAATTTTGTCAATTAGTGGACCCTCACTGTCACCTACACTAAAGTTTTTATAAAACCTTATATTGTTGTTGTCGATGTAAGAAATTAATTCTTGAAAGTTATTTAGGCCTACAGCTTGGCATGTAGTCAGTTTTACAATATTACACTAATAGAGAGAATATAGAGAAGTCCTGATTGAAATTTGACTTGTTGATTTTACTAATAAGCATCCTATGTGTACTGTATAGGACTGCATGAATGAAAGTGTCTCCAAAATTCCCAGGCATGATGTCCCATATTAATAAATGTCACAAAAATGGTTAATCCTAAACAAAGTGTAAGTCATGTGTCTTTAAAATATGATTTGCTCCCCTCACATGTACACGGTAAAATCCTAGCGTGAGATATACCAGTATTAAAGTGAATGATGGGACCGTTCCTGTGCTAAACAAAAGTAGTAATATAGAAGTAATCAAAACAGCACAGTTTGGTTTTGCTCAAATACATCTGGTTCAACTAATCCATTCATTGCCAAGTTTAGCTGGTGTGTGTAAGTGTTGGTGAATTACAAACTGTGCTTTACGGACTAGATTTAAACAGCCCTGATTTATACTGTTTTTGCCTACTGACTAAATGTGTCCTTTTTTTTATTTGTGTGCCTTATTTTACTGGTTTAATAAATATAGCATACGAATATATATTTATCTGTAAGGACAGTCAGTTTAATATAAACATACATTTAATTAATACAAAGAGACTTTTCACAAATTTTACAAGCTTGGGGTTTTAACCAACACCAGAGCAAACACTCTTTTAACAGGCTAAAATATTGTCATATGCTTATTAGATTACAGGCATAAAATGCAAAATATAATATAAATATTGTACTGTATGCACACAAAACTATATACACCTAGTTTTATTTTTAACAGACATTAAATTGCATCCTACTGTTAGGTCTACGCTGGAAGCAGACACTCACATAGTCCTAAAAGGAGGTCACACAGTTGCACCAGAAAGAAGAGTCTCGTAGAGTAACTCACCCACACAACTGGCACAGCTTCAAGTGACCCCATCCATGGCACAGTCACCACCACAGCCCACCATTATTCTCATCACTCACCCAGTGAAATACCCAGGAGAGCTGGGGCTTTAAGCTACAGGCCCAGGGGGTTTCAGGACTTAATACAATTGCACGGCTAATTAACCTTCTCACTGGAAAGGCTTGTGAAAGGCAATGAGAACTTCACATCTTAAATGAGTGCTTCTCTCAGCTGATTCCACAAATTTAAACAAGAGGGCCAGAGAGCAGCAGAGTAAGATAATGCGTTGAGCTTCAACAACCTGAAAGATCAGTTGGAACAAGTTGGCACCCAATGCCACATTTTGCTAGTAACTCAGCTTGGGTGTGCTCATACAACTGGTGTACCAGAATGATCAGGTTTCTACACATGTCCATCCATCTTGACAAAACGACACTTGAGGAAACCCAGCTACACATGAGTTCTGGGAAGCATGTAGCAATGATGCTTGTTCCAGAGAAGTGAACATGTTTGGGAGCAAGCATACGTACTGTACAGTATCAACGTCCAAAGTGGGCGACCAAATTAAGGAAAAGGTTTGCTGAGCAGCATTAGAGGGAAACCACAGTATATAAACTGGGTGGCCGAGTCTGTCTCTCCACCTGTGCATGAGTGGAAGATGCATGAAATTGTAAATCCTTACATTAGCCCTTTCAAGGTACTCTAATTACTTTGTGTATAAGATAAGCTTGACCTAACATCCTATAGCTGCCTCGCCTCATCTTTCCATGTTACATGACTTAAACCAGTCAGAACATCCCCCACCTCTGCTTTGATGCCAATGAGGATAGAAAGCCAAACCCGCCTACACAGTCAAAACAGCCCTGGATTCTTGGCACAGATAGGGCTTTAGTACCTCATCAATTGGAAGGGGTACAGACCAGAGGACAGGTGTTGGGCTCTAGCCCACAATGTGTTTGATGCTCTGCTGTGCAAAAATCTTCATGCTTGCCACTTAAACTGACTTGTCCGTGGTCTGAGGGAGACCGGAGAGTAACAGTGCTGTTGGATGTAGCACTTTGGGAGGGGTATTCTGGTCTTTCAAAAAACGTCTATTGGACTTCCTTCTTCAGAACCTGGCACGGCCAACAAACATGACATGGCATGCCATGACACACACACACACACACACACACACACACACACACACACACACCATACAGTAACAGTAAAAACACTTTCTATTAACTTTTAAGAAATGTGTTTTTTTATTGATTTATTTTCTACATTCTAGAACAGTACTGTTTTTGGTTTGTTTGTTTTTTAAACTATGAAATAACACATATGACATTAAGTAACAACAACAACAGTCAATTGTTATTTTAAAGGGGTCATACAGGCCTACATGCACTTTTTTAAGCTGTTTCGGCTGAAGTAAGTGTTAGGAGAGTGCGTACACAACCACTCTACGATGATAAAGAGCCGCCCAGTGGTTTTCTTTTCATTTATTACAATAACATGCCCCTTCTGAAATCAGGCCAATCGCAAATGCCTGTCACTGTGACGCCACACCACAAGAGGCCGCTCCTACACTAGTTGATTGACACTGGTGTTTTAGCAAAGACCCGCCCCGAGTGAGAAGAAGCTGTCGGCCATTGTTTTTTCGCCGCTGGAGCAAAATGGCGCCTAAGCGAGTGTGGTGTACAGTTGTTGGTATGTCAATATAAAGCAGGTTTTACTAGGAAGCAGCTCCTAAAAAATGGATCTGTACTAACGCTTCGTGTTCCTGCTTCATCTTCACCAGGCTCGGTGGGTGTAATTCCTTTTTCTATGACTCTTTGCAGATCGCCTTTTCTAATAATCACGATGAATGCGTAGTGTAAGTTAACTTATACTCTCATAGAACATGGTTATGGCTTCTTCTCCATGTACATCCGTCTCTATATAATCCCTAATCGCCCGTTTATAATAAACAATGCATTAAGGTGACTGTCTAGTTGCAAACTGTGTACGTAGTCGGAAAACTATATTATGCTTACCTTTGTAATGTTAGATGGTTTATAACTATGTCTGTCGAAGATTAAGAAGTCATGTAAACACATCAGTAAACACATCGCGTCCGTATCTCTCTCAGTAAGCTTCTCCGCTTTATGTTGTTGATGCTCGCGGCAGCGTAACAGCCCGTTAATTCATGCCCATGCAGTGATGAGAAAGACAAATCGAGTCGATGCATGTCCCATTCTTTTAATTTCTGCGTTGTCAGGCGATATTACAAACTTCCGCATAGGTTCCATACTTAAATCAAACCAAAAACGACTGAAGAAAACAGGCTCAGGCTCCATAATCCAGCGTTTTCCAGTTTGGACTGCATTACCCACAAAGCACTGCGTTGTGGGTAATGCTTTGTGGGTAATGCAGTCCAAGGAATTGCCCGCACTGGACTACACTCCTGTGGCTATACCCCACGTGTGTTGTGAAGACACGCCCCACAGAACTGGGGGGGGCGGGGGGGGGGATCTCAGCAGAGATCATATGCATTTAAAGGAACATGCACTGAAATAGGTTGCTGAGAACAGAGCTAGTTTTTACCAGTTAAAAGTAGTGGTTTTTTTACACAACCATTGAGAATTTTTAATTAAATATATTACAAACCTTTCATTAGGACCCTAAAGATCATATTAAATTTAATGAAAAATGTGTCTGGATGACCCCTTTAAGACACGATGGTCACCTGTTCTGGAACAGTTCTTACAAGTGCATTTGCTAAACCCATCAAGCACTATAATGAAACTGGCTCTCGTGAAGACCTTCCCAGGAAAGCAAGACCAAAACTGACCTCTGCTGCAGTTCATTTAGAGTTACCAGGCTCAAATACTGCATGTGTATATAGGCTGCAAAGTATGCGCTCTGTTGTTTTTACTAGTTTGTTAACAAGAACTGTTCTCCTGTTTGACAGTTTGACTTTTAAATATATTTATGTTTATATGATTATTATAAAAATTAACAATAGCTTTAAAAATGTCATGAAAAATAATGATAATGTCATGGGCTTACCTGATGGTTCCATACCGCACCACCAGAGGTCCACATCACCAGAATATGAATTCACTTCCTATTCAGTTCTTTCACTATCTCTTTCACCCTTAATCAGAAACACCAAATATATTCACATACACATTGCAAAGTTATGCACTTGTTCTTACACAGTATTCATACACCTGGACCTTTATTTCTTATATTTCTTTAGATTTTCTGACATTTTAATTTTTCATTCTCCTTTGGATTTGTTCGATACTGTTTGGTCTGTGACTTTTTATCTGAACTGGGATGCTGATTTCTTTTCTTCATCACTCAGTGATGGTGTGTAAGCCAGTATGTAAAGCGGTGTGGCTCAGGCAGGGCTACAGGGACTAATCAGCACCATTCATCATTACAGAGTTTGGTGCTGGTGTGTTGATTAGTAATGGAGTTCCAGCCATGTGTGTTCATTAAAAAACTGCCAAACATTTCCCCAGAGGCCAAAACGAGGGACTACAGGAGTGTTGTGACTGATGAGGAGACCTGTCATTTAACTAGCTGGAATAGCTGGTAGCAAAATATATGGAAATATTGTAGAAAGTGTTGTTTTTTTGTGAGAGCCACACTTTTTTTTTCTTTATTCTATTTTTACAATCAACCCAATGTCTCCAATGCCATAACCTAATGTTAGTTCCAGGTTTCTACACAGGATAACATTAGTGACTACTTTATTTGCTGTCCGTTCAAAAACTGTTAAAACAAATTGTACACACTCTTTTAATCCAATAAATGCGGCATAAAAAATGAGTCCTGCATTTGCACACTTATTGGTTCCAATTAAACACATTTAACACGTTAGATATTCAGCATCTGCAGTAGATCAGATTCGGAAGAAACTTGTAATCTTAATTCTAAGAAAACACACTTTTTACTTTTTATATTTCTTATTCAGACTTTCAAAGTACTTGCATGCTAATTAATGCAACATATAAAGTACTTATTCATGTGCGTTTACAGCTACTGCATTGCAGTACAAACCTACAGTATCAACACCTCTGGACATCAGTATAAATGTGTAAATATGCTGGAATAAGCAAATACTGATATAAATGATGTGCCTGCATTACCTCTATAGAAGAACTTCATCTAATTAAAATTAGGTAGGAAACCAAACGTAATAGCCACATCCCTGGTTTTTTTTCTGTTTTGTCACAGTTCAGTGTTTCAGATCTTCAATAAAAACTGTAATATAGTGCACATAAAAACAGAATCAAATAAATCTTATAAGCCTTTCCCACCTTCAATGTAAGTAGAAAACAAATTGACATATTTTTAAAGTTAGTTACACCTGTCATCAATTAAGTGATTCTGAATAAAATTAAGGATAGCTGTTTCTTCACGGTGCCGGCGGTGAAAGTCATTTGAAGAACATCGTGAACATCAACAAATGGAAAAACATGGCCCATCACAGTGACATCAGCGCGAAAAGCATTCAAGCCTAGAGCAACTTGTGAGAGATAAACATCCCCAGCTGCAGTTACTGTAGTTTCACAAAAGGTTTGTCCAGACACAGAAAAAAGCTTTTTATTTATTTCAATGCAATTGCTTTTTTAACTGACAACTCAACATGTTTCTGTTGACACACTTTTCACACAACCATAACTTGTATAGTTACGGCAAATGAATATTTGCTACTGTGGTTGTTCAGACTGCTACTGTCTCCTATAAAGTTTCCACCCAAGATGATCTGATCTGGAGAAGACCACCATATGATCCACCATAACACCATCCATGTTCTCCAGCTCCTGTGGTAAAACAGTTGTTATTGAGCTCACTTACAATCCCACCAACTCACTGACACTCTTCTACAAGCATTTGAGCTCCTAGACCAATGCTTGTTCAATATTGCAGTTAACCCACATCTGTGCCCTAATTGTACTTCTTGTACAGTTTCATAGTCTTGTAACTATGTTACCATACCTAACTGCCATCTCTCCTCTTCTTCTTCTCTTCCCCCTCCTCTTTCCTTTTCCTCTCTCCTCCTGTCCCCCCCTTTTACTCTTTCTCTCTCTCTCTGTCGAGCTACACATGTCGTTCCTGAGCTGCCAGTGATCCAGACTCCCTCTGCCCTCCGGACCTGTCTGACCCATCCTGGTGCCCCGCTTCTGGCTGAAGATCTCGTCACATGGATGCCCCGTGTGTCTCTCTGGGATGCGTCTGGTGTCTGGGAATGATTCTCTCTACCTAGAAAATGGTTCTGGCCTCGACTGGTGTTGGCAACTGTTTCTCTGGGGACTTGACAGTTCGATAGTTCATGACTGGAACTTCTTACAAGTCTACCTGGGTCTTCAATAACTACCTGGACTCCATATTAACATCAATTAACATCAGCTATTATAGCTGAACTGCCTCCCACCCTACACACTGTATAAATGCAGATCATTTACTGCTTTCTGTTTCACCCAGATGAGGATGGGTTCCCTGTTGAGTCTGGTTCCTCTCAAGGTTTCTTCCTATTACCATCTCAGGGAGTTTTTCCTTGCCACTGTCACCCTCGGCTTGCTCACCAGGGACAAACTGACCATTTTGATTCATACAAATTCACATTTCATACAAACTTAAATAATTCTTTTGACTGTGTAAAGCTGCTTTGCGGCAATGAAAATTGCTAAAAGCGCTATACAAATAAAATTGAATTGAATTGAATTAACTATGAGTAAATGTGGTTAGGATGCAGAAATGCATTCTCATAGAAAATAATGTAAATATTACCAATATTTATACCAATATCACTGATTTCCAAAACTATAACTATATTTTTGCATATATATTATTTAGAACAACATGTAAATGAAGTAAAATATAAAATAAATAGACATTAAACCTCACTTAACATTAAATTAGCTAAAGCCAGACCAAGTTCAACAAAGAAATTTGTATAATTAGTTAGCCTAAAACAAAGTTAAAGCAAACATGAATTTTTTTTCTGTTTTACAATAGATCTTTCATGATGAATGTGTGTATATGTGCTTTATATTATTTTCCTAATGATGAAATGTGATGCCCAAAATTGTGCTTTAAAATTCATAATAAGTTTCTTATATAGTTTTTGTAATGTCTTAACATGGACAAAACAATGAAAGACATGGCAATGCCTCAGTTTAAATGGTCTTGAAATTAATTTCCTGATAGGCTATCTAAAAGTGTTACCTATGTAAATGTCCTGATTTATGAATATGCCAACATGTCTTCATTAAAACGTAAAAAAAAAGTGTTGACATTAAGCACCATTAGAAGACATGACAAAAAAAAAAAATTGAGTAAATATTCTTTTCTGAACACAAACTGCTTTGGGCTTTTTATAATAATAATCATCATGTTTTTTGTTGCTTGTGTCCAGCATTGAATAATTAATTTATCCATTATTTGACCACGGCTGGAAATAATAGCTGGAATATGATTGTGAATTTATGACTGAACTTTATGACTGAAATAAAGCTGCTCTTCGCCGTGCGGAAACCAGCAACTCATACTTTCACTTAATGAAAAGTGATTTATTTATAAAAATGCAGACATACTCCCCCAGAAAATTTTGTAGATTGCCTGTTAAAAATACCCCAAATGAAATTATTCCGCTGTTTTAACCACTGCAGAGATAGTTAGTCAGCGGTAGTTTTCAGTAGTCCTTTCCCAGGTTTGGCGAGTTCATGAACTCAGAGCGCCTGGGGATTGTCTGGAGACCAAATCTCTAAAAACGTTTTGTTTTGAAACCAGCAAAAATTGCAGCGCTTCTAGATAAAACACACTACACTAATCCATAAATAAACATTATTTATGTAGGCATATATGCAAAATATATTTCACTTAAATTAGATGTGCTGAGCTTTAGTTCATTTTGATGCAGAAAAAAGGTCTAGGGAGAAAACATTTATTTTATTGAGTTTAACCCTGTAGCACGTTTAGTAATCATAGCAAAAGCAACTCAACAGTGTGATTAAAGTATCCAAAATAAGACAGAACTTTGACCCAGCATAAACAACCCAACGAAGTGTTTACAAAAACCCAGCATTTTTTACAGTGTACTACTACTACTAATGAATAGAAAAAGCACTGTCAAAGCCCAGAGATTACGCGTACTGTTGCATTGTATTCAGCGAGTAGCATATATTTTTGTGTTTGCTGCATTTCTGGAGTAGTATGTCTGCAGTTTTATCGATAAATCTGCTCATATCTGCACACACGTTTATCAGCCTTTTGATCAAAAAGTGCGCATGCGCAATTCACTTTTACTTTGCAAAAGGTAGTGTTTATTGTTTAGTGTATATTTAAAGCGCATAAACACAATTAAACAATATTGTTTTAGGCTAACACATCATACATTTTTGTATTCTTTGTTGTACTTCATCTTTTTGCACGCACGCGCTGGTGCTTTAAAATAATAATAAGAACAACAATAATAATAATAATTCACACTACTACTACTACTAATAATAATAATAATGTAGCGCTCAACGCTATAGAAACCTCATCACAAGTAAAACAATAGAGTTTTATTAACTTGACTGTTGTCGGCCACAGTCACGCCAAAACAAAAACAAACAGAATCAGAACGATATCCTGCCCCTCTAACTCAGAAGCGGACTTAACTCACACACACAAGAACACTCCCGGTCTCGCTTTCCCCACTCACGCATGCGTCCCTGCATACACACGCTCCCACACACATACAGCACACACACAAAAGTCCCTTTCTCTCTCTCTGCTCTACCCTTTTACACAAACTGTGCAGTGATAGCTATACTTATCATTTATAACTTATACTCCACTGCCACACTACCTCCCCTTTATTAAAGTCCTCGACCCTAAGGACAAAGTTTTTAAATCTCAAGGGGGCTCTTCTCTGTCTCTTTGGTCGGACGTTGCTCTTTGTAGTCCTTACTGGGCTACATAACCACCGCAATCTGTATCGTCCGGGTTCGGGGATATTCCCTCCCCTTCCTGAGCATTGGCTTCGGGACCCCGGGGCGTATCCTCTACCCCACTCCTCTCTAGTGGAGATCGGAGGGAACGTGGTGCAGTGCGTGGTGTGATTAGAGCAGAGAGGTAAGTGGGTGCTGGGCCATATTTAGCTTTGTAGGCAAGCATCAGCGTTTTGAATTTGATGCGGGCAGCTACAGGAAGCCAGTGCAGGGAGCGGAGGAGTGGGGTGGTGTGGGAAAACTTGGGAAGGTTAAAAACGAGACGTGCTGCTGCATTCTGGATCAGTTTCAGAGGACAAATTGTGGACAGAGGCAGGCCTGCCAGGACTGAGTTGCAGTAGTCCAGTCTTGAAATAACAAGGGACTGTACAAGCACCTGAGTAGCCTGTGAAGAAAGAAATGGTTGAATTCTTCTGATATTGTAAAGAAGAAATCTACAAGAGCGAGTAAGGTTAGCAATGTGTGGGGAAAATGACAGATGATTGTTCACGGTTACCCCAAGATTGCGGGCGGTGGCTAAAAAAGTGATTTGGTTGTTGTCCAGGGATATCACAAGGTCTTGACATGGGGATGAGTCACAAGGGATGAACAACAGTTCGGTTTTACTGAGATTGAGCTTCAGCTGATGAGCAGCCATCCAGGATGAGATGTCTGCCAGACATGCTGAGATCCGTGTGGAAACCTAAGTGTCAGAGGGGGGAAAGGAGAGAGTAAGTTGGGTGTCATCTGCATAACAATGGTATGAAAATCCATGCGATGATATGACCTTATTAAGAGACCGGGTATAGAGGGAGAACAGAAGAGGACCAAGTACTGAGCCCTGCGTAGACAGAGAGTCTACGTGGGGCAGATGTAGATCCCCTCCATGTTACCTCATATGACCTATCTTCTAGGTAAGAAGCAAACCATTGCCACGCTGTTCCACAAATATCAAGGCTTGTGAGAATAGATAATAGAATCTTGTGGTTTACCGTGTCAAATGCAGCTTACAGGTCCAGGAGGATGAGGACAGATGACAGTTTAGCAGATCTAGCAGCATGGAGCATCTCAGCGACTGACAGAAGGGCAGTCTGTGTAGAATGCGCCACTTTGAATCCAGATTGGTTGGGATCATTAAGGTTGTTCTGTGAGAGATAAAGAGACATATGGTTATAAACAGTTATTTTAAGAATTTTGGAAATAAAAGAGAGAAGTGATACCGGGCGATAGTTGTTAAGGCCTTGTTCACACGGGCGTTAAGTTTTTGGATAAACGAACGTGCTCTGAACGTCCTAGACGTTTGTGTTGTGTTTTGTAGTGGCGCTTGATTGACTTCTACACCGGCGTTAGTTTGTCTCTGTCTAACGTCAGCCTGCAGCCCCAACTGTAGTTTGTGTGTTAACCTTTGGGGGCAGTGTGTCGGGAACTGGATATGAAAGCCTGCCGCTACCGGGTTCACTCTCTGACCGCACAACGTCGGATTAAAGGAAGGTTTTTTGTGGTTTTTAAAAAAAAGTTTTTTAACAATTATTTTATTTTATTTTGCCTTTTTCCGCATTTCCCTATGTATAGCATGTAGGATCATGGGATATATCCGGTCCTCCGAAGCGTAAAATGAACGTGAAGAAAACGCACTAGAAGCGGTTTCCTTGCGTTCGTTGGGTTTTGAACGCCAAGAAAAAGCTGCATGCAACGTTTTTTTAATGCCGTATAAACGCGCAGCCAGACAAACGCACGTCACCAAAGCCTGTGTGAACACTCTCATTGACTCCTATGTGTAGAAAACACTCTGCGCTTGATCCACGCTCACCGGACGCTACGAACGCAAGAAAAACGCTTGATTTTAACGCCCGTGTGAACAAGCAGCAGGAACATGACCAGATGATATGGAATGGTTGATGATGGTTGTGGTGAAGGGAATGAGGTCTCGTGAGATAGCCTGGAGCATTGTGGAAGGGATTGGGTCTAATGAACAGGTGGTGGGGTTAGATGACGAGATGATCTGCTGAATCTTATCAGATGACAGGTTGGAGAATTCTGCTAAGGGAGGGAAGGGAAGGTCCTGAGGTTCTGCCGTAGGAGTTTGGTGGGGAGCAAAGGACTGGTGGATTGCTGCAATCTTCCCATCGTAGAATGTGGCAAAATCGTCAGCAGTCAGAAAGGAAGGGGTAGGAGGAGTCGGTGGGTTGAGTAGTGAGGAGCCCATTTTTGGGTACCATACCCATCGTCGACGCCCAGGGGCTCTCAGAAAGCTCATTAATTCCTGCCCGCTGCATTTTCCTCAATGCAGAAATGTCTTTCCCAGCTCATCTTCTTCGCAAGAAAAACAGTCCTGAAATTCTATTAGTGGCTGCCACACACCAATTGCCCCTGCTGTTTCTCATTAAGATTACTGACACTCCACTGCCATACCTTGCACAGACAGCCCATTCTTCTTTCCATTGCTGTTCATTGTGACAATGTATGTAGTGCAACTCTGAGTAGCAGAGCTCCCCATGGCCTCCCCTCCGTAGCTATTCTGAGCCCCCAAGAACCCCCCCCCCACCCCACCATTTTCTATCGAACACAGCTTGGGTTCACCAGACATCTCCCCCACTGTCGGCCCGTCTGTTTTGACTTTCACGGTCTTTGAGAGGTAGTACTGCCCGCTCTGTCTTGTACTGTCATTGTGATCCCATACTGACTGAATGTCCCCTGCCCAAAGTCATTTTGGCTTTCCCTAGGTCCAACTTACAATCATGATCCCTCAGGAAGCCCAGGCCCGAAATGCAAGTATCTCTTACATCCACTACCCACACAGGGTGCTTCATGGTCTTTCCTCCAACAGTCAATGTCAGCTGTCCCCTCTCTTTCATTGCTGCTAGCTCTCCTGCTACTGTCCTGAGCTGAACTGTGGCACTTCGTATCCACGGGCACTACCTCCGGGGTGGACCACTGTGACTGTTGATCCTCTATCTACGAGAGCTGTACATAGAAGCCCTCCTATGCAAACAGGTATGTGGTAAAAGTCTGAGATAGAAGTCTATCCGACCACCAAAACCACCTGCCCCTGACCACAGGTAATCTGCATGTCTCGATCAAGTTGTGGCTCCTGCGACCCTCACTAGGTGTCCCTCCTGACCGCAACCGCAGAGGCAAGTCTGAGCCGGTGACTGACACCTGGCTGGGGGTGGGGCCAGCCCTCTGATCATCTCTGTCACCTCCTCTACCCATGCTGGCCTCTCAGTCTTAACCCCGTGTCCCCCCATCTCCCTAACTACTCAGTGAGTGTCCCTCCCTGCATTGTTTTGTGCTGCTTCCATAACCATCTCTTTTTCCAGTGCATATTCCAAGGCCTCAGGAAAGGTGCGAGGACGGGCCAGCTGAGTATGAACAAAAAAGTCAGTTGGAAAGAGTGCCCTGTGAACTGGTCGTGGTCAAGCATTCAAAATTATTTGCCAACGCCCATAGCAATTCTCCTGCACACCTTTGATGCCCATGAAGCTCTGACCTCAAGAGTTCTGAGCGAAAGCGCTGATCAAACTGCCGCCTCAGCATCCTGGTTAATGCATCATAATTAGTTCTCTCACTGGAATCTAATAATAGTAGACAGGACGATGCATCCTCTGTTAAACAAAAAGCAAGCTGGACAGCTTTCTGTTCCTCTGACCAGTCATTTGCAAGTGCTAACAGTTCAAACTGGGCATGGAAAGCCTCCCAATCGGATTTGCTTGCATAGTAAGGCTTTTTAATGCCTGACAGCTTATGCACGCTTTGTTTGTCTCCACGCTTGAAATAGCATGGGCACCGCCATCTTTGATTACCTTTGCTCTGGAAACCGCCATCTTGGTACCCCCCTGAAACCGGATATTCCAACCACGCCCTTGGGCGTGTGATTTGGCTAGCCTAATAGGTCCTAGCTACACATAGTTTGTTTATGGTGGGTGTCAGTTTACTCTTCATCACATTTTCAAAATATCCACACGTGGTAAGTGGGTCTCCCCAGCCCAACACCAGAGCAGCCCCCGCACCTAAACAGTCGTCCACCACCCTCGTCCATTTTTAACGTACACCGCCAGCTCCATTCCCACACGTTTGTCAGATGGCTAGTGCTCCGTACACCACACTGGAAGTTTTACTTTACTTCTGACATCAGTTGTAGCGCTCACCACTATAGAAACCACATCACGAGTACAACAATAGAGTTTTATTAGCTTGACTGTTGTTAGCCACAGCCACGCCAAAACAAACAGAATCAGAATGATATCCTGCCTCTCTAACTCAGAACCAGACTTGACTCACACACACAAGAACAGCCACGGTCTTGCTCTCCACGCATGCGTCCCTGCATACACACGCCCCCAATCACATACACCACACACACAAAAGTGGTCCCTTTCTCTCTCTGCTCTACCCTTTCACACAAACTGTGCAGTGATAGCTAAACTTTTAACTTATAACTTATACTCCACTACTACACTAATAATAATAATAATAATAATAATAATAATACTAAATGGAGAAAGTGCAGTCGAAAAAGTATCATCATTGAAGGAGAGATAAATGAAGAATAAATACATATCAGCTCTGTCGCTTGCTGTCAATGAGTGGCTAAGAGAGATAACACATTTTCGGCTTCAGTATATAGACACACAATACTTCAGATAGAAACATGACAGCCCCTACAGGTAATGAACAGCATTTTCACAGCTTCGAAACGTGCGTTCTTAATGGCCAGATCTGTAGGTTTGCAGTCTTGGAAGAGTTGTGCCATTCTTTTTCCATTTTCGGATGAACAGTGCTCCGTGAGATTGGGATATCAAAACTTTGGACATTTTTTATGACCTAACCCTTCTTTAAACTTTTCCACAACTTTATCCCTGACCTGTCCGGTGTGTTCATGATGGTGTTTGTTCACCAATGTTCACCAATGTTCTCTAACAAACCTTTGAGGGCTTCATAAAAACAGCTATATTTATACTGAGATTTAATTACACACAGGTGGACTCTATTTATTAATTAGATGACTTCTGAAAGCAATTGTTTAGACTGGATTTTAATTAGAGGTATCAAAGTACAATTTTAACCATTTATCATTATCCTTCCAATTTACAATTATGCAACACTTTGTGTTGGTCGATGACATAAAATTTCAATAAAATACATTTACATTTGTAGTTGTAACGTAGCGAAATGAGAAAAATGTAAAAGTTATGAATATTTTTGCACAGCACTGTGTTTGTAGATTTATTTATATTTTAGATCTATTTATACTTTGTAAAAGAGAGGTGAATTAGGTTTAAAATTAATTATTTGTTTATTTGTAACATTAAATATTGATGGTATTAATTTACATTTAAAACAACATTTAAAACAATATCCCAAACATTTTAAATTGTATTTGCACTGTAAAAAAAAATAATAGGACATCTCAATGTAGAAAGTTTAGTAACAGCTTTTTAAAGTTTACAGAACCTTCTGAGGAATTTGCTGGCCAAATAAAATATTATAAATTGCTATTTAGTTGACACAACGTGTACCCAGTTCAAAATCTTAAGTTGACTCAATTTGTAATTCAATATTTAAGTCAGCTTAAGTAGTATTGGTTGTGGGCTCAATGAATTATATTTCTCCCAGGTTCACTTAGGTAAACTTTTAATCTACTCCAAAAGGTAAGTTGTCTCCCATTGTAGGCCATTGCTGTAGCTGGTTCAAGTGATAATTTTTCTATAACATCACGCTGGCCTAAAAATACCCGAACAGTTATACATACAAACATTACTTTAGAAAAATCTGCATATAACAGGAGAAATCACATTCTATATTGTTTAAAGTTCTATAAAATACCTGGATAACACCAGATGCTTATCAGTCTCTTACTGATTCTTTTATATCACATTATTATAATCATTCTTAAAAAGGCAAAGATGAACATTTTTCCCCAATGTGTTAGACACAAAATAATAAAAGGAATAAAAAATTAAATAATAATGGTTTTGATGGCTTCACAGGTGTACATCCAGTCCTTTTGGAATTCAATGTTTAGAGCAAAGACCTGACCAAATGTCACTCTGAAAGCTGCTTCTGGAAAGAAAGAACAAGAAAGTCTAAGTTAAGGACAAAGCTAAAAATAATTCACAGAATACTGTACCACCTACAGTATATAGTGTCTAAAAGGCTGTTTCTGGAAATCTACTAATGGGTTAAAGTTGCGTATTACTTCATATTTAAAAGGGTTTGATATTTTCCAGGGTTTTACTTTGTCATTCTCAGGATTAACAACATTTAGAATGATGTTTTAAATTAACCAGGTTTCAGTTTTCATACAAATAAGTTAACAGATATGACATGAGCACTGGTGACTATTTTTATATCCCTTAACTTACAGAGTACTGAAGCGCTGAACTGAACTACTGCTTAATTGTTAAACCCTTCCTGGTTTTCTTGAACGTCCATTAGCTGAGCACTTGTGTGCTGGGGTGGAGCAGGACGCTGTTATAGTCTCAGTATAACGATAAGCAGAAACACTGGCCTCATGGTTATAATGCGAACTGTTTTCAAGTTTTCAAGTACACAATGTTACCTGTTGTTTCAAAAAATGCCACTGTAAGAAGATGGGCCAAGAATACAATATTAATTAATTCAACATTTATCTAGTTGGGGTTTTAAGTGTGGCGAAAAGATGTTTTCCTTCTAAAAATATTATTTGAATTTACTTTTACTGTGCTGCTTCTTGAGAAACAATTCGAATGTAAAAAAATATTACTGGATCAGTAAGCAGTGTGTCAGAAAACAGCTGGCTGACCCTCATATCACACCTGTGGAAGGCAACAGAGTTCAGCTAGGAACAGTGTTATACTGCCTTCTGCCACCAGAGGGAGAGAGAAGACCAGCAGCAGGAATAACACTGGGACAACTTGTGCCTGTCTGGTTAAGGAGAGATTGTAGAGTAAAACCTGTAAGATGTTTGGTACAGCATTTCTTTGTTATTTCTTGCCAACTCTCAGTGTGTAAATAGATGTTTGTAGAGTATAGACTGGAATATGAGCACAGACTCATTAACCCACTCTGGATAGCTGAAGGTTGGGGTTGGGGGATCACCTGGTTGTATTCTACATTACCTGCTAGGGATCAGGGGTTTCTCCATGTTTAAAAGTTGGGAGGCTACGTGTTAACACATGCCCACGTTACCCTATATACAGTATAAGCTTTCCCAATACGAGCTGCCGTGTTTCCTGGGTTTGCTCTACACTTCTATGAAAGTAACGTTTGCTTATATATAAGTATTATGTATGTTTTAAGTATATGTATTATATATTTACATTTAGGCATTTGTCCAGAGTGACTTAAATTTTTATCTCATTATATACACATCTGAGCAGTTGAGGGTTAAGGGCCGCGCTCAAGGGCCCAACAGTGGCAACTTTGGTGGTTGTGGGGTTTGAACCCGGGATCTACCGAACCGTAGTCCAATGCCTTAACCACTGAGCTACCCCTGACCCATATACAGTATGTATGACCTGATGCATATACAGTATGGGAGGGTCAAGGGTTGGATTCCTGCCTCAGTCTGTGTGTATGGAGTTCGCAATCTCACAGATGACGCTAACGTTATAGTTGCAAAAGAAAGTACTTTGGTAATAAACCTCAAATGTTATGATAAATTAACTGGTTTAAAAAGAAAAACAATCACTAGATACTGTAGCACAGTGTGTTAGAGGACAGATGAGCTGTATGGAAACCACCCAGACAAGGAGAGAGATAGATCGAGGGAGGGATCTGTACATCCACCTGTTTAATTCATCTGCATCCTGAACCCAAGGCGTGAGGAAGAGGAGCAGAAAGGTCTCTCTCTCTCTCTCACATTTGCATGCATTGTCTTCAGCAGAACTGTTAGATTATATTTTCTTTGTTTTTATAGTGAATCTTTCTTAGTGGCCGACTAATATTAGAGTAAGGGGAGATCAAGTGGAACACCATGGCCTCTGAGGTGATTAATAATGGGATTCGAGTGAGAGGGTAATACTGCCTGAGTTACCCCTCTGTCTGCCCCTTCAACATGAATGTGAATGTGAATCTGACGTTCGTCAGCCCCATGTGGTCTATCCCACTCAGGTGCAACAGCTATAATATCAGACATGTTCTGTCTTTTTATAGACAGATTTAAATGATTTTTAATGTTTAAGTGTAAAGAGGGACAACATTTACACAATCTTTGCCAAAACAGGGCAGCTGAGGTGTTGTGAGTGTGGTGATATTACAGTAGGAATCAGTTTAAATGCACTTATCTGATCTACTTTTTTCGATGTCTCATCTGTGATTCACTCTTCGATTAGCGAACAGGGTGTGTATTTGGCTGACGATGAAAGAAGTACAACTTAGTGTAAACAAGGATTAAGATACACAACCTTACAGAATGTTCTTCCTTTGTAATACGTTAAGCAGAGAGTTCTGCTGTACAGGAAGACAATGTACGTGAGCTTTAACCGGAAATAATAATATCACTGATTACAATAAAGCTGATCAGCTTATTTTTAGCTTTAAACTTTTAACTCTTTCTACAAACTCTTTTCTTGGCAACGACGGCTACTTCAACTAGTCGTATGTAAAAGGCTAAGCTACACCTAATGTCTACACAGCACACAACCACCAACAATTAATGAAACACAAGGCAAAACCAAAGAGGACAAGAGTGGAGAAGATGTCCACTACAGAACCAATCACCAAACCAAAAACTCGCAGTCAAACTGTGAGTGCAACAGCAAGTAGAGTGAAGGAGCGCAGTGCACACAGGAAGATACATCCATGGACACTGAAGAGCAAATATACTGGTTTCTACTGCTGGTCAAACGAGATGTACAATAAATTAATTATTGACTAAAACAAAAGAAAATGCAAAAGTCTAGCTCATCAAGTAACAAAAAACAAAAACCAACCCACTGTCACTTACTGTATGAAGAGCTGAAGAGTGTAAATCGTATGAAAGACTGATGGACAGAAACAACACTAAACCTGAGAAGAGTTCTGGTTAATGGTAGGGGTCGGGCTCGGTACTGTAGGTGTTCTTTTATTTAAAAAAAAAACAACAACAACACTGTAAATACTGTAAATACACAAGATATAAGAAAACAGTAAAACAATATATATATAAGTTTAACATTATTTTCATAATAAAGTGCATTCAAATCTCAAACCTCTCCCCCTCTCCCTCCCTCTCCTCCTTTCACTCCCTTACTCCACCTCTCTCTCTCCCCCTTTCTCTTTCTCTCCACTACCCCCTCTCCTCATCCTTCTCTCTCTCCATCTCTCTCTCTCTTCATTTCCCTCCCTCTCCCCCCATCTCTCTCTCTCTCTCTTCCCATCTCTCTCTCTCTCTCTTCCCATCTCTCTCTCTCTCCCCCATCTCTCTCTCTCTCTCTCTCTCTCTCTCTCTTCCCATCTCTCTCTCTCTCTCTTCCCATCTCTCTCTCTCTCCCCCATCTCTCTCTCTCTCTCTCTCTCTCTCTTCCCATCTCTCCCTCTCTCTCTCTCCCCCATCTCTCCCTCTCTCTCTCTTCCCATCTCTCTCTCTCTCCCCCATCTCTCTCTCTCTCTCTCTCTCTCTCCCGCAGTAATCTCTCTCCCCTCCACACAGGAGCTCAGTGTGTCCAGGCAGCCAGACGCACGCGAGCCTTTGATCTCCGTTGTTTCCTCTTGAGATTGCAGTCATGGGATTTTTCTTTAGTTCATTTCGACAGAATTTCTATTAAACCTATCCCCTGCTCAGTAATTAGAGGAGCCGTGTCGCCAGTCTGCTGAAAGATGTGTGAATCCTGGGAGACACTCGAAGAGTAAAGCGTTCCCGTGTCTGTGTTTCTCTCCTGAAATTTAGCTGCAGTCAGTAATGTTCACGTTCGCTGCCTTCTGTTACATGCTTTCCCTCGTCCTCTGTGCTTCCCTCATCTTCTTCGCCATTTGGCATGTAAGTGTTTGCATCTGTGCTTGCACCTTACCTGTGTGTCTCATGGTCAAACAGTGGTTAGTTATCTCAGTCTGTGTTATTAGACGCATTGATTATCTCTGTAACACACTTTCACAGACATACTGTACACAGCCTCCTATACGCATGTGGTTATTAGTAGTTATTAATAGACTCGGACTTGAAATCTATCTTCACTTATGGTAACTTATGCATTTATAATTCAGTGTAAAACAACATGATGTACTGTGACTCCTGTAAGTGCAATCATTTAGACTAATAAACAGTTCTGAAGTCTTAAACAGCTGATCACTGAGATATTGAGACAATCACAGACTCACACTCACCGTATAAAACAGATTTTCTGGGTAAAAAAAATTTGTTCATAAAAATTCATAATTATTTTATGCTTTTAACACATAATGCAAATAAGATTTGTTTCAGCAGCTTGTCTGGGATTGTCTCTGTCCCTGTTGTCTTCGCACTCAGCCTGGGCATCACATTCTCGTCCCCGAGGTTGGGCCCAGCTCACTCCCTCCTTCATCCTGAGTTTTCCTTTCTCACAGTGATGTTAAAGTGATTAAAGATTATTCTTTAACTTAGTGATTTACAGGCCACCACTATGGAGTTTTTCTTCCCCCTATTATTTTCCTAAAATGGAAACTCTGCTCTGCATGCTTATTAAAAATGCTGTAACATTATATAACAAAAAAAAAACATTACAGTCAATACTCAGTTAGCGACAGGGCTATTCCTAAATGATGCGCGGTACAGTGATTATCAGGGCACCCATTTCCCCGCCCTTTTAACTCATGTTTAGGTTTAATTACACTGCATGAAGACTAACAATAAAAGTTCATGTGTGTGAGATCAAATTTGAAAGAGTTAAGATAATGCTTTACATACTGTCGGTGTTTGTAACAGGAATCTAACAGTAAGGGATTTGAAAGCTTATGAAAGTTTAATATTCTCTCTTGCTGTTCCGTGCCACTCAGGGCCTTTAGATTCCCGTGCCCACATTGCTCCTGGTTACAGTACATTATATTCGTCATATTTAAGATGTAGGTGAATTTTGTATGTAGATGTAATGCTTAATGCTAAACAATAGAGTTATAATACAATTTAGTGTCACAATGATTAATTGCCCTCCCAGTGGCTCATTAATTCTTCATGTGGTGTCACAGTGTACACACAGTATCACCTGCTTTATGGTTTTCGAATGAGATGTTAAAAGGGACTGATTATGAATAAATCACTTATTTATATGTTCAGATCAGTCTTCAGTGTGTGTCTACAAACAAAAGCATGAGAAAATTATTCCTCATTTTTTTTTCTTATATTGGTCAGTGTTAAAGAAGCCAATTAGACTTTCCAGCTGATGTCACCTCTTATAAGGAGAGCCCCTCACCCAATCTGTCACTTAGCCCTGCTGTCCTCTGGGGGGCGTGGCTCAGCAGGAGCTCATTTACATAGACAGTGAAAGTGCATTTGGAGGAGGAGTGGAACAGAGGCACAGTGATGTATATTTAATGCATTATCTGAGGGCTATTTAAGCTGGAACAATAATGCACACTGGGGGAGCTGAGACCTGTGTTCACTTGGTAAAGAAATATAGTAAGAAGAAATATTATGGGACCTTTAAATACATTTTTTTTGCCTTTAAGTAAACCTAGAAAGTAAATATTGTGAATTCTAGTGGAAGCAGGCCGTCAGAGATGCTCTGTGTGCAGACAGCAGTTAATCAGACTTTGTTAACTACTTCTTTTATCTGATCGAGTTTGCTAAATCCTATTGTTCAGCTTGTAAATGTTTTCAGGATTTTGTGTTTTTGAAGTAGCCAGTCATATGAAGCGCTGAGCCTGAGACACCCACACCAGCAATGCAACACACACACACACACACACACACACACACACACACACACACACACACACAGCCGTGTCACCGTCAAATCAGTGGACAATAAAGCATAGCTGCAGAGCTACGGTTAATCTATCCACACCATCATCATGGTCGGTCTAAAAAAAACCTTTGACTTCATCCTATCATTGTTGTGTTTATACTAGTTTTTGCAAAATCATGTAAATTAGGGCACAATAGCCAATGCATTATGTAAGTCAGTGTCCTGCAGAGACCCTCCTGTCACAGTTATGCTTATTAGTTTTATTTTTAAAAGCTGTTTTATCATGTTACTGTCTTTAAGCTTTGACAGAACAGACACGGCTTTCAAAAACCCTGCAGTTTATAATAACTGTCTCCAAATTGTCTTTGCTTTTCATTTAATATATTTTCAATATATAGTTGTGCTTTAAAGTTTACACACTTTGGGAGAATTTGCCAGATGTGAACCATTTTTAAAAGTAAACATAAATAAGAAGGCAAAATAAATAAATTGTAAGGCATAACAGGATGGCACAATCATCAAACAAAACATGACGATAAAGGAAATTTGGAAATAATCTCTGTTTAAAGGTTTGCTTACCTTTAGTCCTTAATATTGTGTATTGTTCATTAGCATCAACGATGGCATGCAGTCTGTAACAATTGTGCATGAGGTCATTAATTCTCTCCAGTGGTATAGCTGCCCATTCTTCGTGGCTCCCCAAAGTGACTCAATGATATCAAGGTCAGAAGACTGTAATGGCCCCTCTAGAACCTTTTTCTGTTGTAGCCATTGGAGGGTCAACTTGACCTTATGCTTTGGATTATTGTCATGTTGGAACATCCATGAGCGTCCCATGTGTGGATTTTGTGCTGTGAAATGCAAATTGTCTGCCAGTGTTTTCTGATAAAATGCTGCATTTATCTTGCCATTAATTTAGACTAACGTCCCTGTGCCACTGGAGCTCACACAGAGCTCTGGGGTACATCAAGTGGGCACTTTTGTGGCATAGGCGAAGTAACGGCTTTCTCCTGGCAACTCAACCATGCAGGTAATTTGTGGATAAGTAACTCCTTCTTGCGTTCCAAACAATTCCTCTGACAGTAGTGGGTGAAATCTTTCTTGGTGTATCTAATTATGGCATAGTATCAACAGAACATTTTATTTTCCACCTTTTTATCAGAGTTTGAATAGTACTGACTGGCATTTTCAAGTGTTGTGATAAGTATTGTGGTATTTTTGTATCCATTTCCTGCTTTATACAGTTCAACTACTTTATCACGCAGGTCAATTAGCAGTTCTTTTGTCTTCCCCATTGTCAGTGCATCACCTCATGATCGAGAAACACACTATTGTGGAGTTACAGTAGGTGTGGACTTCCCTTTAATAGGCATTTAAAAACTGCGTGGGTCAACCTGTGCTTTTAATCTGGCCAAACAGTCAAGGATGTAAACTTTTGATTAAAGTTGTTTGGGTGATTTTCAATTAGTCAGAGAGATATGTGATCATTAAGGACTTCATGTAACCCATATTCATGAATAAGAAATTAATAAATTATAATCATCTAAAAAAATGGCAAAAACACTTTTAAGCACAACTCAAATACTGTATATATTGTATATGTATTGTTATTGCTAATATATAATTAACAATAACAATACTTATACTGTTATTACTACTAATACTACTACTAATAATAATAATAAGGAAAAGGAGGTGAAAAGTAGATGCAGCAAGTTTTGTCAGGTTCTATTATTTGTGATCATAAGTGATTAAACAGTAATTAAAAGGTTGATCTAATTACTACCTTAGTTGATCTAATTACGGTGGAACCTTGGATTGTAAGTAACGTGGTTTATGAGTGTTCCGCAAGACGAGCAAAGATTTTTAATTAAAAAAAATTAAACTTGAAAAACGAGGATTGTCTTGGTTTACGAGCACTGAGTATCATGCATCACGCAAGCGCTTTTTGTTTTGACCCTGAGCGTCATGTGATTACAACTGAGCCAACGTTTTTTCTCTCTCTTGCGCTGCGGAATCATCTCCCTTGTTGGGTCTTAGTGCTCGTCTCTTACTGGTATAATCAACATCCGTGCACGCGTGTACTGTTTACTATAACACTGTGACCACGTGTGTGTGTGTGTGTGTGTGAAGCATATTTTATTTTGTGTTTGTAAGCGTGTTTGTACAGCGCGTGTGTGTGCGCATATGAAGCAAAAGCAAGTCTCATTAGAGGGTAAAGATCCATTTTTTCTCTCACTCTCTGTATCAGCCTGTCGTGTTTTACTTTACCTTTAAAAAGAATCGTGATAGAGCGGAGTGTGTGTGTGTGTGTGTGAGTGTGTGTGTGTGTGTGTGGTAAAGTGCCGGTTCATTTAATTTTAATTTTTTTTTACTTTACTTTACAGCAGTGATTCCATTAGTATACGCTCATGCGAGTGTCATTAGCGGCGTTCCTTGCTAATATGCGTTGCACTAGAAGCGTTTTCCTTGCATTCGTTGGGACGCCAAGAAAAATCTGCATGCAACATTTTTTGGACACTGTATAAACATGGAGCCGGACTAACACACGTCACCAAAGCCTGTGTGAACACTCTCATTGACTCCTATGTGTAGAAAACCCTTTGGCGTTTGATCTGCGATCACCGGACGCTACGAACGCCAGAAAAACACTAGATTTTAACGCCCATGTGAACAAGGCCTTAGATCTGTTATTCAGATCCATTTAGTCCTGATCTGATCTGTATTTTAAGTGCTAGTCTGTTAAAATTATCTGATCTGATTAACAAGGATTAAATTAAATCACAAATATTTAAATGGGATGTGACAAATCCAATAAATACATTTTAAAGCCAGCTATCCTTATGAATGGCTAAAATACAGGAAGGACAAATATACAATAGATCACTGAAACATTAAACCCATAGTGTATTCCTAGGCTGATAAAGCAGGCTGGAAGGACTAACACTTTTTTATATATAACCTTTATAAAAAGTGTTTTTAAGCCTTAGTTTAAGGACTACACACAGCAGCTGTCGTAGTGCTCAGTATTGCTCTTTTTATTATTTTGTACCATGTGTTCTACTACTACTACTACTATTATTATTATTATTATTATTATTATTATTATTATTTCTGTTTTGCATTTTAAAGCTAATCCGTATATTTTTTCGCACGCTTGGAAAGCACTGAAAAAGCTCTTACTAAAAAATTTATTAAGGTTTTAATCAAATTATTAAGGACAGTTTGTGTGAACAGGCTGGAAAACCTGACCCAGTTCAAGTGTGTTTCAGTTGTTGTTAAGATTTAAAAAGGGCTGTTCAATTATTTATGTGCCACTTGTGTTTTCTGCATCAAATACCATTTCATTTTTAAAATATGGATTTGTATGCAGTTCAGTGTTAATACAAAGCTACTTCATAATCACTTTAATCGAACATTTTACAATATTCAAAGTTAATATGGACTCATACACATATTTAAACAATTACTTTCACACATGGTCATATAAAGTGTCTCACGTTAGTGACCCAAGTTGCCTTGCAGTGCATTCATAGTGATGTCATAGAATATCTGTAATGGACATAGCCTTTTATATTATTTCCTTAGCTTTCCTTTGGAACTAGGCTTTAGGCGTTTAGGCTGTATAAGGCATCACAAGGATAGGTCACATATCCTGATAGCAAACACCGTGCCAACAGTGGTGTCGAAAGTATTCACATTTATTACTTAAGTGAAAGTATCGATACTAGGGTTTAAACAGACTTCTTTAGAAGTTGAAGTATCAACTCAAGCTTTTTACTCAAGTAAAAGTGTAAAAGTACTGGTTTCAAAACTACTTAAAGTATAAAAGTAAAAGTAACGTGAGGGGGCAAAAAGCATTAAGGATAAAAGCTTAGGCTGTACTATGGCTGTTAAAAAAAAAAACAACAACAACAACACATTTTTATTATTTTGTTTATGAGGTGTTAGGGCAGTATATACAGTAGGCCCGTGGCACGGCCTAAGCTTTTATCCTTAATGGTTTTTCCCCCCTAACGTTACTTTTATTCTTTAATGTATTTGCATTTTAGTACAATGTAAATACATTAAAGAACCAAATACTGTATGTGTACTACTGAGCATTAACATGTTTGATGGAGAAGAAGATATGAGAACTAGTTGCCTATAAGTATTTTAATGGTGCAAAAAGTCAAACTTTAGAGGCGTGTCATCATGTCAATCTTTATTGGAATGTAAATGTACATCCAAGTTTAGCTGAAGGAATCTGTGAGGGCAACATACAGGAAAATTAGTGCACCCAGGGCAGGCTTAGTAACAATTACCCTTGTGTGGTTGTCTAGAATAAACATTGTGCTGTCAGAATGAAGGATTAATCCAAGTGATTAATAAAATATATATATATATATACATACACTGACTGATGTACAAGATCTCTGTGCGTGCCCATATCAACATTGCTTAAGGTTTGATCCCTCTTGGTGAAGGATAGAAAACACCACCATGCAGATGCCAGTCTGCACTTGTGTCTGCGGTTAGAATGCTGTGTATCTGCCCCTTCCTGATTCATTTATTTTGTTTGCATATTTGTCAGAATCAAATGACTAAGATCAATTTTAATATTACACAGAGACAACCTACAGTAAGTTAATACAAAATACTGTTTTTAAAAGATTTCATTTAATATTCATAAAGGGAAAAAGCTCTCTAAACCCACCTGGCCCTATGTGAGAAGGTAATTGCCCCTTAACTTAAGGGAGGGTTGTCCCACCCTTGTTTTCCCACCCTTGTTGTCCCACCCTTGTTGTCCCACCCTTGTTGTCCCAACCTTGATGGCAACAACTGCAATCGAGTGTTGTTATAACTGGTAATACCGAAGTTTTTCACTTCGCTGCGGAGAAATTTTGGCCCACTTTTCTTTGCAAAATTGTTTTAATTCAGCCACATTGGAGGGTTTTCGAGCAAAACACCTGTTTAAGGATTTTAATTGAATTTAAATCCGGACGTTGACTAGGCCACTCTAAAACCTTCATTTTGTTTTTTGAAGCCATTTAGAGGTGGACTTGCTGGTGTGTTTCAGATCATTGTCCTGTTGCATAACCCAAGTGTGATTGAGTTTGAGGTCACGAACTGATGGCCGGACATTCTCATTAAGAATTCTCTAGTAAAGAGCAGAAATTATGGTTCCATCAATTATGGCAAATCATCCAGGTCCTGAAGCTTCAAAGCAGGTCCAGACCACTACACTATCACTACTGTTGACTGTTGCTACAGTATGATGTTCTTTTTTATAAAATGCTGTGTTAGTTTTGTGCCTGATGTAGCGTTTACAGTAAATGTGTTTTTTCAGTCAGCAGTGGCTTTCGCCTTGAAACTCTCCCATGGATGCCATTTTTACCCAGTCTTTATCTTATTGTTCATGAATACTGACCTTAACTGAGACAAGTGAAGCTTGCAGTTCCTTAGATGTTTGGGTTATCTTTGTGTAATATTAAAATTTGTTTGATGATCTTAAGCATTTAACTATTTAACCTGGAATAATGCAGGTACAGCATAGGTGAGAACTAAGTAGGTTAAGACTTTTAATAATATACCGTAAAATAAACACAAACAAACAATACAACTAGCTATAACCAAAGAAGCACCAATTCTATGAGACCAAACTGTGGAAATAAAAAAATAAAAAAATAAACTAGAACAGATCTAATAACAGTACTCATAAACAACAGTTAATCAAGTTATCATGAACCCTCGAGTCAACATCAAAGTCCTGATCATATGAAAACTCTAAGACTCCATGGGTGCTGCATCCCCTTTTTTACCCTGATAATATATAATAAATCAATCAGATAATTATATATACTGTATATAATTTATTTATTTATTTTTATACTGTAGCTACAATTTATTGGTCTGGCAACCCGGTTTAAGACAAAGATAAAATGATTTAACATCTTGTTATTGGAAAATTGTTTGCACTAATTCATAATTTTACATGTCTCCCCAATGTTACCCCTAAATGGGCCGAACATGAAGATAGAACATTTCTATTCTAGAAAGAGAGTCTGTACTTAACTAATGTTTCTTATTATTTTTTACCCATCATACCCCCACTGCCCCAAACCTATTCTGATTCAGGTGCTTACATGATGATTTATTATTATTATTTTGATTGTGCTGTTGCTCAGATTAATAACGTGCATGAATTTGCGTGCATGTAAATTCAGTTTATGGTTTGATGGTGAAACATGAAGGCATCTGTCACTACTGTTTCCTTATAGGTTGTTACACATAACATTGTCTGGCTCATCTCGTGTTGGTATGGCTGTCCACACAACAGTCAAATATCCAAACAAGGATGTGCATAACCCCGGCACTGCAGGGTTTAAAGGCAGGTTAAAGTAACAGACTCCTTTGTGTGTGTGTTGACGCTGAGCTCAAAGTTTACCTAAATTTAACTTCCACCTAGTTCACGCTAACCCTCTCAGACTGCGAGATTAATATGATGCGTTCTCGTCTTTTTCCCAGCAACAAAACCTCCTCATTCATGTTTCACCTGCCACAAATCAGCAAATTAATCTTCTTAGTGGACTCAGCAGGGATATCAGCTGTTTGCTTAACTCCGTGCTGTGACCACACACCCTCAGAGGAAGGTAACGTCAGCAGCGTTCTCACAGCCTGCAGGCGTTGCATATCTCTATCATTGTTCCGCTGCTGTTAGGGCAGAGCACTTGTTAAAATACTCTGGACACCAATACACTGGGTATTCATCTTACTTATCATCTCGCTCCATCTGGCAGGCCAGATGTTTCTTCTGCTCAGCCTGAAATACAAGAGAGTAGAAGAAGAAGTTGAAAAAGAAAGTTGAGGAATTTACACCAAATTGTGAAACTATGAAATTGTACTTATTACCTGCTCCTGTCTCCACAACTGCAATAGATGCACATACATGCTGTACATTGATGAACCTACATGCTGAAGAATGCTAAACATTTTCAATGTACTGTATCAGTGGTGAGATGTTCTGCACTACAATGATTCCCTCCTTTAATGCAACGACTGTCCTTGGCCCATTCTGATAGTAACTTACTGAATTTGCTTACTGTTAGGTCTCGCTATGTTTTATCGTCTGTCTTGAAGTAAAAAGAAAGTTTAAAGTAAATGTTTGACTACCTTGTCCAAACTGTATACACAACCATTTTTCTTTTTTTCTGTGCTTCAGATAACAGCCTTTGATGAGCTTCATGCAGACTTCAAAGTCCCGATTGATCAGGGCAATCCATTCCATGCAGTAAGTACAGTGCATAATGATATGTGTGTGTGTGTGTGTGTGTGTGTGTGTGTGTGTGTGTGTGTGTGTGTGTGTGTGTGTGTGTGCGCGCGTTTGTGTGTGTCCATGTGTGTAAGGATGCAGTTTACAGGCAGCTAAATTTTAAGTTATTTGAACGAATTTATATATTGTGTGTTTCGATGCCGTCTGGCCAAAAAATATTGGCATTTCAGAAGGGAGATTTGAAATAATTGAAATGGGTGAAGAACCCTATAACAAACAATAACAAATAAGCAAGCAATATTTGAATACTCAAATGGGATCTTGATTTTAAAAGTCAACAGCAATTCAATTCAGTTTTATTTGTATAGCGCTTTTATTATTTAAGTCTGTATGGAATGTGAGTGTGTATGAATCAAAATGGTCAGTTTGTCCCTGGTGAGCAAGCCGAGGGCGACAGTGGCAAGGAAAAACTCCCTGAGATGGTAATAGGAAGAAACCTTGAGAGGAATCAGACTCAACAGGGAACTCATCCTCATCTGGGTGAAACAGAAAGCAGTCAATGATCTGCATTTATACAGTGTGTAGGGTGGGAGGCAGTTCAGCTATAATAGCTGATGTTAATTGATGTTAATATGGAGTCCAGGTAGTTATTGAAGACAATTGCAATCTTGAACTATTGAGCAACCGCGGCCAAGTCAAGTCCTCAGAGAAACAGCTGTCAACACCAGTCAAGGCCAGAACCGTCTTCTAGGTAGAGAGAATCATCCCCAGACACCAGACGCATCCCAGAGAGACACACGGGGCATCCATGTGACGAGATCTTCAGACAGAAGCGGGGCACCAGGATGGGTCAGACAGGTCCGGAGGGCAGAGGGAGTCTGGATCACTGGCAGCTCAGGAACGACATGTGTAGCTCGACAGAGAGGGAGAGAAAGAGTGAAAGGGAGAGACAGGAGGAGAGAGCAAAGAGAAAGAGGGGGGGGGAGAGAAGAAGAGGAGAGATGGCAGTTAGGTATGGTCACAGTCACACAATGTATAATGTGAATGTATATTAACTGTAGAGTGCAAGCAGAGACTCCGGCAGGACTAACTATGACATCATAACTAAAAGGGAGGAGCCAGAAGGAAACACAGACATGAGGGGGAACTGAGATGTAAAGCAAACAATCACCTCACCGTCAGCAAACCTGAGTGATCAATGAGAGTGAGGAAGACAGCATCCAAACATACCAGTTCACCATAATACTCTACGTCCATGAGTCCCCCAGATCTGCTCCTTTACCTATGGCTAATCTATTTATAAAAATGCTTGGCTAAATAAATAGGTTTTTAGCCTGGACTTAAACACTGAGACTGTGTCTGAGTCCCGAACACTATTTGGAAGACTATTCCATAACTTTGGGGCTTTGTAAGAAAAAGCTCCGCCCCCAGCTGTATTTTTCATAATATGCGGTACAGCACATGTAGTAAAGCTAGTAGCATCATCACTGCTTTGTGTAACTTAATGCTACTGAACTTGCAAGTCATTTTTAAGTCGGTTTTAGCAAATTCTTTAACCAAATTATTGAAAAATACAGGTGTGTGTGCTACTGTAGTGCTATATAATATAAAACATTTATTGATGTACTTTCTAAGCCAGTACTATAATACTGTATAACCTTACTCTTAGGTTGTATGGTTATCATCCTTTGAATGTGTCCTATCGTCTCACTCCTGATGTGTGTAGAAAATCACATTAAACACGTCTCTCTGATCTGCAGCAGAAGCCTGATATGTTGGCTGCCCCTGAGCTTGAGAACATTTTTGTTGTTGTTGTTATTTGCAGCTCATTATGAATAATACAGCTGCCAGCTGTCTGTACTTCATCTTTCACTGGCTAGAAACTCAGTGACTGACAAATCTAATCCATCACACCTTTACAGCAGCTCCTGCTTTCTTAGAATATATGAAAAGAAATTAAATTGAGGAAAAAATTCAACAAACAATAATAATAATAAAAAAGAAGGTTTTAGTCAAAATCCTGCTGGTTTAACTTTAATTTAATACAATGCACTTCAAGGTTATCAAAAATACTGCTTTCTGTCCTCTATTTACAGCCAAATGTTATTCTAAAGCTATGCTTAATTTGAACTTTATTGATTTATATGTGATTACGTTACCGTTTTCCTAATTTTGTTCAAGATTCACAGCGTGTATGAATTCCAAAGGCAGGCAATATTGCATTGCAGCCTTGAGACTGTTCATAGTTTTATTACTCAATTAAGCCAGACTGTACAACACAGGGATATTCAAGATTCAAATAAGATTCAAAGATTTAAATAACTTTATTAATCCCAAAGGAAAATTGCTTAAATTACTATACTATCATAGTAATATATAAGAATGAATATAAGGATAAATATAAGGATGAATATTAAATTGTGTAACTCTACACATGTGCTACTTGTCCAGAAATCACAAATGTACTCATTTACTCTGCAGAAATACATTTTAGTCAAAAGCTGCATACAGTATAAAGTAAAACAAAACACTAAGTGCAAGCAAATGTGGACAGCATCAGTTATGGTTAAATTATTAATCACAGTGTGCTTTCATGACATTGTTCATCATAATGTGCTTTCGCTAAACCTTGCTGTAAGCTTAATCATTTTAAAAATCACGAGTGCACCAGAGGAAATTTTTGGATTGACTTTATTTGAAACGTTTTGGCAAGAAAAAATAGCACTAAAGTGTACTGACAGACTTGATTCTATTGTCATATTGTCATATATTTATTTCCAAATAAACAAAAACACACCATAACGAGAGGCACAAACTCATGTGACAAGGGTACCACGTGGACATATGTGGACATTTGCCCTGGGGACTGTAGGGTTTTGAATACACTATACTGTAGTTCTTTGCCCAATGAGCAATGCCACTAGGGTTTAGTAACTGCTTTGATGCCCTTCAACAGAACAGGCTACACTCAAACAACACCTTCGTGCCTGAGCATTCATGCTGATATCCAACTGGACAATCATGTGGTAGGAGAGAGAGCAGTGGCTAAAATCATACCGATACAGGTGAAGTACTTCACATGAGCTCAGCTTAGGTTGAATGAGGAGAAAGTGTGGTTTCTGTGACTTTGATCGTGTCGTGATGGCTTGTGTCAGACGGACTGGTACTGTAAGTGTTGTTCTCCTGGGATTCTACCACAAAAGAGTCTCAGAAGAGATGTTTCATTTGGGGGGACGAGGCGTGAGCTGGGTGAGAGGAGGCCGTAATTATAGCCTAGGCTCTCGTTCTGCATCTGGGTGAGTAAACGTGATAGAGTTGTGAGAGATCTGTGCCGATGGTTGTTGATGCAGTTCTCATTGTTCCCTGAAGGAGGTTTAGGTTGTGTGGGCTCAGGTTGCCTAACTACTCAGGACAAGTGTGCACTGGTAAAGTTGACTGGTGTTGCTTCACAAGTGTCATAACCATGGTTGTGGTTGTGCGATTGTTTGCCTTTTTGAGGAGGATGCTGGCGTTTCTGGTCTGCACTAGAGCCAGTTTTATCATGGTGCTTGATGGGTTTTGCAAATGCACTTGAAAATAACTTCGTGTCTTAAAATACTGTAACAGCTGACTGTTGCTGTTATTGTTATTTAATAATTTAATGCCATGTGGTATTTCATAGTCTATCTATCTATCTATCTATCTATCTATCTATCTATCTATCTATGGTTTAGATGGTACAATACAGCTGGTCCCATCTGTTGAACTGGAGTCAATAGAAATCACCATTTTTTTGGTAAACATGTGTCCGGGTCGAGTGCGGAGCGAGCAGTATTATCGCGGAGGGATTATCATGATAGGCAAACTGACATGGGTTGAGTGTGTTGGGGATATCAGTGTGTGTGAACGACATGCGCAGCTTCCCCAGGCATTTCATCACAGTAAAGGTGAGAGCGAGACATTAGTGGTTGTTTTCTTGAATCAGTGAGGCATAGTGCATGTAGAATCCTTAAAGGCTTGTGTCAGCTGATTTCAGTGTGTCTTCAAAACTCAGAGCTGGATTCTGTCAGTGCCAGGAGCTAGTTTTGTATTCTTTTTCCCAAAGACTGCTTCATTTTCTGTTAAGCAGAAAGCACAAATACTGGGTGATGGACCAATCTATACGCATGTTTGATCAGGTGTGGCAGTGATACAGCATTCTGTCACCTCTAGTTACATGAGTAATGTTAGCAGTGGCGTTTTTAAAAGAGAGCTTGGAGTGCTTTGGGGAAGCAGTTTTCTTTGCTTGTGAATAGTGACATGCATAATGTTCTAGAGCCTTGTTAGCATTAGCGTCAGCCGAAAGGTGAAACCGATCTGCAGGACCAAAGAGATTCCCCAGTGAGATTAAACAGATGGCATATGACACATGTGTGCACCACAAGTTCTTGATTAAAAAGCAGATGCAACTTTGTAGCCACCACACCACGGTCCGGTTCATATCACCAGAGGATTTAGACCGCTATAAAAGATCTTGCTAGAAAAAAAGACAATCATATTGTAGCGCACCAAATTCAAATTCAAATTTTATTTGTCACATACACAGTCATACACCATAGGCGAAGAAAATGCAAAAAGCAGCAACATGACACACCAATAATAAGAAAAAAAACAGAGAGTTGCATTGGCATCTCACCGTAGGACAACTGCATCTTAGATAAATTTGGCTACCCGAAATAGTGAAAAGGGAAACATTGCATTTAACGATTAAAAAAGATTAGATTAAACTGATAGGATTAAGAGATTAGGGAAGAGGAAGCGAGCAAGAAGGTAACCAACCAAATGAGATTCTACATTTATACTGTATGGTTATTTACGTTGGTTTGAGTTTTAGGAAGGAACCCTCTGGTGGTTGGTTTCCATTTCAGATGCTTCACAGGGTACCTCTTACTGACAGGTCATTTTAGGTATGACTTATTGGAGATATTTCAAATGAGAAATGCCCTCACAGATGTGAACCAACGTAAAATGCTATTAGACTATTTTACCACACACAAAAACACCTTGTTCAAATCCACATTTGCTGTTCTAGTAAAGGGATGAAATAGAAAAGCTTTTACCCTATTGTCTGGAGATTGCAAGTCCAAATCCTGGGATGCCCCGGCCATCTGTCACCAGGAGCCAAAGGGAGTAAAAATGGCCATGCTATCTACTGAAGGTATGGAGGGACAGTATATTCTTTTTCTCCATCAATCACGGCTAAAATGTCCAGTTTTGTGGGCATCCATGATCTCATATATTTGGAAAAGGACATACTGTGCTTTGTTCTGAGTGTGTTATGTTGCTGTGTGATGCAGAATCAGTGCTGGAGCACATCCGTATTGATGTAACTTGTACCTGTCTGAGATTTATTATACCTCAATCAAAAACTTTATTATTATTATAGATGTAAATGTATTATTATTATAGATTAATATTATAGATGTAAACTTTAAAGCACTTTTTGTAAGTCGCTCTGGATAAGAGCGTCTGCCAAATGCCTAAATGTAAATGTAAATGTATTATTATTATATTGTTTTTACAAGAAAACAAATATTGTTTCTTGTTATTCTGAAATTTCCTCCGGAATCAATAAAGTATCTACAGTATCTACTATATCTACTAGTGATGAGGGGAAAATTAATTTAGTTACGCATCATGCATCTTTTGTGTGGCAGTTAATTAGTCTATTGCCACGCTCACTCCAATATCAATTTTGTTAAATAATCTTTTAGGGGGAAAAAAAAACTTTTTTTAAATCATTAAAGGTAATTAGGTAAATTATTGCTATTCCTCTGTAATCCTACAGGAGGCATGCTCTAATCTACTCACACATTGGCAGGCAGCACAGCACCCTATGTGGTTTGGGCGAATTATCTGCTGTGGATGTTTAGAAATAGCAGTTATGGCACATGACACATACACAACACAGATACATATATTTAATTGTAAGGGTAAAATTTAAATGCTTTACTTTAAAATAATTTTCTATTGTTTAAATGCTGCGCCTGGTTTTTGAGTAAGAAATCTAATGCCATTTTGTTCCTCGTGGTCAATTCAGTAGCGAAGCTGTTGAATATAGCTAAGGTACCGTGTTGTAAAAAAATATTTTCCCACTTCCTAAATATTTTTTGCATATTCATCACACTGGAATGATTGCTAAATCATGAACCATAAATCAGGAAGGGACAAATACTTTTTCACAGCGTTATACATATAAAGCTTTTTTCCAAGGGTTCAAGGTTTTCCAATTTAACTAAATTAAGAAAAAATATTTTGAACTGGGAAATCATGATAATTACAGAATTAAAATACAAATTAAAATGAAAATTAAATCAGCACGTTGGTATTGTGATATTATATCAGGTTGCCCCTGTGGTTCCCAACCCTAATGTTTATTTTTACCGTAGGCAAACACATAGAGCCTTTCACAGAAGGTTACCAGATCATAGCATGCACACTAAGCTTGTGATCATAATAAGGAGGATTTAACAGCTCTTTGTTTCTCTCCACAGCGTGAAAGACTTCGGAACATTGAGCGAATATGCTGTCTGCTCCGAAAGGTAAAAAATAAGCTGTTTAATTTAACATATCATACATTGCTATATTATATATCATAACATAATAAATTATTGCTATATTACATTCAAACTTTGATTAGACATATCCAGTAATACATAAACATGAGTAAGAACAGATGTTGTTATGATTTTATATATCATGGTTAAAATAATCTATGTCGTCTTGCTCAGTAGTTCATAACCTGATCCTGGGCGACACCTTTTCAGCACATTGTAGTGTTGTCCCTGCTGCCTGGTCACAACCACATCAATTCAGAAAAGGACCAGCTTGGTCTGGCTGGCAGGACAGCAGGTGCTGGAAGGTCTCCCAGTCTGGCCATGTTTGTCCGTCTGTCTGGTCAACAGAAGTCTCCTAGTGTGAAAGCACTCAGGCATGGGATAATACAAAAATAAGTGAATAAATAAAAAATGATAAAGGGAAAAAAATCATGGAGTAGAATGTGTGTATAGTGCTTGTGTTTGGAAAGGTGACATGCTCTGCACCAGTCATAAATAGAGCCTTCCAGGATAATTCCGTAAAGATATATATATATATATATATATATATATATATATATATATATATATATATATATATAGTATACAGTATATACCAAATACTGTAAATCTATAGGCAAAATATTTAAATTTTCACTCACTCATTATCTACATCACTTTATCCTGTATAAATAGTTGTGGGGGACGTGGACCCAATCCCAGGACATTTAGGGCACAAGGACAGACTGATAATCCATCGCAGGGCAAAAACATACATGCATACATACACACTCATTCACACTCTATGGGCAATTTGGAAACACCAATTAGCCTATTCTGCATGTTCTTGGACTGTGGAAGGAAACTGGAGTACCTGGAGGAAACCAACCAAAAGCATGGATAGAACATGCAAACTCCATGCACACAGTCCAAAGGCAGGAATAGAACCCAGAACCTGGAGATGCAACGCTATAAAGGTTAATTGAGATCTTCAAACCTGAGTATTTTATACATGTGAGGGGCAAAAAATTCACAATACGTAAATAAATATATAATAATGTGTACAGAAATGATTTTTTTTTTAACTCACAAAAGGGACCTTTTAGACACCATACTGCCAAGGATGGAGCCTTTAGAGGAAGTAGAGCATAGTTCGGATGAGTATGCATATTGGGTCAGTTCTGTGTGTAAAATAGATGTGTTTGGTGTAGCTGTCTTGCAAGAAATGAAATTGGATTAGAACAAGACTACAAAAAAAGTAGCCATTTTCTTAATAATGTGCACAGCAGTGGGGGGCAAAGTATCAAGACAAAAATGGAAGTCAGTTTTGATAATTTTCATAAATGTTTAAAAGAATTAAAATTCAGATAATAAGAATAATATTTTATTTTATGCAATCGGTATAAAGACCTTGGGCAACAATAACCTCAAGCAAGCGCCTCCGGAAGCTGTAGATCAGACCTGCACAAATTTCAGGAGGAATTTTTAGGAATTGTCTCAGCTCAGCCATATTCTTAGGATGTCTGGTGTGAGCACCTCTTGAAGTCATTCCACAGCATCTCTATCAGGTTGAGGTCCGGGTTCTGACTGGTCCTCTTAAAAAGGATGATTTGGTGTCTTTGAATGCATTCTGTAGTAGATTAACTTTGGTGTCCTACTGCATCACCAAGCTTCCACTGAGGTTCAGTTTACACACAGCCACCCTGACCTTATTCTGTAGGATGCATTAATAAATTTGGGGATTTTCCCCTGCACATTGGCAAGCAACCTTAATTTGTGACATCACCTGTTTTGTGCACAGGGAGAACTATAATACATGGCATATGTTGTCTTAATACTTTTGTTTAAAAAGTGTACACATTTACATTACACATTTACTTAATTTTTATTTTAATTTATATTGCATTTCATTTTAGCTAAAATTGAATTTCATAAAAAACTTACACGAACAATATGTACAAAGCAATGCGCCATCTGATCGGTGATGTAGCCGCAGGAAACTGGAAGAGATGCATGAAGAATTTGAAAATATAATGTGTGTGAACATAAGTTTTTGTATAATATTCAGCTTGTTAGCCAGCAGCTAGTGTTAATGTTTTTTTGATTAAGCCTACAAGTGGTTTATTTTTAACAATCAGAGTTTAGAATTGGATCAGTGGTAAAATCTATGTGTTTCTCAGTAATCTCAGTGTAAGTATGTATCCAATTATGTAAACATTAAAGCACTTTTTGTAAGTCGCTCTGGATAAGAGCGTCTGCCAAATGCCTAAATGTAAATGTAAATGTTTTTTAACATTGTCCTGTAAAAGATGGGTGTGGCTTTACAAACACTTGACTGGGACTCAACATTATATTCCCATGTTGAAGAACTCAGATCTGAAATCTCATCTTTACATGCCACTTTTATGATTATTTTTCCCTGGGCTTGGAAGCTTCAAAGCTACAGAAATTTTGTTAGTTATTTCTGTTGCCATTTTGAAATATTTGTAAATTAATGTACTGTAAAGTTTTTTCAGTTTCCAATAAATAAAAGGAAGAATCAGATTATATCCGATCTGCTTGTTCATGGTGAATAAAACATTCATTATTCACAACTGATCTCAGGGCAATAGAGGGTATTATGCTACGATCATTTCACATAAATCTAAACAACTTTAGAGTGAAAGCACTTAAATATCCTCTGAGTATTGCTGAGTTTTGCTGAGTTTTGCGATTTGGTGTGATAAGTTTCGCACTTGTGTTTGCCTGCAGTGACACTTAGTGTTAAGTTCTAAATAAATGTAATGAACTGAGTGTTTATGAAAGCAGCACACAGACACAAACATTTGGGGTTTAGACCCATCTAAATATTGCTCTCCTTTGTGTTTGTTTAAATCTAATCTGAACAAATAGAAAGGCCGTTATCTTCCCTTCCTGTCCTGAAACGGCTGAGCTTGTCCATGTTAGGGAAAAGCGAGCTGTGAGTTTAGTTATTGTGTAAGGAAGAAATATGTTAATAGTGTATTAATATGTTTTGCATTAGGCAGATATGCTGACAGTGATCTTGTGATCATGGTGACTGGGGCTTACCTTCCCATTTGTAGTGTAAATTAGTGACAGTGCATTCCAGGCAACATCAGCCTGTCTAGTCAATGTGTCACCTGCGTCTAGTGCTGCTTATTATTTTTTGTACTTTTTAGTGCAATCAATGGGGAATGGGACTTAATTTTCCCCAGATTCCCACTTTTCTGATACTGGTAGGTACACCTAATCAGGTGATTTTTACCATAAATATCTAAACAGTCAATTACATGGCAGCAACCCAGTGCAGGGCATGTAGACCTGGTGGTGGTGTAATGCTGAGGTAGATTTTCTTAGCACACTTCGGGCCCCTTAGTACCAATTAAGCATGGTTTAAATGTCACAAAACTAAAATGACCTCCCACTGGTCACTGGATTCTTGAACATGACAGTGAGGTCACTTTACTCAAACGCCTCTACAGTCACCAAATCTCAAGCCAATAGGGCAGCTTTGGAATGTGGTGCAACGGTAGATTTGCATCATGGACGTGGACCCAACAAATTTACAGCGGCTGTGTAATGCTCTCATGACAATATAGACCAAAATGGAAGGTTTCCAGCACCATGTTGCACCTATGCCATGAAGAATTAAAGCAGTTCTGAAAGCAAAACACATCCAGACCATTACTAGAAAGGTATTGAGTTATAAGGATTTGTTTGGGAACAGTGCCAGACTGGTTTGCTCCCCTGACACTGAGCTCAATAATTTTGGACCCGCAAGGAAAACATGACCCATCACGTCAAAGAGCTTGAAAGTCTTTAGCACTTTTTCTCTAGAACCCCTTCTGAACAATAAGCACTGTAGGACTAATGGTTGTTGGGAGATGTTACTTTTTGAAGTAACTAATTACATTACAATATTACTGTCTTTAAAAGGTAATCAGTTACATTACAGCATTACTTTTTAATAAAAGTAACTAGTTCAGTACTTTTCCACTGCAGAAAATAAAAACTCCTTTGTGATTCCTCATGCATGTTGTTTTAGTCAAGACCTTTATAATTATTCTACCGTCATCAGTTTGGCCCATAATGTGTTAACTACTAATACCCCTATCTCACCTATTAATACCCCTATCTCACCTACTAATACCCCTGTCTCACCTATTAATACCCCTATCTCACCTACTAATACCCCTATCTGACCTACTGATACCCCCATCTTACCTACTAATACCCATATCTCACCTATTAATACCCCATCTCACCTACTAATCCCCCTATCTCACCTACTAATCCCCCTATCTCACCTACTAATACCCCTATCTCACCTACTAATACCCCTGTCTCACCTACTAATACCCCTGTCTCACCTATTAATACCCCTATCTCACCTACTAATCCCCCTATCTCACCTACTAATCCCCCTATCTCACCTACTAATACCCCTATCTCACCTACTAATACCCCTGTCTCACCTATTAATACCCCTATCTCACCTACTGATACCCCTATCTCACCTACTGATACCCCCATCTTACCTACTAATACCCATATCTCACCTATTAATACCCCCATCTCACCTACTAATCCCCCTATCTCACCTACTAATCCCCCATCTCACCTACTAATACCCCTATCTCACCTACTAATACCCCTGTCTCACCTACTAATACTCCTATCTCACCTACTAATACCCCTATCTCACCTACTAATACCCCCATCTCACCTACTGATACCCCCATCTCACCTACTAATACCCCCCTCTCACCTACTAATACCCCATCTCACCTACTAATACCCCTATCTCACCTACTAATACCCCTATCTCACCTACTAATCCCCCTATCTCACTTATTAATACCCCTATCTCACCTACTAATACCCCTGTCTCACCTACTAATACTCCTATCTCACCTAGTAATACCCCTGTCTCACCTACTAATACCCCCGTCTCACCTACTAATACCCCCGTCTCACCTACTAATACCCCCATCTCACCTACTAATACCCCTATCTCACCTACTAATCCCCCTATCTCACCTACTAATCCCCCTATCTCACCTACTAATACCCCATCTCACCTACTAATACCCCTGTCTCACCTATTAATACCCCTATCTCACCTACTGATACCCCTATCTCACCTACTGATACCCCCATCTTACCTACTAATACCCATATCTCACCTATTAATACCCCCATCTCACCTACTAATCCCCCTATCTCACCTACTAATCCCCCTATCTCACCTACTAATACCCCTATCTCACCTACTAATACCCCTGTCTCACCTACTAATACTCCTATCTCACCTACTAATACCCCTATCTCACCTACTAATACCCCCATCTCACCTACTGATACCCCCATCTCACCTACTAATACCCCCGTCTCACCTACTAATACCCCATCTCACCTACTAATACCCCTATCTCACCTACTAATACCCCTATCTCACCTACTAATCCCCCTATCTCACTTATTAATACCCCTATCTCACCTACTAATACCCCTGTCTCACCTACTAATACTCCTATCTCACCTACTAATACCCCTGTCTCACCTACTAATACCCCCGTCTCACCTACTAATACCCCTATCTCACCTACTAATACCCCCATCTCACCTACTAATACCCCTGTCTCACCTACTAATACCCCCATCTCACCTACTAATACCCCTATCTCACCTACTAATACCCCCATCTCACCTACTAATACCCCTATCTCACCTACTAATACCCCATCTCACCTACTAATACCCCATCTCACCTACTAATACCCCCATCTCACCTACTAATACCCCTATCTCACCTACTAATACCCCTGTCTCACCTACTAATACCCCTATCTCACCTACTAATACCCCATCTCACCTACTAATACCCCATCTCACCTACTAATACCCCTATCTCACCTACTAATACCCCCATGTCACCTATGCGGTTTCGCACGGTGGCCGTAAGTACGGGTTATCAGGGGCGGGGCTAGTAGGACGAGTTTCACACAAACACACACACACACACACACACACTAATGGATTGGGAATCACTGCTGTCTGGTTCACGGATTATATTAATTGTCTGAAGAACGAAATTACATTTTTTAAAATATAACTAAATAACTGAGTACTTAAATAATGGACATAACGCATTAGATTACTCGTTACATTAAAAAAGTAATCCAAGTACTCTAACGCTTTGTAACGCGTTACACACAACACTGTTCATGAGCTACCTGCAAATAATCAGCACATTCACTTTCTGCGAGTGCAATAGAGACCAAATTACATTATCTGTGTGTGTGTGTGTGTGTGTGTGTGTGTGTGTGTCAGCCATACAAATAAGCCACTATTTTGTCCAGGAAAACTTATAACCCTGTAGGTGGTAAATGCATTTTGAAGGCATTATAGCACAAATGCCATGTGTTTTGTTATCTCTAAAAGTATTGTTAAATAGATACCTTTACTGATTTATTTAATTTTTTTGTAACGCTAAAACTAAACAGCTTTGCTAGTGCTAATGCAATGTTCAGAATGAGAACAGCCTTCATGAACATGAACGCATGGTGCAGTGTAGGCTAACGTCTTCTCTTATTTTATCCTTTCTTGTAGTAAGGAATTGTAACACTGAAGACTGTCGTTTTTTGCTGAAAAAAGTCCACTGATTGACGAACCCTGAGCTCATAGCGTTTAATTCTGTGACCCGGGCAATTGACCTCGCACTATATTCTATGAAGCTCCGTCTCCATGATGTTCTTTACACACATAGAGATGAGGTGACGTGTACAGACCTTAAGCGCACTGATGTGTTTGTTTTTATTTTATCATTTAGATTTTTGAATGTGAATATATTTTGTTGATTGATTAAACAACTCCATTCTTAATAAAGATGTAAATTCTAGAGTTTGTGTTTCTTCATTAGTTAAGATCTTTTGACATTTCCCAAGAAAATTCACACAGCAGGGTCCATGAGATACTCGAGCAATTAGTGCTATCATTATCACTGTGCCAGTGTACTGTAGCCTCTGCTGGAGTGAGTGATGAGGTTTTAATCATTCCAGGATCATACAGACTACACTGATGTACACTATTGTTTGTCTTATAAAAAAATGACAGGAAAACATGGGATGATGCCTGCGATTAGCGACAATCATCAGTGTCAACTACTGTGTAATTATTATGTAATAGTATTTCATGTAATTATTAGATATTTTGTCACTGTCGCTCTCTAAATAACTCAACCAGCTAGAACTTCTTCTTCTGACCGTCCAGCCTGAGAAAACTGAATAGTTAAAATGGTGACAAGCAAAGACCACCTGACATTGTCTGGATGTTTTTCCTTCAGCAGTAATAATCTTGTTTTTCTCTTTTGGCAGTTATGTGTTTGGGTTGAAATTCTGTCTAATTTCAAAAATAACATTGGCATCTGCCAAGTGAAGGAGTATGAATGTGCATCGGCAGAAAGATCCCAAATCTCTAGGAATGAAAAATGTGCATATTATATGGGTATTACAGAGGAAGGAAAGTTTTGTGGAGACACTCAAACATACAGTAAATCAGACTTGCTGTGAAACATATACAAAAATAAAAACATAGCAGCCAAATGTAATATTTCTAGAAATAGCAGCTTATATCTGCAGCTCTAGGTTTCTCATCAACACACTCACACACACTCACAAATATAGCAATTTGTAGTACAGCCAAAAGAAAAAAATAATAAAATGCATTTTGTTCATATTTCATATATGCAAGAGGTGTTTGAGTCAAACTAAGACTTGTGATGAAATTTTTGAAGGTGTAAAAGTGATTGACATCACCAATTCAATTCAATTCAATTTTATTTATATAGCGCTTTTAACAATGGACATTGTCTCAAAGCAGCTTCACAAAAAAAAAATAATAATAAAGTTTTTTTTTTTTTCTAGAAAAGAAAAGAAAAGAAAAGAAAAGAAAAGAAAATATTTGGAAGTGTGTATGTGTGAGAAAAATGTGTCTAGATAATAATGAAATGAATGATGAATGAATGATGAATGAAAATGAATGAAATGTCTCTGATGAACAAGCCAAGGGTGACAGCGACAGTGGCGAGGAAAAACTCCCTGAGATGGCAATAGGAAGAAACCTTGAGAGGAACCAGACTCAACAGGGAACCCATCCTCATCTAGGTGATAACAGATAGAAATAACATCATGTGTGTTGTGCAGGTGAAAGTTCAATATATCAGAAGTTGTGTAGATTCAGTTCAGCAGTAGGTGCAGAGGGCAGATGGGGTCAGATCACTGGAAGCACAGGAGCAGGATGTGTAGCTCCAGCCATCATAAAGCAGAATCTAGCTGGAGCAGGTCCTTCTCAAGATGCCTTAGAAACCTCGTAGGGTTGGCCTTTGTCTACTAAAGCTGGCACAATCTCCAGATGCCTCAGGATGGGTAGAAAAATACAGAAAAGATGGAGAGAATTAGCGTAGTTGCCATTCAGGATAGGTGTACTGGAGTATGTGGTTATGGGATGAGTTACGCGTATGCCAGATTAAAGAGATGCGTCTTGAGTCTACTTTTAAATTGGGAAACCGTGTCTGCTCCCCGAACACTGTCTGGAAGGGTATTCCAAAGCTTTGGAGCCAAATATGAAAATGCCCTGCGCCTTTTGTAGATTTTAAAATTCTGGGAATTACCAGAAGTCCAGAGTTTTGTGATCTTAAGGGACGTGGTGGATTATAGCGTATCAAAAGACTGGTTAGGTATGAGGGAGCTAAACCATTTAAAGCCTTGTATGTAGAAGCCAGAAGCCTTTAGGCACATTTGTCACAAATATACTGGAATAAAGTGGAGTTCATCATTGTCTCCTGTGGCTACAGAACATACCCAAATCATTATCCCTGCACCCTCACGCTCCAGTTACTGTGAGGTGCTTGTGGTGACATCTTGTATTTGTTTTTTACTAACACTGGCAGTCTCTACAGTTTGACCTCATCACTTCAAACGATATTGTTTCAGAACGTTTGCGGTTTGATCAGGTGCAAATATACAGTAAGTTCATATTTAATTACACTACCGTTCAAAAGTTTTAGAACACTTTCTAACTCCATGATGGTTCCTGATTTTTATTTCTTTCTACATTGTAAAGGAATGCTGAAGGCGTCCAAAAATGCATTAATCTCCTTTGAACAGTTAATGGTGAGATGTTTTTGCTACTTCTGCTCTGTAAAGACTTCATAACGCCTCTAATCTCAGGTGCTGGTTGTTAATTGGTCATTTTCAGGCTGATAACTCTAAATGAACTTCTCATCTGAGACAGAGGTAGGTTTTGGTCTCGCCCTCCTGGGACGGCCTTCATGAGAGACAGTTTCATTATGGTGCTGGACGGATTTTGTAAATGCACTTGACAATACTGTTCTTGCAAGAACTATTACAGAAAGGCCGACCTCTGTGTCTTAAAATAACAACTAACTGTTGTTTTTGTACTTGTTTCTTAATGACCTAATTCCATATGTGTTATTTTATAGTTTTGAAATCCCCAGTATTGTTGTAGAATGTAGAAAATACAACAAAAAAACAACAACAAAAAAAAATAAATTGGCAAATGTTCTAAAACTTTTGAACAGTAGTGCATATCCATCCATCTTAGAACCTCTGTAGTCCAAATAGGTACCCTGGAGGCCAATGGTAACTATTGTATTTATTTCCATTTTTATGATTGTGAAAGAACCTCTGGTCAACACTCATGCATGCATTCACGCACTTTGGGCAATTTCGGCAATGTGGGAGAAACCCAGAGTGTGCACACTAAACTCACCAAGCACAGGCAGAACAAACTCAAACCTTTACTCTGGAGGTTTAAGGCGACGGTGCTGAACACTACGCCACTGTGCCATGCTGCTTTATATTTAGTTATTGTAGCCAGTTTTTTTCCCTAGGCACCCTGCCATAAATGCCATACTTGTTCAGTGATTTTTTGACTATGAATTTTACCATTGAATGTCCTTACAGAGACCTGATGTATTTCTTGTTGTTATTTTTTTTTTTCTGAGCATTAAATAGTCTGACCTTGGACTGATTTTGCTGAGACGCCCACTGCTGGGAGGATGAGAAAGTGTTTTTAAGGCTCTGTATTAGAAAACGCTCCCTGTAGAATGGTGAATTTTAGGTTATTTGGAGATGGCCTTATAACCCTACCAACATGTGTTTGGTTTATAGACGTTGGTAAGGACCACACAAACTGTATTTAGGCGCTGATAAATAATTTTTTTTTTTATCTTTTTTGAACTGTATAGATGTCTGAAAATGTGTCATATTTATATTTCATAAGGCTGCCAAACCTTTAAGAAGGCTCGTTAAAAATCAGCCATTTGTTTTTTAAAATATCTTGAAGCCAACCTTCTCTATTGAAAAGGCAGTTTGCTTTAAAAATAGCAGCGTTGTGGCCAGAGGAAATAGGCAGTGTTCAGATGGGCAGCACCAGACTCATTAACCTGTCACAGAGCTCAGAGACAACACAACATCTCATGTCGCTGCTCTTTTAGTATTATTGGCTCATTCTCACATTGTTTGTCTCTCATATTTTGTTCTCTGCTTACCATTTAAATTTTACATGAACTATTTCTTTCCTTGCAAAGATCACATAAAATACCCAACACATCTTACATCTAACAGCATAATTAACAATACATCTAACAATATTTTATATATATAATTAAAACATGCTCTATTGTAGGAACTTGAGATATTCAATATGTTAAAGCTACCATACAAAGATAACAAGAGTTGCATCTGACAACACAAACACAAAAACCATATTTAAACATGAAAACGTGACTGTGTGCATGTGACTGTGTGTCTGACTTGCAGTGGCTGATGAACGTTAGAGTTCAGTACCAGCATGGGGGAATGATCTCAGTGATCTCAACTGGTGTGTGATTTTCAGTGGCAGATGGTCTCATTTGAGTATTTAGAAACTGTTGACCTCCTGGGATATTCACACACAGCTGTTGATATACGAACATTGTAAGTAAAAATGCCTTGTTTTTGCGAAAGCTCAGGCTACAGTGCTTTAAATAACTACTGTATTTGCAGCTGTGTTGAGCAGAAAAGCAATACAGAAAGCAAACATGCTGAATCTTGACATGGAGGGACAGAATACCGCATCAGGTTTAATTTTTATATGAGAAATTCTATAGAGTCTATAGTGGACACCCAAACTGGAAAGATGACGAATAAAAATATTTATAAATCTTAACTACCCAGTTTTTTGAGAAACTTTATTCACTGCATCAGGTGACCTTGACTTTAGCAATTCAGTAAATATTAGGACAGCGCACCAGTCTAATGTTGGAGTAAACCCTGTAGGTTGGGGTGGTTACACTAAACCTACCATTATAATAAATAAATAATGAAGCAAAAGACCACTTTTTGTGTGGCTGTTACAGTATATTATCACCACTCATGAAAAACCTTTTATCCAATCAGAATCCTCGCTTTGATGTTGTATGATACAGATTATACAGTGCGTTTTGGAAGTCTCTGTGCAACAGCCACGTAGAGTAGTAGTGGTGCGTTGACGCTCTCTTGTTTAGCGCTACTTAATTAATATTTTACCATAACTTACTCTACACGGGCACGGCAGAGGGTTATTTTGAACGCGTTACATACAGTATGCGTAGTCTGGAATTTATGTAGAGTTTGTTAAAAAATTCAGTATACTGTATGGGGTTTTAATATATTTGATGTGATTAATATTAATAAATAAACTTAATTCATTATTTGCTATTAGCTTTAATAAATGTTTTTGAAAACAAAATGGTACATTTAATAGTTACATATCAGCATTTAAACTTCAACAATGTGTTAGAATACTTGTGATGAGATTTTGTGAACAAATCGTGCAGCTGTAATACATGGCACATGATGTCCTAATACTCTTGAGCACCACTGTCTCTCTCTCTCTCTCTCTCTCTCTCTCTCTCTCTCTCTCTCAGTAATATGAGCATTAACCAATCCTACTGTAAATCCGTCCTTTCTCTTTTTCTGTCACTACACAGATGTTTTGCGTCTTTCTTTCTTCGAATCCCAAAAAGTGTTCAATAGAAAGCTAGTGAGCTATGTAGGGTGTACAATCCCTTGGTTCACATACCAAGTAGTGCCCTTGATCAGGGGTTAGAGAGGGATTTGGGTTAAGCCTTGTGTTAGAAGCTCATTAGCAGTGATACACACGGACGGTTTAGAGGCAGGTCCGGACATACAGTAACACTGTGACACTGGCATTCTACTGTATAACATTTTCCAATCCAGTGCCAGTGAAAAGTTTTACAAAGGAATAAAAAGAACTGAGCAACTTAAAATCAGTTTCTGGAGTATCCTATACTGGGAGAATAGGAGTCCTTCAAAAAGAAAATGAGTGTACTTAGGCAATGTGTTGGGCTTAATTATTGCTACTGTTTAAAGAAAACGACATTAATTGAAGACTAGGCGCTATTTTGACACCCAGTGCATGAGGACATTTTGCCCACAGTAAAATGAGAAGTGCAGCTGGATTAGTCACGAAACAAACAAACTGACCAGATAATTGCAATGCATATTCTTGAATACACGCTGTGCTGTGTTTTTTCTAAAAAAAAAAAAAAAAAAAAAATTTCAACCATGTAGACAAGTGAAAACCTATTCAGGGTATGCACTTCAAAATACCTTACCATGTCGCATTTTTTTTATCTTTACTGATATTTCTTTAGACATGTACTAATTCCCAAGTTAGGAGTGTATAATTAGCAGAAAACTATGTTCATTGCCGCAGTTGGGGGATGAAGAAATATACAGAGATAAAGGAAGCGATGAGGTTCAGTTTAGATAGAGAGTCGTAGGCATGTAGTCACTTCTTAGGTAAGTGCGGCATGAAGTGCCACTCATTTACCTCCCTGTAATCCTCTGTGTTGAGTGAAAAACACACTTGAAGGGCCTTTGATGCTCCTTGACTCAGGAGCTCAATTTTCTCAGCAGCATCTTATTCATTAGAAATAAAGGCAGAGCAGCAGCACTGGATGAGCCAGCTAATAGCTAATAATGTCAATTTAATTACAGGGATTCAGTGCTTTGGCTTGCGACAGGTGAAGATTATTATTATGCAGATTAATCCCGTCAACTGTATACAAGTCTCTGTAATATGCTTTACTTAACAGTTTGCATGTAGTCAGTTATAAGAAGTATACAGTATGTACCAAACTAAGCTTTATTGTTTTACTCTATGTTGTTATTTTATGTTGTAAACATTACTCCCTTTATACTTTTGTAACTGGTCTATTTCTGGGGCAAAATTTTAAATTATTGTGACTAATGCTCTCAGACTTTTGAAACTACGATGCTCATGGTTCCATTAAAACATTAACAAACACTGTCTGGCCAAAAGGCACACAATGTGATGTCTATTTCAAAGAATTATTCAAAAATGATTCCTCATGCTCCCATAACCACTCTTGCACAATTTGAGTCCTGGAATATGGCCGTGCCATCACTGAAGAAGAAGCAAAGCTCCATAGAGTTGATAATCTGGTCATTTAGAACATTCAGGCCATCAACCAACTTCATTTTATTGCCTTATAATGTTGACTAGACCTGAACAACTGATCAACCCCAGGTCATAACACTCCCTCCAGAGGCTTGTAGAGTGGCCACTATGCATGATGGGTGCATCGGTTCATGGACTTCCCTTCTTACCCTGACGCACCCATCACACTGGAATAGAGTTGATCTGGACTCATCAGATCACATGACCTTTTTCCATTGCTCCAAAGTCCAATCTTTATGCTCCTTAGCAAACTGCAGCCTTTTATCTGATGAGTCTCACTAACAAGTGACACATATAGTTTATAGACACATAGCTTTTTATTCCCAATTCTGTGCATTCTCATCACATTGTGTTTGTATGGAAATGCTTTCACTATTAAATATCGCTCTGTTATTCAATTAATATTATTATAATTTTTTATTATTATATATTTTTTACCATGCAAGTGTACCAAGTGTTTACATGATCTCAATTCATTCATCTAGTCAAAATGATGTCCTCGTATGTGGACGCTCTGGTTCATTACTGTATGATTTGGTAAAATAATAATTATTATACTTCTGTACCTGTGGATTATAAAAGTGGAAATCAATAAAATTATTTGCCAAAGCTTGGTGAGTGAGTGGACATTTAATTTGATATAAGCAGCTTGTGTCTCTTATATCAGGAAAGATGTCCTTTTATCATCCTAATGCTATAGAAACATTATTGCCTGTATGTTTTAGAGATTTAACTGGCTGGTGGTCGGGCGACTGCTTAGCTTGGACCAATTAGCTTGTACTAACTTACCGCTGTACATGCAGTATTTTAATAAACTAAGTAGCAAAGATGTACTGTACATGCTATAAATAACTAGTTTTGAACAGTATAAACACACTACCTGTATAATCTATTCAACAACTACTTGTTGTTTGTGATTTCATAGTTTTAAGACTGTATAATTAGAGCGTATAGTAAACATATTGTAATAAACAGTCTCTACAATGGATGTTGCGTTACTTCTGTTCAGTTTTGTTTTTGTTTTGAAAGCACATACAGTAGTGTAATCTGTAGTCTCAAGCCTTTAAAAATTGTCTTAAAATAACAGATTTCCTACAATACTAATTCAAAATCATTATTGCTGCCATGAGTTATTTTTATCCTCGTCATCCATGCTTGAATAACTAATGGATTTTGGATGTACCAGAAGATTAGTTTTTTTTGTGGTGTGTGTGTGTGTGTGTGTGTGTGTGTGTGTGTGTGTGTGTGTGTGTTTACACAAGAAATTTGGAATTCATGAAAATCCTCCAAACCATTTGTATCCTATTTGTGTTCTTTGGTGTGCATTAAAGTACACTTAACAAGACTAACTAATGTAAACCTCTTTTACTATTTGCCTTCAAACTATTTAATTTGCATATAATTTGCATTTTAATATATGGATTCCGCTATCAAGCTTATGTTCCTTTTCATTTGAATTACATTTCTTAATCCCATCATTTCATAATAATGATTTTTTTTAAGCAAAATGTATGAAGAAATAAAGATAGCAGGACAAACCAAATGTATTTAATAATGAAGACATTTCTTTATGTAAAAGGGGGTGCGGTTTGTGCTTATGAAAACCACAAGCCGAGACTCATTAATCAGTTCCATTTGCCACTGCGTTGTCTTTTAACCCTGTTTAGCTCTTTACAGACAGCACTGACTCTCTGTTTTACCTCTGTACAAATGTTATTAGAGCAAAATGCTAATAAGGTGATTTAGCTGGCGGTATTGAACCTTCGGGTACTGCTAGTTAAAATCATTAGTTTATAAATGTGTATAGTTGTATTTATTAAGTCTATGATTTTACATATGTTTCAATGATCTTGCCCTAAGGAAAAAAAAAATTTGTCTTTACTCTTTGTGTGTTTTTCCATCAGCTGGTGCTTCCAGAGTATTCGATCCACGGCCTCTTCTGCATCATGTTCATGTGTGCCCAAGAGTGGCTCACTGTGGGCCTGAACATCCCACTGCTTTTCTACAACACATGGAGGTAAACATCTCTGCTGACTGATTTTCATTCTTTTGCCGCTGTAAATGATTTCTCAGCATTTTGTTCGGTTTGGTTTATGTTTAGACAAAACTAAACCTTGTTGCCTTATTGTTCTGATGTAGCTCTGTTTCACCCAGATGAGGATGGGTTCCCTGTTGAGTCTGGTTCCTCTCAAGGTTTCGCCTTATTACCATCTCAGGGAGTTTTTCCTTGCCACTGTCGCCCTCGGCTTGTTCACCAGGGACAAACTGACCATTTTGATTCATACAAATTCAAATTCCATACAAACATAAATAATTCTTTTGATTGTGTAAAGCTGCTTTGCGACAATGCCAATTGTTAAAAGCGCTATACAAATAAAATTGAAGTGAATTGAATTGAATTGAATAGCTTTGTCTAGTTCATGTTGACTGTTGTTTTTGTCTTTTTGAAACAGTTGATAAAACTATAATACTGTCCCCGGTCAATTTCTGTCAGCCTTCATAGTGTGTGTGTGTGTGTGTGTGTGTTTGTGACATAAGAGGGCAGAAGGGATGTTTTTTGGCAAATATGAGACAAGCATTTACATTTAGGCATTTAGCAGACCCTCTTATCCAGAGCGACTTACATTTTTATCTCATTACACATCTGAGCAGTTGAGGGTTAAGGGCCGCGCTCAAGGGCCCAACAGTGGCAACTTGGTGGTTGTGGGGTTTGAACCTGGGATCTTCCAAACCGTAGTCCAATGCCTTAACCACTGAGCTACCCCTGGCCCTTGATGCCTGGATGTTCTTTTTGGTTAGCAGTGGCTTTAGCCTTGGAACCCTCCTATTGATGCCTTTTTGTCTCTTTCTTATTTGTTGAATCATGTACATTGACCTTAATTGAGGCAAATAAGACCTGCAGTTTTTTAGATCTTGTTCTCGGGTTAACGGTCAAAGTCGTCGTTGTGCTAGGCACATTTCTCCCTGTGTGGATAATGGCTCTCACCGTGGTTCACTGCAGTCTAAAGCCTTAGAAATGACATTGTAACCCTTTCCAGACTGATACATGTCAATTACTTTACTTCTTATCTGTTTAGCTTCTGCTGCTTTTTAAGATCATTTAGCGTGCTTCTTTTTGTCAGACAAGTTATGTATTAAAATGATTTCTTGATTCAACAGATCTAGCAGTAATCAGGTCTAGGTGTGGCAAGTGTTAGAAATACTTAACAATAAAATGAAAATAAAAAAATCAGGAAGGGGCAACTACTATTTTATGGCAGTCTATAAACTTGCTTAGTATTTATTCTATTGTTCTGTAATATGGTGTAACATCCATTTCACAAGCAGCATCGACCTTCAAATGCTTATACATATATAGTATATAAAGAAGCTAATAATAATTAGATGGTGCTAGAGTCATTTATTCAGTGTAATCCCAGCATAATTCTGTTTTAATTGCAACCTATTACCAAACGTCTATAACAATATTCATTTATCCCACTAAAGCACTAATGTTTGTATTTTAATATTGGTAAATGTCTTCATAATATATGTAAAATGGTAAAACATAAAAAAAAATTCAAAAACAGTAAAGATTATGGTTAATAACAGATATGCAACATTTTTTGGTATATGGCTCACAATTTCATCTTATATTATTATTATTATTATTATTATTATTATTATTATTATTGATATTATTATTAATATTATTGATATTATTGATATTATTGTTATTATTATTATTATTATTATTATGAAACACTATGTAAAATTGTTTTATGAAGAAATAATCTGATTTAAAAACAATGAAAGAATAATGAGTTAATTCTGTCTTTACTCCTGTTTTTGCGACCCTTTAAGTAGCCATGTTCACGCAAGAACTAAAACCAGCTTTATTTAAATTAAACAGCACAAGTAGTGGAAATATCAATAATTACTGTCAGCCATGAATAAGTGGTCAATTATAACATCTACTTTGAATTTGTTATAACAATGTCATAACATGAATATGCAGTAGGGAAAATAGTGAGCACCCATTTTATCTTATAGCGGAGAACTGCTTTGAGGAATCCAGCAGTTTGTCTTAATCTGATCAGTATAACCAGTAATATATAGCTCTGCTCTATGATTCGATTATGCTTTTCTTGGGCTTGCTGTGTAATGCTTGCTTGATGTAAAGCATCTGGCTTGAATGATTTTCCAACAGAGATGGCCTTTTACAGCCAGAAAGTAATAAAGATGATTGTAAAACACCTCAGCATAATTGTACAGTAGCCTATTATAATATACAGTGGTGTGAAAAACTATTTGCCCCCTTCCTGATTTCTTATTCTTTGCCATGTTTGTCACACTTAAATGTTTTTGCTCATCAAAAAACATTAACTATTAGTCAAAGATAACACAAGTAAACACAAAATGCAGTTTTTAAAAGGTTTTTATTATTTAGGGAGAAAAAAAATCCAAACCTACATGGCCCTGTGTGAAAAAGTGATTGCCCCCCCTTGTTAAAAAATAACTTAACTGTGGTTTATTACACCTGAGTTCAATTTCTGTAGTCACCCCCAGGCCTGATTACTGCCACACCTGTTTTAATCAAGAAATCACTTAAATAGGAGCTACCTGACACAGAGAAGTAGACCAAAAGCACCTCAAAAGCTAGACATTATGCCAAGATCCAAAGAAATTCAGGAACAAATGAGAACAAAAGTAATTGAGATCTATCAGTCTGGTAAAGGTTATAAAGCCATTTCTAAAGCTTTGGGACTCCAGCGAACCACAGTGAGAGCCATTATCCACAAATGGCAAAAACATGGAACAGTGGTGAACCTTCCCAGGAGTGGCCGGCCGACCAAAATTACTCCAAGAGCGCAGAGACAACTTATCCGAGAGGCCACAAAAGACCCCAGGACAACATCTAAAGAACTGCAGGCCTTACTTGCCTCAATTAAGGTCAGTGTTCACGACTCCACCATAAGAAAGAGACTGGGCAAAAACGGCCTGCATGGCAGATTTCCAAGGCGCAAACCACTTTTAAGCAAAAAGAACATTAAGGGTCGTCTCAATTTTGCTAAAAAACATCTCAATGATTACCAAGACTTTTGGGAAAATACCTTGTGGACCGACAAGACAAAAGTTAAACTTTTTGGAAGGTGCGTGTCCCGTTACATCTGGCGTAAAAGTAACACAGCATTTCAGAAAAAGAACATCATACCAACAGTAAAATATGGTGGTGGTAGTGTGATGGTCTGGGGTTGTTTTGCTGCTTCAGGACCTGGAAGGCTTGGTGTGATAGATGGAACCATGAATTCTACTGTACCAAAAAATCCTGAAGGAGAATGTCCGGCCATCTGTTCGTCAACTCAAGCTGAAGCGATCTTGGGTGCTGCAGCAGGACAATGACCCAAAACACACCAGAAAATCCACCTCTGAATGGCTGAAGAAAAACAAAATGAAGACTTTGAAGTGGCGCAGTCAAAGTCCTGACCTGAATCCTATTGAGATGTTGTGGCATGACCTTAAAAAGGCGGTTCATGCTAGAAAAATAGCCTGAGCCCTAAAATAAAACTGAATTACAACAATTCTGCAAAGATGAGTGGGCCAAAATTCCTCCAGAGCGCTGTAAAAGACTCGTTGCAAGTTATCGCAAACGCTTGATTGCAGTTATTGCTGCTAAGGGTGGCCCAACCAGTTATTAGGTTCAGGGGGCAATTACTTTTTCACACAGGGCCATGTAAGTTAGGATTTTTTTTCTCCCTAAATAATAAAAAACATCATTTAAAAACTGCATTTTGTGTTTGTGTTATCTTTGACTAATAGTTAAATGTGTTTGATGATCAGAAACATTTTGTGTGACAAACATGCAAAAGAATAAGAAATCAGGAAGGGGGCAAATAGTTTTTCACACCACTGTAGTTCAGTCACTGTGCGTTGTTATTGAACATCCTGTACATGGTATAAATTCTAACACACTGGCTTTATTTCACATTGCACTGATGATGCCTCCATCTGGAAAGCACCAGGAGATTCAGTATATTGTATTTCGATGCCTGATTACAATTTGCACATTTACAATGTCATGCTGTGTGCGTTGTGGAAAGTCTACCATCCAAAAGTAGTGTTTGGGGTGTTACCCAGCACGTGGGAACTGAGGTAATGTTGCGTACTACCCACCCTGTGTTTTTCTACATTTTCGGCAGGTACTTCCACAGCCCCACAGACACCAAGGAGCTGCTTTACGACCCAGCAAGTGTCATGAATGATGAAACGCTAAAGTTCTGTCAGAAAGAGGCTTGGTGCAAGATGTCCTTCTTTGTGCTTTCCTTCTTCTATTATCTCTACTGGTGGGTGTCTACTATAATACCTTCACTATGTTGCTGTAGTAGAAGACCCCTATAGAGCAAATCTATAATTTGGAGTGCATTCTATCTACATTGTTGATAAGTATATAATCAATATTTTCTTTAAAAATATCATATTTTATGTCCTATGGGTTCTGGGTTCTTTGTTTTCATAAAAATTAATTTAAAAGATTTTAAACCAGTGAACAACAGCTGTTTTTAAAATTGATTTATTTATGTACGAGCATGCTTCTGGGGATGCATTATGCTCACAATCCAAGGTTTAACTGTACAGTACATGTCATATCAGTTAAAAAAAAATAATAATGTAGACTCCTGGGTTTTTCATGAAAATATAAATGAACAAGCAGAGGTGGGTGAAGTGGCCAAAAATTTTACTTAGTAACAGTAGCTGTACTTCAAAATAATATTAATCAAGTAGAAGTAAAAAGTATTATCCAAAATATTACTCAAGTAAGAGTGAAAAAGTATTTGGTACTGAGTAACTGTTTCAATTATAATGTCCGTTTTATTATATATTTTTTTTGTTGAAATTTCGTAAGCAGCCAGACAAAATGATAAAATATGTAGAAATTACATTTCCAAATAATAAATTAAATAAAATACATTAAATAAAATAAGTAAAATAAATAAATAAAACTAAATATCTTTACAAAATAGCAAATTAAGGAACAAGAAACACACTTTTCCTAATCGCCCTTTTTACAATATAAAGTTTTTGAAACACTGTAAATCCCTACTGGAGGTAACATATGTATGTTTGAACAGTGTAAACTATTTCCAGTGTAAGATATACTGTATATTCAGTTTCCCTGCAAATGGCTCAGCAGATAGAAAATACAATTAGAACATGTACAAGAGTCTCACTTTACCATCAACTGTGTCCAGTAGAACAAATGTAGGAAACTTATATATGTTTAGCCTCTAACTTATTTGCTAATTATATATTTTAACATTGCAACATTAAATAAAACAAGTAAACAACCACAACACGTTTCCTTAACCGTCTACCCGTATATCTGTATATCAATTTATTAATGTACTATACACTGATAAAAATATCCAGCCTGATCTACTTAAAAAAATGAAGGTAACTTTTTGCATCAGATTATTATGTAGTTCAAACAAGACTATTCTTTGTATTTACTACTTCTTTATGTAAAAATTTTTTTTTTAAGTAAAGTCTACTTAATTTTGCCAGTTAAGTCTATTTAATTTCGCAAGTAAACCCTAGTTAATTTAATAATTTCCCCAGTCATTCTTTTCTGTCCATGCTCGACTTAACTTTAAGTGTTTCAAATATGTATTTTTAATTGAAATTTAACTTTTTTTTTTTAAGTTTCCATATTACTTGGAGTGGGGCCTACTTTGTCTTATTAAATATCCTAGTCTCATTTTAAAGTTACATATACTCACATTATCTAGTTAGCAACTAGGCATTTCTTATATATTGTAGCGTTTTACGCTAGAAAGATCTGGAGAGATGAGTGACTTTAGCTGCTACCCAATGCAATGGCTGGAAGTACTTTATTGCCAACAACACAATACAGTCAACGTATAGCATGAGCAGCACATTCACACGAGAATCATATCTAATTCTGCCTAAGCATAAACCGGAGCCCAGTCAACAGGTCACACACGCACTTAATACACACAACATGGCCGAAGCCACTAACCCAAACACCCTTCCCCAACAGGGTGAACACATTGAAAAACCCCCGCAAAGCGTGATGGTCGCCGTCACCCCGCCCACGCCACAATAATTTAGTTAAAATACCAGTTGTGTAATTTTGTATTTTTTTCAGCACAAAACTTAAAGTAAGAACACTTTTTATTATGTGCATACACTCCTGAACATCCACAGTTCCTTCAAAGTGCACTTGGTCCTGAATCCACAGGTCGTCTTCTGCTTGTTAAAAACTTTTTGCACACGAGGTGAACAGAATGCTCCAAAAAGTTGTTTCCTGCCGCAATGAGGCTTTGGTACACTTTTAATTTGATACGGGGTTTCCCATGCTTTTTCCATGGGGAGTTAGTTTTATTTAAACAGAGTAAAATGAACAAGATTATTGCTTGTTGTGTGTGTGCACTTAAAAAGATTGTCAGGGATTACGTAAAAAATATATGTTAAGAAAAAAATGCACATTGTCTTGTGTTCTTAACAAATGCAGATTAAGTTCTAACTTAGATATATTTATGTAAACATACAAACTTGATTATTTATTGTTGATTACACAGATTTAATAATGTTACATTTACAACATCTTAGAGTTATTTTTTTCAGTGTAGGTTCTGTCAACTAAGTTACTAACTCCATCCTGTAACTCAAAAATGATTTGTCCCAATGCCAATTGTCCGGCATCACATAATCTCTCTTTTTCTCTGAGGCATTTATTTTAAACAAAGTTTGGTAAGTGTTCTTTTTTATTGTATTTGTGAAATTTCTTTGTCACTGAGTATATTAATAGATCACCTATGTTACATAAATTGTTATGGTTTACAGATTCTTTATTATTTTATATAAATAATTTGTTCAAATAAGATGGTAAATTGTTGATAAAAATGAGAAGTGTCAGGAGGAGGGCCAGGGGAGTCCTACTGCTAAATTTTTGGGGCATAATTAGGAAATTGTCAACTTTGTCACCTAGGAGTGTAGATACTATAAGTCATTGTTCCTACATAATTAGTGTTTTCAGCCTTTGCTGCACTTTCACTTTCTCCATCATCACATTTTTAAAATTAGTTTTAACTACTGCGAGGAGGGGAGTATGGTTGAAGACACAAGTGTGATTAAAATGCATGACTCAGAACAGAATAACCTGATGTTGTGCAGGTCACCTGGCATTGGGATAAATCATTTTTGAGCTGCAAGACAAAGTTCTATTACTAACATGGATAAAAAACTAAGAAGTAAAACTAGGGATGCACCAATCTGACCAATCTTTTTATTTTCAATGCTAATATTTTTTTCCTGGACTTTGCATATAGATCGATGTCCAATACCAATCCAATGGCTGAGTGAATAAACTGTATACTGTACCTTTCCACGTGGAAACGACTGAAGGCATCAGCTTTACCTTAAAGGGAGCTTTCCTAACTTTGCAAAACAAAATGCAACACATTAACACAGATAAATGTACTGAACTGTTATTTATTCTTAAAATAATAAATAATTGTGCACCGTCAGAAACATGGAACAACATTCAAATAATTCAGATAAGTAGGAATCAAACCTTCTTATAAGGATTTGGTGCAAACAGAAATTTAAAATTTTAATCTAAAATATATTAGTAGCTGAAACTGGGAATGAACTGGCAGGGTCTTTCTCACGAAAACAAGCATTTCTGCTCTCTCTGTCTCCTGTTCTACACTAGTGCTGAGGTGTTTTATGTTTTTCAATGACTGACAGGGGTTGTGCATCCAAAACAAGGAATTCCAGAAATTTCTTCGTTATTTTTTTCACTCTGTCAGTTGGACGTTTCTCGCGTTTTTGCAGATCATCTGCAAAAGTGAACTGCTTGTTTGCAGGAACGTGTGTGCTCTTCAGCGTGCTTTTGAAGGTGCTTGAATAAGTCCCTTGCAACATTTCATTTGCAAATATTGCGAGTTTGCCGTCAAACTTATTGGTGTATCAAGTATTTAGCTGTCAATCACATGAGGATTATTAGCCAATCAGATGATTTTCAGCCCGATTTTAAGACCACTCTTACACTGATGATAATGATGATGATGATGATGATGATGATGATGATAAATACTAGTAGTAGTAATAGTAGTAATGTTGTTGTTGTTTTTGTTCGTGAGCTGTATTTAATAGTTTTGTTTTCTTTTCTTCCAGTATGATCTACAACTTGGTGACCTCATAACAGACTCCTTGGCACAGAGTTAATACTGGGATATCAGAGACAGTTCTCTCCAACTCGTAGCATTAAACTTTTAACATATTATCTATCAAAAGAAACATGGCTTTGGCTTTAACTATGAAATCCTTAAATTCTGCAAAGCTTACAAGCTGCAGAGCAGGAGTCACTCTGCCATTCATCACACATAATTATTGCACAGATTGCCTATATATACTGTATATACATGTCCTTCAACATATCCAGGGTAAATATGAGATCCATACAGGGGTTACGGTGGGTTTTCCCCAGGCCAGTGTGTTTACACAACATTTACAAAAACAAACAAACAAAAAAACAAAAAAGGAGTTTTCATACAAAAAATCTTTGAAAATCTTTTTTGTTTTTTTGCTGTTAATTGTTTTAATAGGATACACAAAAAATAATTTATATTTACAGATGATACTAAGAACACATTATTTCTACACTATTGTTTCTACATTATTATTACTTATATATAATTCTGAGATTATAAAATTACCTAAAAGTCTTCCTGAATTTAGTATATTTCAGACTATTGGTCAATTCAGGCAATAAAACACTTGAGCCAAAATAAACCTCCATAAATGTAAGGCTGTGAGCCTAACGTCCCCCAAACACCCCCACAACCCCCCCCCCCCCTGCCTCCTCACACGCAAGGAAAAGGTGCTGATGGAGATTTTTATTAGCACAGAGCAACCCGAAATGTTTAAAAATGTAAAAAAAAAAATAATTCTAAAAGTGTTAAGGGGCAGGAAGTCTATATTATCACCCCTATAATCAGTCCCAGCTCAGGGAGCAGAAGAGAAAAGACGTGTAGGGTAGAGGGATGTGAAAAAAGGGTGTCATTAATGAGCGAAGGCTGCAATGTCACTAGCAATAATACCCGTTTGTTTGGGACACTGGAATCCATTGTTTTGTCCCACGATCTAATAGCAATTGCAGATTGTATACTTAACGTCTCTTATTCCAAAGCTAGACCTAATGATAATAAATAAAACTAATCTTTATAAATAATAATGTACAAAGATAGCAAGCTAAGCAACACATTGTTCAGCTGGATTAGTTAACATTATGATTACGGTATGCAGCATTTGGCATTTCCCCAGGTTTAATTGAACACAGCCTGAACAATTAGCTTGTTTTTCATGGTTTGTTATTTTAAGATTGGATTTTTCCAATCCTTTTGCCATAACAACAGTAATAAAAAAAAAATTATTTATTTTTTAATTATTTTACTATGTAGAGAATCTCCAACAAACACTTCCAGTAATAAAATTTGCGTTAATTTAATACGCTATTAAATAGATATAAAATGTAGGCTGTTTGTTGTTTAATTTCCGTTTTGTCTATTAATCCACAATTTTATAACCATCCACACACCTTCTGTCTCTCCTGCTCCTCACAGCCTCCTTAATCAAAGTACTGACAGCCTTTAAACAAGGGCCAGTAGTGTTTGATTCTTCTTGTAACGTTTCACACTGAAATTGAAACCACAAGAATCAGTAAAAGATAATGAAAATTTTGTTTTAACACATTTTTATGAAAAAGAGATACATTCTAATGTTGGATAAAATTTGTGTAATGAATTAGTAGTTTGTAATACAGATGTTATTGCCTTGTGTAGTTACACATAGTGTATGATGGCCAGGCATTTTTTATCTATGGAGTACGTGTCCATCTTATGTTGGTTGATATATTTGTAAAGTAAATGAAAAAAAAAATACTATTTTAAAATCATGGAATGGAATTCTGTATTGTGTTATTAAATATAGTTTCATAGTTTCTCTGTTTTCTAGTCTCCTTCTTTCTGGAGGGTTTCACTGTTCGGATGTTGGAATGTGACACCGGATTGATCTAATTTATTCCAGTTTACAAACCTTATATAACACCTCTGACTCAGGTTTGTTTCGACTTTATACACCTACTCGTATTCCTTGTCCTAGGCCTGGCCCAGTTTAGTCTAAGGCTCTGATCTTAACTCCATCATTGACCTTGACACTGTTTCTATTCTCTGTCCATGATCCAGTCCCAGACGTTTTCTCAGCACATGATTATAACGTCCTGAGTCTGGTTTCTTCAGCTCTGTTGTGAGTGACTGTAAATATTATCCTTTGTAACTCTTTTCACTGTATAATACATTGTTTAACCCATACAATGTAAAACATATATAAAATATAGTAAAATGTAAAAACTTAAATTTTAATAATTTATACATATTCATACGTAAAGGATAATGCATTGTCTAACTGTATACCTATCTTCTTTATTAATTCATGGGTCCCCATTTGGGGCCGTGTGTCAACATAATTTCCTACATAATCTGCCACAAGACTCCAAACTTAATGATCGAAAGAGCCAAAGTAGCGACGTTTGTTAATTTCCCTTTTCTGGCCCAAGAACAATATCACTACTACAGTATGTAGCTGCTGATGTCATCAACCTACTCCTGATCCATAGCACTTACACTGTAATTTATTTTAGTTAATGATGTCACCAAACTATGGTTTAAAATCATAAGCTCCAGAATATCTAAAGCGGGGACCCAGATGTGTTCCCTAGGACTGTGTTCCTCTAGGTCTATGAAGCACCCTTGGTGCCCTCTGTGTCAGTGAGAATCAGGAATAGCTTGTGCTGTTAATGCTGTAGGGCCCTTGATGTCTGAGGTGATGCTCATCTTATTGGCTAGACACTACAGCCAGCAATTCTCTGTGTCTGATATCCTGGTTCCTCTCAGCTGGCTTGAGCTTGGGGGAAAATTTTATGTGTATCCATGATGTTGGGAGAGAATCCAATTCAGCAATTAGGTGCAGTTTGTGTGATGAAGCTATGCTTAATTGTTAAGTAAAGGGGTGCAGCAACCTTTATAGTCTGCAGATGAGATACTGTATCATATGGACGGGATCCATGGATTGTGAATTGCATACTTCTTAGCTTTAATGCATACAGTAGATGCTTGGCCATGGGTCTATGCAAGAAATAATGTCTTTAATGTGCTAAATATTATATTCCATGGATGAAACCACAATGTCATCCACGTGAGCCTGATATACCTGCCTATCAAGTCCCAAAAGACCTTATTAACAAATGCCAGGAACACAGATTGGGCTTTAACCAGTCCATATGGCATCACCACATATTCATAGTAAACAGATTTTGTGTTAAATTTCATATTCCACTTGTCCCACTTTCAAGTTTTAATTAAATTTTAAGTACCAGGAGGATCAAGCTCAGTAAAGATGCTGGATGATTTGAAATGTTCTGTGATGGAAGACACAGAAGGGAAAGGATTACCAGTGGTGTGACTGATGGCCCAGTATACAATAAAGACAGGGTTGAAGCTTCATGTGTTATTTCTGCACCTACGCTATAGCAGATTGACAAATTGCATTAACACCTGCTGCATCCATGTATATTTTATGAATATTTTAGGGTTTTATTTAAAATAGTTAAGGCAAACAACTGACTAATAAAAACCAAAAAAGTCATGCAAAAGTCATGCAAAATACTCACAGGCTTAACACTAGTACTGACTATTAGACTACATAGAGACCGATTGCAAAAGCTGAGTGAAGGTATGATTTGTTTAAAGTGGTATATAGTGAAAAAGTGAGAAACAAGTCAAATCAGAAATCTGCAGCAGTGATGGTTGGTTTTTATCAAAGTGATGTCATGTTTGACTTATGATCATATTTTTGTTAGAAATGATAAAGCAATGGGTCATAGCAAAGGATCTTAGTCCTAAATACTGAAGGACCCTGACCATAATAAAACAACTCCAAGCATTATGTGATTTGACAACTGTGGCTCTGCTGCCGTCAGTGATAGATGGGTAATCTGTCAGCATGGTCAGTGGCTCAAACGTCCACATGTCAACTCACATTACCAAAAATGCTGGCTGTACAAGCTTCACTTGCTTATTTTTTTTCATGTCTTGTCCAGGAAGATGTTTATGCAAAAACAAAAAATGAATAAATAACAAAGATACTCTAGAAATACAGTAACTGCTGAGACAAAGAAGAAAAAAAGACGATGGAAATAAATTAAGTACTGTCTTAATTTCTTATTTCACTTTTGGCTTTGTGAGAGCAGAGTGTGTGTTTGAGGTCCTGTTAGTGGAGAAGGTTGGACTCAGAAGTGATAGCACTGACCTTGCAAATTAAACAGAGTGCGATGATTAGTGCCATGAGACAGCAAGACCCAAACTGTATTTTGTGTGTGGGACAAAAATAATAAATCCGTGAGCTTACATTACATTACTGATCTCGCCAAGCATGCAGCAGCAGCCTGAGGCTATCCAGAAACCTAGAGGCAGACTGAATATTTCCTCTACTGTCAGGAGAAGCCCAGCTAGCGGCCCAATAGCTACCAGTCACACAACTAGTGGAGTACCAGGACCTAATGAGAGAGATGCCCGAACACTGTGAGCACTTACACTTACTAATGTTTAGTGAGGCATTTGCCTTTACTGGCTGATGGTGGAGTACTGGCTGAAGAGGTGCTGAAAGTCATATTGGAACTCTCTGTTGCTCAACTGCCTGAGCTGATGGTGGAACGAGTCCAGAACCATCATATCCAGAAGGAAGAGGTGGTACATTTGGCAGTGTTTTCTCTCTCTCTCTCTCTCTCTCTCTCTTACACACACACACACACACACACACACACACACACACAAACTTTGGACAGCAGAATGTTCTACGGGAGAGGAAATGAAGGAAAGGCTGAAGACCTGCAGTACCCTGCTGATACAGACATAGATTTCACAACATCTATCCGTCTAGCTCTACAGAATTGAATAATTATGGAAATAAATGAAAAACCAAGCAAATAAGTATAAATCAGAATGATCAAATTTTCACTGATGAGAAAGCCAAAGATGATAGCGGGAAGAGAAAACTCCCAAGATCTAAAACCTACTGTAGATGGCTGCTACAGTGTGAGTGTATTTGTAATAAAGTGCAGATACAGTATCTGCAACTGTTTATGCAACAAAAAACTGTACGAACCGGAGAAACTGCTAGCATATTAAATAAATATGTATGAATACGGGGCAATAAATTTGTGTATATTAACAAAAATTTAGGGGTGTTGTACAAATTAATCAAACATCTAGTCTTAGATGTTGTCCGTGACGCAGGCTTGAATGGTCTCGGGTAAAAAGCTAATCTTCATTCCATTAGGCATACAAAACATTTCTCGGGCCCTTTTTCATCAGCATGTTGATGTGATAGGACGATGACCACCAACGTATCGAAAAATGTCCACTCTCTTTACTGGGTCACTTTGATCTTAAGAGGCTGGTAGCTTCTCTCCTGCTTTGTGCTAAAGTACAGTATAAAGCCATTTGTCATACTGAAGGAGAAGGTAGGTCTCCTGGCAACAGTTTTACAAGCTTCAAACAGGTCATGTCAGCTTTGTCGAAGACCAAATCTACAAAAACAGCCTCATCAGCATGATGGTGATAGTAGAAGTGGTAGGGTTGGTGGAGTTTATGACAATGCCTCTTTGAACAGCTATAGAAGAAAAGAGGTGGCCATTAAATACACCAAAACACCTCTAACAATGATCTAAATAAAAAGATATTGCAGCTGTCCAGAATTTGCCCAGAATCAGAATTTATTATTTCTTCTATATAATAAATTTATTATATTTTATTATTTATAATATTCCACACAGCTCCAACAGAGTGAGTCTAGGAGCCTGTGGCAGAGTCTAAGGACAATAACACACCAACAATTCAATTCAATTCAATTCAATTTTATTTATATAGCGCTTTTAACAATGGTCATTGTCCCAAAGCAGCTTCACAAGAAAAAAATGAAAGATTTTTTTTTTTTTTAAGAAAGAAAAGAAAGAAAATATTTGGAAGTGTGTATGTGTGAGAAAAATGTGTCTAGATAATAATTAAATGAATGAATGATGAATGAAATGTCTCTGATGAGCAAGCCAAGGGTGACGGCGACAGTGGCAAGGAAAAACTCCCTGAGATGGCAATAGGAAGAAACCTTGAGAGGAACCAGACTCAACAGGGAACCCATCCTCATCTGGGTGATAACAGATAGAAATAACATCAAGTGTGTTGTGCAGGTGAAAGTTCAATATATCAGAAGTTGTGTAGATTCAGTTCAGCAGTAGGTGCAGAGGGCAGATGGGGTCTGGATCACTGGAAGCACAGGAGCAGGATGTGTAGCTCCAGCCATCATAAAGCAGAATCTAGCTGGAGCAGGTCCTTCTCAAGATGCTTTAGAAACCTCGCAGGGTTGGCCTTTGTCTACTGAAGCTGGCACAATCTCCAGATGTCTCAGGATGGGTAGAAAAATACAGAAAAGATGGAGAGAATTAGCGTAGTTGACATTCAGGATAAGTGTAATGGAGTATGAGGTTATGGGTTGAGTTACGCGTATGCCAGATTAAAGAGATGCGTCTTGAGCCTACTTTTGAATTGGGAAACCGTGTCTGCTCCCCGAACAGTGTCTGGAAGGCTATTCCAAAGCTTTGGAGCCAAATATGAAAATGCCCTGCCCCCTTTTGTAGATTTTAAAATTCTGGGAATTACCAGAAGTCCGGAGTTTTGTGATCTTAAGGGACGTGGTGGATTATAGCGTATCAAAAGACTGGTTAGGTATGTGGGAGCTAAACCATTTAAAGCCTTGTATGTAAGTAGTACTATTTTGTAATTAATTCTAAATTGAACAGGTAGCCAGTGCAGGGATGATAATATAGGTGTTATATGATCATATTTTCTGGATCTAGTGAGAACCCTGGCGGCTGCATTTTGGACTAACTGTAGCTTGTTTATTGAGGATGCAGGACAACCACCTAGTAATGCATTACAATAGTCTAGTCTGGAGGTCATGAATGCATGAACTAGCTTTTCTGCATCAGATACGGATAGGATACTCCTAAGTTTGGCAATATTTCTAAGATGGAAAAAGGCTGTTTTTGTGATATTGGAAATATGATTTTCAAAAGACAAGTTGCTGTCTAATATCACGCCCAGGTCTTTTACTGTTGAGCTAGTAGTAACAGTACATCCTTCTAAACGCAGGCTGAATTGTAAAAGCTGTTGTGTGCTGGTTTTTGGGCCGATGAGCAATATCTCTGTCTTATCTGAATTTAGTAAAAGAAAGTTATTGGTCATCCAATCTTTTATGTCCTGGACACACTCTGTTAATCTAGACAACTTGGGTATTTCATCTGGTTTTGTTGAGATGTATAATTGGGTATCATCAGCATAACAATGGAAACTAATCCCATGCCTTCTAATGATGTTTCCCAGGGGAAGCATGTAAATTGAGAACAGGAGAGGTCCTAAAACTGACCCTTGTGGGACACCATATTTCACTGGCAATACATCAGACGGTACTCCATTTAGATCTACAAAATGGTATCGATCAGACAGGTATGATCTAAACCATTTTAATGCCTGCCCCTGAATACCTATATGATTTTGTAGGCGGTCTATGAGAATATTATGATCTATGGTGTCGAATGCAGCACTTAGATCAAGTAAGACTAGTATTGAGATGCAGCCTTGGTCTGAAGCTAAAAACAAGTCGTTTGCAATCTTAACTAGTGCAGTTTCTGTACTATGATGTGGCCTGAAACCTGACTGAAATTCTTCTAGGATGTTGTTTTCCTGCAAGAATGTGCATATTTGAGCTGATACTACTTTTTCTAATATTTTTGATATGAACGGAAGGTTTGAAATCGGTCTATAATTTGCTATTTCATTCGCGTCCAAATTAGATTACCAACAACCAGTATGATTGTCACGCGGACGTGACTTTGGCAGATGAGCTGAACACTTTTTATGCTCGCTTCAAGGCTGCAGCTAAAGACGCTAGTTATGCTAATGCTAGCGGCGCTAACGGCTGCAGACAGGAAGACACTGCCAGCACCGGAAACGCGTTCATCATCACCGAGCATGACATGAGGAGAGCCGTCAAGAGAGTGAACACCAGGAAAGCAGCAGGACCAGACGGCATCTCAGGTCGTATTCTCAGAGCCTGCGCAGACCAGCTAGTACCTGTGTTTACTGAGATATTCAACATCTCTTTATCTCAGTCGGTGAACCCCACATGCTTCAAAAAGTCCATCATTGTTCCTGTCCCGAAGAAACCTCATCCTGCTTCTCTCAATGACTATCGCCCTGTAGCCCTCACCTCAGTAGTGATGAAGTGCTTTGAACACCTGGTCAGAAACTTCATCATCTCTTCACTACCGGACACGCTCGATCCACTACAGTTTGCATACCGCCAGAACCGTTCAACAGACGATGCAATCTCACATCTCCTCCACACATCACCTGGACATTCTGAAGGGGAATTATGTTAAAATGCTCTTCATCGACTACAGCTCTGCATTTAATACCATAATTCCCTCCACACTTACCACCAAGCTGGAGCACCTGGGATTCATCAATGTGTCAGTGGATCTCCAATTTTCTGACTGGCAGACCACAGGCAGTAAGGATGGGTGGACATGTCTCAGCCTCCCTCGCTCTCAGCTCTGGAGCCCCCCAGGGTTGTGTTCTGAGCCCCCTGCTGTACTCTCTGTACACCTACGACTGCGTGGCGACTACCAACTCCACCGCCATCATCAAGTTTGTTGACGACACTGTCGTGGTCGGCCTGATCACAAACAACGATGAGTCGGCCTACCTAGAGGAGATTGGAAATCTGGAGAACTGGTGCCAGAGGAACAATCTTCTCCTGAATGTCAGCAAGACAAAGAAGCTGATAGTGGAGTTTAGTCCAAAGCAGGAAAGGAGCTAATAGACCCCCGTCATCAACAGGAGCCCAGTGGAGAGAGTGGACAGCTTCCGATACCTCGGTGTTCACATCACGCAGGACCTGTCATGATCCTGTCACATCAACACATCTACCACCTACCACGTCTACCAACCAAATCTACCACTTAAGACGCTTGAGAGACTTCAGACTGCCCTCTAAGGTGCTCAGGAATTTCTACTCCTGTACCATAGAGAGCATCCTCTCTAAGGTACACATCATGACCTGGTTTGGAAACAACACCATGCAGGACAGACGAGCTCTACAGGGGGTGGTGCGATCAGCTGAGCACATCATCCGCACCGAGCTCCCTGACCTGCACTCGATCTACAGCAAGCGGTGCTGGACCAAGGTCAGGAAGATCGTGGAGGACCTTAGCCACCCCAACAATAGACTGTTCTCTTTGTTGTGGTCTGGGAAGCAATCCCGCTCCCTGAAGGCCAACACAGAGAGACTGAGGAGGAGCTTCTTCCCGCAGACGATAAAGTCTCTCAATCACAATCACACCACCACACACGTGTGATATCTTTTTTAAACATTGACTGGACAATCATGGACACATTCATGCAATACATATTTATATATCTGACCATTGCACATGACACTTTCTCAAACCACTTTTCATGCATATTTGCACAGCCATTGCCACTTTATTTCTATATTTTGTAATATTTTTATTATGCCCTTACTTGTACAGTTTATTTTACTAGTTACATTTTCTTTCGTATTTCTTTTTATTAATATTTATTCCCTATATATACTTTTATTTTCTTTTAAGGTCACTGGCGGTCGTACAAGCATTTCACTGTATATCGTACTGTGTATGACTGTGTATGTGACAAATAAAATTTTAATTTGAATTTTAGTATACTTTTGCTTGTATCAGCTTTACTGCAAAGTCACGCAGCATCTGACAATAAAGAATAAATAAACACATAAAATAAATTGTTTTTAAAAACATTACTATCCTATCAAAATTGTTTCTGTGCCTTTAACACAAAATTTCAGTTAAAAAAATTATATTGGTATAGCATTTTTAACAGCTAACAACTGATTGTTAAAGAAAAAAAATGATGGATAAAATTTGATAAATGCAAGGAAAAACTCTTTGAAGTGACGAGAGGAAGAAACTCAGTGATGAATTAGACTTAAGAGTTCATCTCCATTTGGGTTAAACCTGTCCAATCATAAATCAATCCTTGTGTGCTATGGGGCAGGAAATTAACTTATTTAACAGAAAAGGTGTTTACGTTGATATGATTTCCACTTTCACTGATTGAGCCTTGGGGTCAAAAGTGTTTGTGGCCATTTCGACTGCAGTCACAAGCCATCATCAACCGAGTCCAAGACCATTGTCATGGTCATTAAGTGAAACCATCCTCAGTCACCATACGCCTCCCAAGCAGATCACACGGAGCCATCCTCAGCAACAACTAAAGACCTTTGGGTTTGTGATTAAACTCTGATAATGAGATGATGGCTCAGAATTACAGCTAAATTACGGGAAACAAATTGACTTCCCATAAATACAGTGATGTGGTAGGTAGGGAAAAAAAACAAGTAAAGTGATTTTAGTGCAGGTAATGATCAGTAAAATATGTGTTGGTTTGAAAACGTATTTAAAAACAAACAAGCAAACAAACAAATTAAAAAAATGAATGCAGTGCAGTGCAATGGAACATGTGGATGAGTTGTTGAGCATGGTGAAGTACCTCCTGTACTGCTCTTTACATTATGTCATTTTTATTCATAATTTTCTATTTTCTGTAATGCTACTTTTTGGCAAAGTTAATGTTTGGCCGATTGTTAAAAGTGCTACACAAATAAAATAAAATTAAACTAAATTAAATATAGAAGCGAATAATTAATAATTGTCCTTTTTGTTTTAATACTTTCAGAGGAGACATTTTGATTTTACAGTTACTGTGTAACATGTTTACACTTTTACACACATACATGCGCATGCACAAACACACACACACACACACACACACACACACACTACTGGAATCCCTGCTCTGTCAGCAAACTTCTTCAACAAGGAGCGTCTCTAATGACTTTTGCTTTTGCTTCCTTTTGAGGATTTTGCGGAAATGTGACGTTTTATTGTCATTAAACTGCTGAATAGCATTTAAGTCTAAAGTTACGTTTGACAGCTGAATACCAAAGTGCACAATTTGTGTCACTAAAACCTCACTATGGGCCAACATGTGTACCTAAGATCAATAAAATGTATAGTTTCCCCAGAAGTCCATTTTTTAAATTAAGAAATCAATAATTAAGAAAGAAAGAAAGAAAGAAAGAAAGAAAGAAAGAAAGAAAGAAAGAAAGAAAGAAAGAAATGCACCAGTGAAGTAGAATGAAAGAGATTACAGGATAATAGACAGACTGTTTTTAGTTCTTCTCACAGCCTTGTGTTCTATAAGAACAGAATGACATAACGAGACTCACACACAACGTGTAATTGCCATCCATCCAGCAGCCTGGGGGGGATTTCAGGAGTGATTAAGTCTGTATATGTGGAGATGGGGATCGGGGATGCGATTGCTCAGTGCTTGAGGGAAAAGATGCAATAATGAAAAAGACGTGGTGATGTTTGGAGGAAGGAAGGGAGTGCTAATGGACTTCTGGTCTGCTGTGCCCACTCTGGCTAAATTTAAGATGGCATCCAGGCCTTGTCTGTCCAGTCAGATTTGCTATTTTTAAAGCATGGCAGGGGTTCTGAATTGTCAGCATTTATATGTGGAACATCTGCATTTTAGACAAAATCAATTATAAACATTAATGGCTCCTGAGTGGTGCAACAGAAAAGCATGATCTCCAACCATTTGGAGATCATAAGCTCAAATCCCCATGAAGGTTGAGGTGAAGGGTGGCATATTTGCTCCGTAACATCAATCACAAGAGCACTAGCCAATCATAGGTGTCTCTGAGCTCATGCAAGCAGAAGTGTGCAGATAGTGCTACAGTATTGTCAGTCAGTTGGTAGCTGTTATGTGGATATCAGAGAGCAATGAGGTGGGTAAGAATCGGCGATTACTAAATTAGGGTGAAGAAATCCCGAAATAATTGGCATTTCAGTCAACCATAAATCAACAGTTAAATATGCACACAACTACACACTCATTTGCATATTTAATCACTTTACGTTCTTGATGATCGTATAAACTACCATCATTTATAAATACTGTATTGTGCAATATACTGCGCAATCACAACCAAACTCAGACAGGCAAACAAATATAGTAGTACATCAGACAGAGAGCTGTCCAGTTTTAACTGTATTACCACACTGTGTGTGTGTGTGTGTGTGTGTGTGTGTGTGTGTGTGTGTGTGTGTGTGTGTGTGTGTGTGTGTGTGTGTGCGTGCGCGCGTGCGTCTGTGTGTGTGTGTGTGTGTGTGTGTGTTTGTGTGTGTGTGTGTGTGTGTGTGTGTGTGTGTGTGTGTGTATGTGCGTGTGCGTGTGCAATAAACCAGTCCATTAGCAAACAGGCCACAGGCTCCTGTAGACAGTGTAGAGAGGCTTCAGAAGGAGCTCAGGCAACAGACTGCTGGAACAATTCCTGCTCCCACCCTGTCTGCAGAAAGAGACTCTCCTTCAAACACACACGCACACACACACACACACACAATCCTGTGCTATACCACTCTACGTCCTATTTTATAGAATTACATTACTTCCTGGGGCTGAGCGTCTGAAGTGAGTGCACATGGCATGATGAGATATTATTCATGGTGAGTCAATCTCATAAAAAACACTTTCAGAATAGTGGAATTGTTGAGAGCTTATTCATTAAGGAGATAGTTCTTATGATATAACACTCCATACAATATCTTATTTAATCCTGGGAGGGTCACTTCACCAAGTTCAGAACTTGAAAATTAGCTAATGGGTAAAATCTGATGAAGCAGGGAGCTCAACTCTGCACTCCTACAGCTGTTTATGACTGGAGATTAGACAGTTAGCTAACCCTTTCCAAACGTTACTGCAGACTGGCAAGCGTTACCTAAAATGTTACACTGAGCTTATACTGTAGTATACTGAGCATTAGATGCTTTACACCACTGTAGAAAACTACAGTAAAAAAAGGATCATTAGACAATACTGCACAAGCAAAAGCCCCGATGTACTGAACATATAAATATAGCTGCAACACAGTACAACAGTATGACTACAAGTGTAATATTCCATTATACAACAATTAATTTGTTATTTCTCTATATCAATTATCCTATAGAAGGTCATAGGAGGCCTGGGGACTCGAGACACAAGCAGGGGTTCACCCTGGGTGGGTGAATTGGAATTTTATGTGGCAAACACAGATAATAGTGAATGTACAAGTGTGATTAATATGAATATCAAAAATCCTTCGGAATTCTGCCTGTCCAATGAAGCTGCAGGGATCAGGCCTCTAGTCCATGGCATTGCCTGATGCTGGGGGCTGGCAGAAGGCACATCGAAAGGAAGACACAGCAAGCAAGCAGGAGTCTGTGCTAGGCTAAAAACTAACCCTAGCCAGCTTTCCCATCCATAATTCTATCCAATATCTGCTCCCTGAACAATAAATTGGACTACAACTTTGTTTTTATGGAGACATGGTTCAGAGACAGAGTTCCAGATGCTACTATTCAGGTAGACGGGCTAGCCTTGTTTAGTGTTTACAGAAATACAGCTCTGTGTGGTAAGGCTCGCGGAGGTAGCATGAAATGAAATAGTGTAAGAACTTGGTGCTAGTCAACATTTATTGTCGTAATCAGAGTGCACATTCCACCTACCAATAATGATAAGAAGGTGCTCTCTGAACTGACTGGCAAGGAGTGCAGAGAGGGGAAAACACAATCATAACCAATTCTGAAGGAGGTGAAAACCTGGACAGCAGGACCCATCTCTGCTCTTCAGGACTATTATCTATTGGACTATTGTCGCTAAACGACGCAGAAAAACTAGTTCATGCTTTTATCACCTCTAGGTTGGACTATTGTAATGCCTTACTGTCTGGTTGTTCAGCTAGATGCATAAATAAGCTTCAGCTAGTCCAGAATGCAGCAGCGAGAGTCCTCACCAGAACCAGAAGATATGAGCACATCACCCCTATCTTATCTTCACTCCATTGGCTCCCTGTGAAATTTCGCATTGATTTTAAAATACTACTCTTGACATATAAAGCATTAAATGGTCTCGCGCCGCAGTACCTGAGCGAACTGCTAGTGTCTTACGATCCGCCACGCCTACTTCGATCAAAGGATGCAGGCTGCTTGTCAGTACCGCGTATTATGAAAAATACAGCTGGGGGCAGAGCTTTTTCTTACAAAGCCCCAAAATTATGGAATAGTCTTACAAATAGTGTTCGGGACTCAGACACAGTCTCAGTGTTTAAGTCCAGGCTAAAAACCTATTTATTTAGCCAAGCATTTTTATAAATAGATTTGCCATAGGTAAAGGAGCAGATCTGGGGGACTCATGGACGTAGAGTATTATGGTGAACTGGTATGTTTGGATGCTGTCCTCCTCACTCTGATTGATCACTCAGGTTTGCTGACGGTGAGGTGATTGTTTGCTTTACATGTCAGGAAGCCCTCATGTTTGTGTTTCCTTCTGGCTCTCCCTTTTAGTTATGCTGTCATAGTTAGTCCTGCCGGAGTCTCTGCTTGCACTCTACAGTTAATATACATTCACATTATACATTGTGTGACTGTGACCATACCTAACTGCCATCTCTCCTCTTCTTCTCTTTCCCCCCCTCTTTCTTTTTCCTCTCTCCTCCTGTCCCCCCTTTCACTCTTTCTCTCTCTCTCTGTCGAGCTACACATGTCGTTCCTGAGCTGCCAGTGATCCAGACTCCCTCTGCCCTCCGGACCTGTCTGACCCATCCTGGTGCCCCGCTTCTGGCTGAAGATCTCGTCACATGGATGCCCCGTGTGTCTCTCTGGGATGCGTCTGGTGTCTGGGAATGATTCTCTCTACCTAGAAAATGGTTCTGGCCTTGACTGGTGTTGGCAACTGTTTCTCTGGGGACTTGATAGTTCGATAGTTCATGACTGGAACTTCTTACAAGTCTACCTGGGTCTTCAATAACTACCTGGACTCCATATTAACATCAATTAACATCAGCTATTATAGCTGAACTGCCTCCCACCCTACACACTGTATTAATGCAGATCATTTACTGCTTTCTGTTTCACCCAAATGAGGATGGGTTCCCTGTTGAGTCTGGTTCCTCTCAAGGTTTCTTCCTATTACCATCTCAGGGAGTTTTTCCTTGCCACTGTCGCCCTCGGCTTGCTCACCAGGGACAAACTGACCATTTTGATTCATACAAATTCACATTTCATACAAACTTAAATAATTCTTTTGACTATGTAAAGCTGCTTTGCGGCAATGAAAATTGCTAAAAGCGCTATACAAATAAAATTGAATTGAATTGAATTGAATTATAAGAACACTGACCGGAGCATGTTCAAGGATGCTGCGACTTACATACCTTTGTGCTCCGTTCACCAACTTGGAGAAGTTTACAGCATCAGTGACCAGCAACATCAACAAGTCCACCAAACATCAACAAGTCCACTGTCACTAAGGACATCATCTCACACCCCAACCAGAAACCACGGACTACCGCAGAGGTGCATGCACTTCTGAAGACTCAAGACTCCACCTTCAGAGCGAGGGCAAGGTGGCCTGAAGAACAGCAAGGGCTGTCGGAGGACAGCCAAAAAGGTCATTGAGGTCTCTCTTTCCTCTATCACAGACATCTACACCACATGCTGCATCCACAAAGCCACCGGCACACCCCTCATACACACTGTTCACCCTCCTGCCATCTGGAAAAGGTACCGAAGTATTAGGGCCCTCACATCCAGACTGTGTAACAACTTCTTCCCACTTAATTGCTGTTATTTGCACAATAACTATTTTATTTATCCTGACTGCAACAAAAAATGTTTACTATTTTTCATCTATCATCTCATGGACAATTTATTTGAACAACCTCAACTCATTATCAGAGTATTGCATTGTGTCGTGTTGTTCCTTTTGTTTGCACATGCACTTTATGTTGTCTTTTGCTGTCTTGTTTTTTGTATAGTTAGATAGTTAGATAGTTTTATTATCCAAACTATTATAGATATATTATAGATTTATGTTGATATATGTTAATTAGAATATATGTTATATATATTGTTATTTTATATATCTATCTATATATATATATATATAGATAGATAGATAGATAGATATAGATATAGATATATGTTAATTTATGTTGTATGTAGCGTCTTGGTCCAGGAGGAACGTTGTTTCTTTCACTGTGTACTGACACTCACATGTTCAGTCTCACATCAGCAACAGTTCCTCAGGGATGGGTATTTTCCCCTCTCTATTTCCCTCTTTTCACCTATGACTGAAAACCTGTTCAGGTATCCAACTGCATCATCACATTCACAGAGTGCTTAGAGAAATGACAGCATGGTGACAGGTTAGATCAGAGGAAACAGTAAAAAGGCTTATAGGGCCGAGATCCAGCACTTAGTGGCATGGTGTGAGGACAAAAACCTGGAACTCAGTACCAGGGAAAAAATATAACGTCAGACATGCTGGGAATCACATTGATACTCCCATTCACATCAACTGAGGTATATCTAGCATGTGCCAGGCTTTAATTTAAAGCTCCTAACTCTCCCTTTTTGGTAAAAAAAAAAAAAAAAGTCAAATCCACATGTTTATTTCCCAAGAAGACTGAAAAAGGCCCAAATGTGCTCCAAGATTCTTGTGAACTTTTACTGCTGTACCATTGGGAGCATTCTCATTAACTGCATCTCAGTGTGCTACAGCAATTGCATTGAATCATCAGAAGTTTGTTTTTAACCATCAAGAACATTTACAAGAAATGCTGCTTGCAGAGGGCAAAAAACAATATCAAAGACACCTCTCACCTTAATAATGGACTATTTACGCTCCTCCCATCTAGAAGATGCTACAGTTCTCAATCGCCCACACAAACAGACTGAGAAACAGCTTGTTCGCTGTGGCTGTTTCCATACTGAACAGCAGATCACAATTCAATACCCACTGTTCTGCCTGATTTACTTGCACCACACTCCTTACTCACTATGCATCTTTTGTATTAATATATACATACAGAGTCAGCCAAAAACAGTCTTCAGGAAAAGGAAAACACCTCTGACATTATCTCCGGTTCAAGAGTGACTGACACAAGGAATGTGTCAGTTGTAGCCCGTGTCCTGGATATGCCTGTGAGTGTTGGCTCTCGAAACACTGACTCCAGCTGCAGTCCACTCCCTGCAGCTAAATTACCCCAAATTCTTGAATGGGCTTCATTTTATAATCTTCTCAAGACTGCACTTATCTCTGTTGCTTGTGCATTTAAAGAACCCTGATCCAAAGTTTACATATCCTAGATTGTTTGGCCGCATTATAAACACATAGGTTGACATATGATAAAGAGGTAGAAAATAAGAGGTTCTGTTGATACTAAGCCGTGGTCAGCTAGACCAAGAAAGATTTCACCCACTACTGTGAGAAACATTGTTCAGAAAGCAAAGAAAAACCCACAAATGAGTTTGAGAGAATGCAGGCTGCTTTGAAAAAAGTGGTGAACTTGACAATAACAACTATAAACGGTATGTTTATGGTGAAAAGTACAGAATCCCCCACTGTAAATCACGCTGGTGGATCACTTATGTTTTGGGTCTGATGAGCTCAAGTGGCACAGGGAAGTTAGTCAAAATTGATGGCAATATGAACCCTAACCCAGCATAGTGTATGTTTTTTTTTTTACTGTGCCATTATTTATTTAACATTTACTTTTTTAAATAAGGCCAAGAACATGAAGGCAATACTAAGTACCTGCTCGATTTAATGACTTGTAGATCCATCTTTAGCAGAAATATCTTGAAATATGACTTTATTTATGACTTTATCAGTCTCTCAAATCATTGTGGAGAGATTTTGGCCCATTCTTCTTTACAACAGTGTTCCGGTTCATTGAGGTTTTTGGACATTTGCTTATGCACAGCTCTCTTAAGGTACTGCCACAGCATTTCAGTTGGGTTGAGGTCATTCCAAATTATCTATTTTTTAGCCATTCTGGTGTAGATTTGTTGGTGTGCTTCAGAGCATTGCCCTGTTGCATGATCCGATATCAACCAAGCTCTAGCTGTTGGACAGATGGCCTTACATTTTGTCTAAACTATTTTGGCTGGTATACAGAGCAGTTTGTTGTTGACTCAGTGACTGCAAGGTTCCCAGGTCCTTCGGCTGCAAAACAGGCCCAAGTCATCAGCCCACCCCTGCAGCGTTTGATCATGGGTTAGTAGTGTTTCTGCTGAAATGCTGTTCGGTTTTCCCCAAACATGGTGGTGGTCAACTTTATTTTGGTTATCTGTCCATTGTTCCAGAAGTCCTGTGGTTTGTTTTGCAAACCTTAGTCGTGCTTCTTAGTTTTTTTTTTTAGACAGAAGAGACTTTCTTCAAGTAACCCGTCCAAACAAACTGGACTCGTTCAGTCTTCTTCTAATTGTGCTGTCATAGGGTTTTTTTTTCACTATAGAACATTGGACCCCAATCTTTGGAGTCAAATTGTTAGGAAATTAATTTATAACCCTTTCCAGATTAATATGCAGCAATAATTGCTTCTATAACTCCATTGTTTATGTCTTTCCCTCTTGGCATTGACTAAATACTCCAGACCGGCAAAGTGCCAAAGCTTCTCCTCTTATAGAGGTCTGCACACCTGCTGATAATCAATTAATCAAGATGTGAGCTGATGTGAACTGCATTTCATTTGCTTTGCACAATAACAATAAAGTCCAATTTAGTATAATCTAATCTAATCCTGTGGTGTGGTTCTGAGTGGGGTTTGGGTTTGATCAATCAGTCGCTGAGAGGAGGGGGCACAAACTTTTCCCCACTAAACACTGTTTGGGGTTTCTTGTTTCTAAGGTCTCCCTACTGAGTTGCTATGATGCTTGCCTCTACAAGGCATGACTTTGTAAAAGCAAGGATGCATCTTCTAAGCTCTTTCTGGGGGAGCTGGGTAAAGGCCTGACAGGGTGTTTGTCTTAGCATTCTTGGAACCAGGATGATACGATAGAGCGAATAAAGAGATGAGAGGTAAGAATAATGCCCATCATGTCTGTTATGAATTTAGCCTCTTTAAAGTCTTGATATATTCAAAGGTTCTAATTCCACTTTGATGGCAGGGTGTTCTCAGTTGCCAATCTCAAAGTTATGACTTACATGTAAGAAAGCCACGATAAAGCTTGGGATTTTCCCCGACCCTCTGGGAGAGGAAAGCTTTTATTCTGAAAGGCATCGATGATATCAACAAAAATTGGATCATGATGTTTGAGGATAGGGTGGCGGTGAAGTCATATTTTACATCTTTGAGTCTCTCTCTCTTTCTCTCTCTCTTTGTCTCAGAAATTGCATGACTGTCTCTCTGATCCCCACAACCGTCATCCACTTCCCAATGTCATAAATTATTTTATTTTTACTAACATAGGAAGGCAACAGATATAAAATATTGTAAGTTTAATAATATTCAAAAACTGTTCAGTCACCATCAATGAATGATTAAATAGTATGTTTTTTTAAGGGAATCATAAGATAGCATTTCTGTTTAGTTTAACGACCATTTGAACCTTACAATAGAGATAGAAATCTAAAAAATAAAATGTGTTTAATTAGAAAGCTAGCTACAGATTACTAATCACTCACTCTACACACATGCATCTCTGCAACCTGTGTTCAGGGTATTTTGTACATCTTCCTGAACCAGTGAAGCACTGTAGGAGACACAGACATGGCCTGTGTTTTACTGTGGTCAGGGTATCGATTCAATTCCAGTTGGCAAATTCTAACATCATCACAGGAAGTAGACTCCTCTACCTGATTAATGACTCTGGCACACAAGATCAATAGTGGTTATTCTAATACTATTAACATATCCTAGTGTTTTTCTCCCTCCAACAAAAGATAAGAGAGCCATTTTACCCTCATCTGTAAATATATGTAATGTATAATTAACTACGTTTGAACTCTATTTTAATTTATTCTTTACATTTATTATATCTAAGCTACATGCACAACAATTATTTGTTTTATGGGCCCTTTAGAACCAAGCAGGGAGTCAGTGGCACTGAGGATCCTTAGGCTTGTTTACTGTATGTCTCCGTCTAAAAGCACAAAGCCTGTTATTAAGTATTGTTTTGTGCCATCATGCGCCATTTTAAGCTGCAGCTACTCAAGACTTATACGCAGTAGCAAAGGAAGAGAGACCCCAGGTGACCTCATTACACAACAACCACACTGAAGGCCTGGTATCATATGGAGCAAATGACCTCATTAAAACTTCAGCATGCAGTACCTTTAAATATTTATGCACTGCTCAAAACACTGCAACATCTTAATGAATGCATGTGGATAGAAAGGGTGATGAACAAAGTACAGAACGACAGAGCAGAAAGCAAAGCGTACTAATGTGATGGATTCTGATTCTGATATATATATATATATATATATATATATATATATATATATATATATATATATATATATCGTATATATTCGTGTATATATATGAAGGTGGGCAGCATTAGAGAGAGTGGAGAGAAAGAGAGAGAGAGAAAGAGAGAGAGAGATTTACACTTTCAACACAACTTTCAGGTCTGACTTTTGGCATGATTTATTTTTTCCTCCCCTGTTGGTCATGGAGTGACAGCTGCTATGTCATACTGAGTCCCCGGGGCTATTTGAGGAAATGAGCCTGGCTGTTGCTTCCTTTCCATCCTTCCAGCTATCCTCCTGCTAGCTCAGCTCATCACCAAGAATGACTTTCCTCAGCGCAATGGCTCTCTCGAACCGCTTTAAAACTCACCTGCCTTAGAATTAAGGCTAAATCTCTGATCAGTTGTAATGGCCAGGTATTGGTGATTGTAAAATTGATACTGTAGTACATACAGAAATAAAAACTTAAAGAATACGCATTGAGCATCTTGATCTCAGGTGTTTCAAGAGAATGTATTCACTCAATTAAGTCATTTTGGTTAAAATATAAATCACCAGTAATGCCAGATCACAGCCTTCTACAAACTGGTGTACACAGGATGTACAATTAATACAACAGTCATGGGTAGTCATCTCTGTATCATTGTTGCCAAGACAACACAAGGTCTGAATGACAAGTAAACCCCTGTGGATGGGTACAAGCCCGAAACTCCACTTGTGACTAATGCACTCCTCATAACCACCACTGGGGTAAGACAACATATTGCAACAAGGTCACCAGGAACAGACCTGAATGGTACTCATACACATTAGTGGGAGCAGTGTAAAGCCTGCAGAATATTGATTGTGGGAGCATTACTAGTGTGGCATTACTCTAAATAATGAGGAGGAGGTGCTGTGAGGATGTTTCAGTGGGGACTGGGCATGCAACCCGTCTAGAGGCCATGTTCATGACATCCACTTCATAAATGAGCATTGCTTACACAAAAAAATCATTTCAGTTTTGTTTATTTTTTAATATTTAGCCCAACTCTTCTGCGTAGGGGCAGAGGTGGCCTATCCCAGGGACATCAGGGCACAAAGTGACATTGAAACCATCTCAGGAGACACACACACACACACACACACACACACCCAATCCAGACTGTATGCATGTCTTTTCACAGTGAGAAGCTCACCAGGCACAGGGAGAACCTTCAGACTCCACACACACAGATTTAAATCTCCAGCCCCGGATGTGTGAGGTGACAGTTCCAGCCACTCAGCCAACATGAAACCTAGTTTGGTTCACTTGTACATAAAGAAGACCTACATCTGCCTTCACCTGCTTTAACTGACACCACTGAAGTCGTTCATGTATACTCACTGAGAGAAGCTTAGCTCGCAGGTAATGAGCTTCTGAGCGCTCAGTCAGGTCTCTTCAATTTCGCTATTAAAGATATTTTATCCATTTTACAGGTTACTGGTGCTTTTATCTAAAAAAAAAAAAAAAAAAAAAAGGCAGAAACGTATGCCAGTCTTTTGATACTAATAATAGACGGTTTCCTTTTCACTGCTTTTGAACATTTTCTTCCTGTAGTCTCATTCTGCCTTTAGAAAAATCTAGCTTCGATTGTTGCTCATTGTTGTGTTCAGTCCTATTTTAAATTCCATGTGTACTTTGTGAATTCATCAGATTTGTAACTATAAATAGTCAAGCGTGTCACATTCACTTGACATGTTCATGCTGTGCGTATACAAAGTGAACAACCTCAGTCTCAGATATTCCCTTCCCCGCCTTCTTTTTGGCCCAGTTTCCATGAAAACAAGACGAACACACGGAGGCCTTTTTTAAACACTGAGGGAACGTACAGATACAGTACAGATGTGTTCAACAGAAGCATTTATGCGAATGCTGTTAGTGATATATATTTTGGACAGGTTTAGTCACCTCTTAGTTAAACGCCCTCAGGAACACCTGTACAATACGTTTTAAATTTGTAAGTACTGTGTATGTTTTCCTATCTGTATTACCAATAATTTAAAAAGTAATACTGCTTATATTTTTCAACATATAACTTTAACTTTAGTGCAAAGCAGCATTACAGGATTGTACGTAAATTATGGAAATGAGTATGAAATTGTCCCTGATAATCCGGTTGAGGGCAACTTAGGCAAGGAAAAAACCCTGAGATGTCAATAGGAAGAAACACCTGAGAGGAACCAGACTCAACAGGGAACCCATCCTCATCTGGGTGATAACGGATTGCAGGGATTGATCTGCAGTCATACTGTTATACTGTTAGGATGCTGGAAGTTCCAAGTTAATATGGAGTCCACTTTCGTTACTGGAGCCTCAGGTAGACTGTAGGAAATTCCAGTTCTGAACTATTTTGTGACTGCAGCTGTCTGCACCAGCTGAGGCCATGATAAAGTGGAACTGTGCCCAGTTACCACAAGCATCCCAAGCAGACCACACCAGCCATCCATGTGATGAGATCTCCAACCAGACGCAGGGCACCAGGATGGGTTAGACAGGTCCAGAGCAACATGTGTACTGTACTCGACTGGAAGGGGGTGGGGGGGGGGATAAAGAGAAGATGCCCCGGGTAGCTATGGTCACAGTCATATATATTTAAAGAAAGAGAAGGATCACATTTTGTTTCTGTATGTTAATTAAGTCTGGTGATGGAATGATGAAAACTAAAACAGCCATGCCATTTTTAATTGTGCTGTATTCATATTTGCTTTAAAAAAAAAAAAGTGTAATGTCTCACTGGACAAGCTTTCAAAACACATCCTTGTTTTCATCTGTCGTTCCCAAACTTGTCTACCCTAAACCCTAAAGGAGAGATTGTGGTGGGCGGTTTACTGTACAAATTAGAAACTTGAGAAAACAGTGGGGAAATTTAAATCGTATTAAAACTGCTGTAGTGAAAGACAGTAAATGCAGGTGTTTGTCTGAACATCAAACCTGTTGCACTGCTGTGGGTGCTGAAGACCTTAGGGCTTTATTTATTCACACAAAATCTATATCATTTCAGCACTGAGTGACAAGTAAAACCAAGTCCAGCTTCAAATAACAAAATATATATTAACTTGTAAGTTGTCCTAAAATATTTCTATTATGCAGTTCAGGCTTTATAATGCAATATGATCATGAAATCATCAACTTTCTGCTGTTTTTTCAATTATAAATAAAGTGTAAGAGAAGAGAAATCAGCTAATTATAAACATGTTTCCCTGTATATTATATAATCATAGAATAAAGTTAAATAAAGTCCTTCAGCTTTAAATAAAAAATAAATAATAGTAATAATAATAAGTAATGGGTTTTTTTAAATAGCATGTATTAAACAAACGTTTCTCGTTGCTTCACTTGGGTTTTATTTCCAATGTTGGATTTGCGTCAGGCATTATTTATTTCAATTAAATTTTTATTTGTATTTATAACAATGGTTATTGTTGCAAAGAAGCTTTACAGAATCAAAAGAAATTTAGAGAAATGAATATGAAATTTGTGAGAAAATATGTATAAATCAAAATGATCAGATTGTCCCTGATGAGCGACCTGAGGGTGACAGTGGCAAGGAAAAACTCTCTGTGTTGACAATCGGAAAAAACCTTGAGCGGAACCAGACTCAACAGGGAACCACTTGGCTGATAACAGATGATTGCAGGGATTGATCCGCATTAATGTGTTTTAAAAGACTGAAAGTTTAGTACAATAGGAAATGTGCTTAAGTTACTAATATAAACTTATATATATATAAATATTTCATTATTGGAGGCTCAGGTACAAAACTGTTTATTACTGTTTACTGTAATTTTAGGCCTGAGCTATTGAGCGACTGCAGTCACAAGCCATAGGAGAACAGCTGTCTGCATCAGCCAAGTCCAGTAATCTATCTTCATGGCAAAAGAGAACCATCCACAGTCACAACATGCATCTCAAACAGACCACACGAGGCCTCCATGAGACGAGATCTCCAACCAGAAGCGCGACACCAAGATGAGTCAGACGGGTCCAGAGGGGGTCTGGATCACTCGCAGCTCAGGAGCGACATGTGCAGCTTGACATATAATATGTGTGGGTGCAAAAAAAATATCATATCTTATATCAGTTATGACTTATATATAGTTGTTTTGTTTGTTTTATTTATCTGGAAAGAAAAAAAAGCTTCAGGCAGTCAACAATAAAGTGCAAGTGTATCCTGCAACAGTGGTCTAGGAGGAAATCTGAAAACATGTCTGGATGTTATATGACAAGGAAATGCATCGTACTGGACGCTTCTGAGTGTGTTGGATACTGAACAGCAGAGGTGGAAAGAGTAATAAAATTTTGTACTCAACTAAGAGTACTGTTACATTAGTGAACTTTTACTGAAGTACAAGTAAAGTTACCCTTATAAAAATCTACTCAAGTAAAAGTAAAAAGTAACTCCATAAAAAATTTTAGTTTAAGTAAGAGTAAAAGTTACTTTTTTTTTAACAGCGGGGGTGGGGGTGGGTGGGCGATAGAACTTCCTTGCATAATAAATCTGTTCCCTTTGTTGTGCTTGAAATTAAAGTGGGCGCTTAAATATGACCAGGGGTTTGATCATAAGAATGTTGGCATTTCACTTTCAGCTGTGTCTGCATCACTGACATCTGTTTTGTCTCCATCGTTCTTGTGAATTTAGTTTGTTCTCCATCAATCAATCAGTGCAGTGGTGTCCAGGGGGGGCAATTTTTTTCCTTCCCCGTTGTATTATTTTTAATTCATTTATTTTTTACTCAGTAGCAAATATGATTTAAAATGTAGTGAAGTACAATTATCTACTGGTTGACTCCTGACTAGTATATCATCCACTGTTAAAGATTTAGTCTGTGAACTAACCATCTGCTGCCTCGCCTCATCAGGTCTTACAGGACTGACTGTGTGACTGTGTGTGTTCCCCAGGCTAAAGAAAAGTGTAGAATTACTATGAACTCTTTTAGTAATCTAATTAACATAAAATGTGCTTTAAGGGTGTTTGGTCCTATCAGATCTGCTGATAATCAGAGCAACAGCGTAATCGGGAGTGTGATAATGATTATCTTAATCTTACACAGTTCTATAACCAGCTGAAAATTTTGCTCTTTGGTCTTGTTTCAATAATGTTAAAATACCAACCCACCATTTTACTTTTTAATTAAATTTATAATATGTATACCAATATATTAATTCAGTATTTTTAAAGTTTTCTTAGTGCAATAAATCTCTTGTGTCATTTATTTTTTTTTTGCCATTTATGTGCAAAGCAGAGCGACTTTTTCTCCTCTGTACTAGAAATAATTTGACAAACCATTTGAAGAACAGAAAAAGAGAGAAGGCAAGGTCCAAACCCTTTGGCATGTTTTTTAAGAAAATAAAATATGAATCCACACATCCAGCCAACAGATTCACCTGACATAGCTCTGCGAAAAAGTAGTGCATGTTAGCCATTAGTGTGAAAATTAGAAAAGGATTTTCTTCTTGAACAATCCCTATTAAGAAACCCCTGAAGACGTTTGCATCGCGTTTTATTAGCAGCACGCCTCCAATGTGCCTTCAACTCTTTACTAATTATCTTTCATTGAGTCATGATAACAGCAAGTTGCTAATTAGCCACTCTAATGACGTTTTTCATGGACCTTTGCAGGGGCTGATCAATCTCTCTGTGACACATTATGTCTAGCCCCAAGCGGAGCACTGCACCGAGGCAGCTGATGGTGAGACTTACCACTTATTGCTTCAAAGGCCTAATAACCTTTCATAAGAGGTGAAGCAGTGCTTTGATGTCTGATGTTGCAGTCTGACATTTATCTGTGCAGTTCTGTGCAGTTATTCTGAGAGTTCACACTCAAGAGGAGGAAATATACAATGAATGTATTAGGTACACCCACCAAACAATCCTGTTATGTATCTGCAGCTAAAACGTCTCTCCAAGATCTTATATTCATGATAAGAGAACCGGACAGTCTTCTCCAGCAGATGTGTGTCTCATGCTTTTTAGTATATTCTTAGAGTATACCCTTGCCATCAAGGGAAGAAATAAAATCCATTGATGGAAAAAGCAGGTCCTTTAGTACATTATTCAGGTGGTCAGCTGATTTCATTTTATTGCTGCATAATGTTGCGAAGCCTAGACCTGAACCCCCGGAAGCAATCCCAGGTCATAACACTGACTCCAGAGGCTTGTACAGTAGCATCACTTTGCATGATGGTTGCATCACTTCAATTGCTTCTTTTTTTCAGAACATCTGGTAGATCTGGACTCATCAGATCACATGACCTTTTTCCAATGCTTCACAGTCCATTCTTTATGCTGCTCAGCAAACTGAAGCCTTTTCTGATTAGTCTCACTGATAAGTGTTTTTTTTTAAGGTCAACACAGCTGTTTTTCTCAGTCCTAATCCAGTAAGTACTCTTCACATTGTGCATGTGGAAATTCACTTAATTTCACTATTAAACCTAGCCGTGAGCTCTATTGTTGTTTTTTACTACTTTATTTCACTAAATGCTTAAATGATCCCCCATCATGCTTATGCAGCATGTTTTTCCAACTACATTTCTACCTTAAGTATGATCAGTCACCACTATACTTCCAGGTTTTAATAATAGTTATTAACCCAATTTTAGAAGTGTCAGCAACCTTCTTAGTTGTTTTCTTTGCTTGATGCAAGACAGAGATTTGACCCTTCTGAAACAGAGTAACATCTTCCCGAAGAGCATAGGATATGTCTTCTTATGAGGTTGTTTAAGAAATGAGAAGCTACTCACTGCCTCAGTTAGGGTTAAATAACTTGTTGCTGCTGAACCATATTGATCACTGCAGTAATTATCCAGTGGACAGCTCTTAACTATTTGCTTAGCTAAATTCAAGTGGTGACTTTTTTTTGGCAGCGCAGTGTTGTGTCTCTGTTGTTTTACCAGCTGAAAACACATTAATGCTTAATTAAAGACTGGACAAAATCACCCATTCTATTTCCTAATTGAGAACCTCTAGAGTTTACACAGAATAGTGTGAGAAACCCAAATCATCCAGTCAGAAGCTACTCTTCAGGCAGAAGCACCTTCATAAGATTAAAGGAGAATGGCCACATTTGTTTAAGCTGGCAGGAATGGTATGGTAACTCAAAGAACCACTCTTTCCAACCCTCTTAAACACAAAGCATATCACAATACACAACACATGTCAAACATTAAGGCAGATGGGTCACAAAGGCAGAAGATCAAAAGATGTTCCCCATCTGTCTGCCAAGAGTAGGAATCTGAGGTTCACAAAAAATAAACAGTTGTAAATTGGAAGAATTGGAAGAAGCCATGTTTCATGTCTTTAGCTGTCTAGTATGCTCAAACCTATAAAATAATTAAGCTAATCTTAACTCTATACTAAAATTTACTTATCATGCTAAAAGTGAAAATGTCTTGATCTGTGAACTTACTGTAACCAAATTCATGTGTTGTAGGTGTGATCTTCAAGTTCTCCTGGCATCTTAATATCTTGCCTTTGGGGTCTTGGATATACATATGGCAGATCAGTCTAGCTGGGATTTAATCTGCAACGGGTCATTGATGAGGAGACATCAGCCTGAAACACTGAGCAGAATCTAAACCAAAAAAAACCTATATCATATACCCCGTGGCATAATTACGCACAAGAAAAACAAAGCCTAACCATAACTCCTCCTGATTCCTAACCCAGCCCTAATCCTAGACAAACCCGAAACATATCTCTAACCCTGAAATAAACGCTTAATCCTGACCTGTAAATTAACACCTAACCCAAACCTTAATCACTTACTTACCCACTCATTGTTTTTATCACTTTATCCTGTATTCAGGGTCATGGGGACCTGGAGCCTATCCCAGGAGACTTAGGGCTTGAGGCAGGGTACACCCCGGACAGGGTGCCAATCCATTGCAGGACACACACATACACACACTCATTCACACACTACAAGCAATTTGGGAACGCAAATTAGCATGATCTGCATGTATTTGGACTGTGCGAGGAAACCAGAGTACCTGGAGGAAACCTACCAAGCACTGGGGGAACATGCAAAAACTTTTTTTTGATTTTTCCCAGATTTTCTCCCTAATTTAGTCGTGTTCAACTCCTCTCCATCGGGGGCTCCCACATTAAGGCGACTACTACTATTTAGTTGGGAGGGGCGAAGACTATCACGTAGTTTCTCCGAAACAGGTGACGCCAGCCGACCATATCTTTTCGAACTGCGCACTCACGCTTCGTTGGGGGCGACGTAACACACTCGGAGGACAGCTCTATCCGCTCTTTCCGCTCGCGTGAGCTCACAGGCGCACCTGATTGGCTGTAGAACTGTGATTAATGTGGGAGCACTAAGTACCTCTCATCCCACCCCGCTGAGAGAGCTCGGCCAATCAGCTCTCTAGACCTCTGGCTGCGGGAGGTTACAGCATCACCCGGGAATCGAACTCACGATCTCTGGATCTTTTTATATTTCTTCTCTGCTAATTTCACTACAGTTTTTCTCTTTTATTACCTATAAACTTTACTTGTTTATATGTTTACAAGCAATTTAATGTTTCTTTCTAAGACTTTTTGACCTAAAATCATTGTTATTTTACTTTTAAGTAAAAATAAAATAGCCAGCTTTTTAGTTAGAAAAACAGTTGATTGATGTTGTGAATGATTTAGTAATTTTGACACAACAGAGATATACTGTATGGTATTAATGTGTGTTACCTTTATTACATAGATGTGTTGCTATTGTTAGCAATAGATTTGTAATACCTTAGGGTGTTAATAAAAGAGTATTCATTAGTGTTATCTAATGATGCGTTTAGAGAAAAGGCCTGTGTCTAAACAGTAGATTATGCATGTGAATGCTGAGCTGTTACTCTTTCAGTCTAAAATTACTAATTACTAATCGCAATTCCAAAAAATAATTAAAAAATCTCATTATGGCTATGACCAGCCACCTCATCAGCCATGCTTCACTGTGCGCTCTCTGCAGGGCAAAATTATTTCACATAATTATACTTTTGGCATATATGCCTGGATGTAATGATAATATTTTGTCCATCGTTCTCCATCATCTGTAAGAAAGGCTTGGACACAGAATATAGAAAGCAGACCCATACACAGTCATGTGGGTTAGCTGCGTTGGTGTATAAGTTATGCAGCCAATGTAAAAATCACTACTGTTTGCAATAAAACAATCTATTTTAAAATCAGTACAACAGTAAGAAAGTGTTTTATGGTTTACTCATCTGTAGTGACTTACTGAACTTTTGTATTTTATAGAGTCCTGAGTATAAATTATAGTTCTTGTAAAAGATGTGTTTCAGTAAATACATACGCGGTTTTGACCTTCAGACTAAGTGGGTTTTTTTCTTGCACTATGTCGGTTTAAAGAAGAATGTGTTAACTTTTCAAAAGGAAAAGCATCTTTATTAGAGACGTGGCTTATCTTCAGGGCTGAATTTTATTTGGGTAGATTATGAGCTACACTTGTTGAAAGTGAGTGAGAACGCAGATCAGTGACAACTTAGTCAGCATGTTATTATTACAGAAAAGCACAAAGAATTAACAAAATTGTTTAATGTTCTAAGCATTAGGGACAGATGACACAGTTCAATGTGTTTCTTAAAGTTTTATAGCAATACATCAGAAGTAATATAGCCCTATTCTGTAAACCCCTGTAAAACATTGGTTACGCTTTTTTAAGGATTTAGGTTTTAAAGTTAAAAACCTAACTTGATAATTGAGATTTTACCACTAAATAAGTAGTTTCAGGAACAATCTATACTATTATATGTAAATCTTTTCATAGTTTTCTAAAAAAAAAAAAAAAAGCTTTGTGACAACGTCCATGAATTGAATTAAATAGTTTTTAAAAATGATGTTTGTAAATAAATTAAAAATAGTAATTCTTGGCAAATCAAGAATGTGCTATATGAGGACTAAGACACACGGGACTGTGCTGGTCTACAAAAATAATCTACTTTGAAGTTGAAACACATTATCCTGGCATGGATTATTTTAGTATCACAGCATGGTGCATGGTGTGTTATATCACAGTCACCACACACACACTGTTTGTACTTGCACTGTAACATGTAGATTATGAAACTATGACAAGAACTATTTTATTTAAACTAGGTATGAAGCTTATTCGCTATTCCTATTAATGATCATGCTACTGTATACAGTCATGGGAAAATAAAACATCACTTATTGCAAAAACATTTTCCTAAAACCAAACCAACATTTAGACATCACGAGGGAAAAACTACTATAATTTAGTAACATGAAGGAACATCCTCATCAATAATTCGAATTTGAAGTGTTTTCTGTAGGAGTTTATCAGCCTCTCACATGGCTTTGGAGAGATTTCTTGAGATCCCACCACAGCATTTCAGTGTGGTTGAGTTCTGCACTTGGACTCTAGCATCTTCGTTTTCTTCTTTAGCCATCCAGATGTTGGTTTAATTCTGTGGGTAGTTCTTTGTACAGTAGCATGACATGATTTCAGACCAGTTTAAACTGCAGGTTGGCTTCACATTTGTTGCAAGAGTATTTAGGTATAAACTGGAGTTCACAATTTTTTTCAGGTTTCTCAGATTCTGCAGAACACACCCATCTCATCAGCCCTGCAGACTCCACACTCCACCACAGTCACCATGAGGGGTTTGGGGTGATATGGGGTTGTTTGTTCATCATGGACAGCACTGTCTTTGGCAAAAAAATTCAAATTAAAATGTTATCCATGATGACCAAACATCTCCACCTCTATCTCATCTGTACAAATGCTATGGTTCCTTACTGTTTTTTTTTTTTTTATTCAGATGTGTAAACCCATACTTTATTTTAAGAGAAGATACTGGCTATTTTTTCATGAAATCTCTAATTGTTCAGCCTTTGTTAGATGTAGCCCTAAATAATTGCTGCGATGCCACCTCCTTGGGAGATGTAATGGTCTTGAGATAGAAGTCAGGTTGTTAGAAGATGGACCTATAGCCCTTCCCAGATTGAGGAGCAGTAACAGTTTCTTCTTGGAGGTCAGGGCTGTGTATCTAGTTTAGCTTTCATTGACATATTAACAAGTGTATGAAGTGTGTATGCACATACAGTAATTTACCTCCACTTGGCCACTTTTTGATGACTCAATCATAAAAAGATACAATTAAAAATCAATTAATATATATTGTATATATGATAACTGCATATAGAAACATGTTGGGTTTTTGTTCGATTTATAAAATCATTAAACTAAAGTAGGGTGTACTTTCTTTTTTCCGAGACTGTATACTGTTCAGATGCTAAACGGCAATGTTGTAATATTGTTTTCATTCTTTCTATCATTAACTGCACATTTCTGTCAATTTGACCTTATTAAAAACAAGAAGTGCATCATTATTGCTAAAAGAAAAAAAAATAAATAAATAAATGTGTCTGCAGTAAAAAAAACTTTCGGCTGCAGCAATTCCCCAGAATTTTAAATCCCATCACAGGGTCGCAGTCTGCTGCCTCAGCAACCAGGTGGAATTTGGATGTAGGACGACGATTTCAGTGGGAGCTTTTTAGCTGTAACAATCTGATGAGGAATTCGTTCTCAGGTGGTGGTGGGAGTTTACAGTTTGCCTGCAAGCACTGGGGATTTTTCTCTCTATCTTTTTCTCTAAGCCTTACTGCCTCATAAAAAAAAAACCTGCAAGCAGACTATCAGTCTCAGTTTGGGCTACTTATATATTTTTTTTCTGGCAAAATTGTAAAAACTAACATTTATACATAATGTGCATTTCCATGATATGTTAATAAACAGGAATATAATGAAGCATATCCTGTTATCTGATTAGTACAATATCATAGATTCCTATCTAACAAAGAATTTAAAAAGGGTACCATTTCCTTCAATATTTTTTATTAATGATCTATACTTATAATTACTTACATATAATACCATCCTTAAAGAAGGTATATTTAGAATACAGATTAGATGAGACAAAAAGGAGTTAGCTTTTAGCTTTATTAGAGAAAAAAAAAAATTCACTAAAATATGAAAAATAACCAGCAATTATTTGAAAAAGAGTGTATGAAAAAATAAAAGATTTGCAATAACAGAAATAAGCATATGCTGTAGTAATATGAACCTCTAAATGGTCTAAAAATAACATGCTTGTGTGGGAAAGAAATAATAGCAATTATCCGTACCAACAGATTCCCTACACTGAAAAAAGTAAACTGCTGTGTCATTGATACAAAGTATGTTTTCTACATTGATCTGATGGGAAAAAATTAATTTCCTATACGAAACTGATATTTGTACGTTGCTTAAAAGCAAACATTTCAGCTCCTGGTTAAACTTAAATTTAATTCGTTCATTCAAAGGACAATTTCTACTTCAAACCTAAAGGTCGCCGTGTCACGTGACCTCATGACGTAGTATTATCGAGGACTGAATCCCGTTCTGCTGGCGGCCATCGTTTTTTAAAAGAAAATAACAGGTAAGAAAGCAAACTCATGTCATTTCTATGTTAAATGTATCTCTTCCGTGCGCAAACGATTGATTTATGTCAGGAACAACTACTTTGTAGATTGAGTTTTGCGTCCGTGTTTGCTGGCTAAAAACACCTATACAGTATTACTTAGCATTAGCAAACTAACGCGGTTATTTTCAAAAACAACGGAGTTTCCACACTAAGTCGGCTGTGCCGAATAAAATGTAATTAATTATATTTAACTACCGTTGGTTAACGATGTAAAAATTAATAGGAAAGTGACCTAAACATAGAACGGCCAGTTTGGAGTGAGTGATGTTTGTAGTGTACTTATAGTTATGATTAAGACCTTCTGGACTTGCTAACGTGTAAGTAATGTAATATCGCTGAAACTATATTCCCTCGTATGAAACGGGGCATTAGCACATGTTCCTGACATACTGGTAACACTTTATCACACTTTTTTAACGTTATCAGTATATAATCCCTAATACTGACAGCAATTTTACACGTTGATTTAACGTTACTACAAGTACAAAAGTCCAGGAGTCGACCGATTAAATTAACCATGTAAATTAAATTAAATGTGAAATAAAACACAAAAACAGTGTATGTATGTATGTGTGTGTATATATATTTCAATTTGCTTGGTATTAGTAGCATGGATTAATGGGCGGAGCACTGTCCCACTTTGAGCTAGTGGTCACTTAGACCAACAAGCTGAGGTTAGCCATTACTGTGAAGTTTAAAAGTAAACATGAAATCTTTATTCACTTTTGTTTTTAAAGGTCTGTTAGCTTTTCTAAAAGGGCATTATTTAACCCATACTGCAGACATTGATAAGTCCCAGAATCCACAAATAAAAACCCTATGTGGATAAATTTTGAAATGGAAATGATACAATAGAATTGCCGTGAATTTATTAAATGTCAGTGTAATCTAAATATCCTAAAATAAACTCTCTCGAAATGACAGCGCTGAAAATTAGTAGTTAAATTATCTGATAATATCAGAGAATAATTTTAGTTATCCTGCAAAACTGAATTATGTTTATTGGTTTATTGTATTATCAGTAGTGAGCACTTACAAGGCAACAGAATGCAGTTATTTTAAAGGTGTGTGTGTGTGGGGGGGGGGGGGTGATTATTTCTATACATACAGATTTGCTAAGAACTTGAGCCAGTCCAATTTTTGTTTTTACTTTTTTTTTAAGATCAATTATGAGTTTCTGAGAATTACAACTGCTCCACTTCAGGCAAGATTGCTGGTTTCCTTGGACAAGCAACACTACAAACTCATTGAGAGAAGACCAGAGATATAATCTTCATCTTCAAGTTCTTGATCTGGTATGTACTCACTTAAAAATAACAGAAATTAGCTTGGTGTTAGATGTAATATTGTGAATGGAAGCCACAGGAGCTGAGCAAGACATTCAAATCAAGTTGGCTGTGACGCACTAAATTAAAACAAAACTAGCAGAATACCCCGGGCCAGGGGTAGCTCAGTGGTTAAGGCATAGGACTACGGTTCGGAAGATCACAGGTTCAAACCCCACAACCACCAAGTTGCCACTGGTGGGCCCTTGAGCAAGGCCCTTAACCCTCAGATGTGTAATGAGATAAAAATGTAAGTCGCTCTGGATAAGAGCGTCTGCCAAATGCCTAAATGTAAATGTAGCAGAATAAAACATTTTAGTTTAACTTGTTTACAGGTTAGTGAATGCTGTCTGAATACAGGTTTCAATGTTTGCCATGTTCATTTTATTTCGCTTTAAAAGCCTAACATAATACTATGTTTGTTTTTACATGCCTAGAGCCTGGAGGTGAATGTATGAAGAGAGTATCTCCTGAAATGTCTTATGGTGTATTTAGTGGAAGAAGTGGACCAACTGTTTAAACACTGGTAAGCATTTGTTCATAAAGCATTTCAACCTTAGGACTGAAAAATGTTATGAGGTCAGTGGCATTATCAGCTGCAGCACAACCTTCACACAGGGCCATTATTATTTTTTTAATCATGGTATGTATTTACATTAGTTACATACATGCTCCTTGAACTTGTTAAAAGACTTTACAGAAGAGCTGAAGCTGTTACACCTGCAAATGTCCAACATCATATCAAACCCTATGGATTAAGAAGTGGATGTTACTCAAGTTCATATGCATGTGAAGGCAGGCGAGCCAATACTTTTGGCAATATAATGTAATATATAATGTGTGTGTATATGTATGTTCGTTGTTTTGGCCTATTCATTGACATAATTAAATTTAACTTGATGCACCATAATCCTAGGTGTTTTTTTGCACTCATAGGGAGCATTAAGTGATTTTACATTCATACATCAGACACTGTTTTGCCAAATAGAGCAACTTGTCTAACAAATATGCTTTCTTTTATTAGGTTGTTCAGCTCAGGCTGAACTTGAAAGGTGCACGATGGCCCTGTTTGCCCTCAGGGAGGAAGAGGTCTTCAGCCACCACAGGAAGTCAGTCGCACATGAATGTTCCATGTTTGGCCTTATCTATGCGTTAAACTTGAGCTATCCTGGTGAGCTCAAACACACATTTGTAGCCCGACAGAAAATATTTTGGGAACGTATTCTATATTGGCATTAAAATATTAAATTTTGGTCACACTATTTGTCAAACAATTGTCAGATTTTAACATGGTTAGCAAATAGGATTATACAGTTTTTAAGCTTAAGTTATTAAAAATGCATTGTTTTATTGATTTTATTTTTGTTTTCTGTCTTTTATTGGAGAAATAATTTAATAGTAAAACATGGTATGGTTTCAAGGATGGTAATAAATGTTTTTGGAGGAGAACTTGTTTGTTCATTGTCTTTATTTATAAATGTAACTTCTCTACAACTGCAAATTTTTTTTAAGTTGATCCAAAGTATCTTTTTTTTATATATTTAAATAATGAATGCCTTAAATCTTTATTTGATGCAACTTAAAGTTAATTTTCTCAAACATTCAAAAAGTAGTTTATATCAAGTTTATAATTTTAGGTTAGATTTAGCAAAATATTTAGATTAAGTAATATAGCCAACTAATTTATTTTAATTTAGAACAATTTAAAATTTTTAATTTGATATACCTTTAGAAATCAGTTTACATGAACTTAAAATTTTTAAGTTACATGTAAATGGTTTATTTACATTACATCAATGCTAAAAAATTAGGTGTGACAGATTACTTCAATTTTTTTAAGTTGAACCAGTGTTATATTTTTTTCAGTGTACCATTGTCTTGTCAAAGTCTTTGTGCTTGCAATTATGTAAGGTTTTACCTTTCAATTACGCGAAGCCTCATACATTTATACTATCATGATATGAGATGAGACCGACGCTGACTAGGCATCACAGAGAAGGCCCTCAGATTTCAGTTTGTGCATAGATTTGCCACGGTGTTCCTCTGGGCTAACACACCACAATTTCTCCAGAGGAGCTCGATTCACTTGCTTTTGATCTATGTACTGCACCAAAGAGTTGATGTTGCAGTCACATTTCCATGGGTTGTCATGTAGATAGACATGCATCAGTCCTACAGTGGTGAAGAGAACAATACCTTATTACGTAACACACACATATGCCATCGTAACAACCTTTATGAAGATGTGTTTTTACTGAGTAAATGCAGACTTAAAGCCTCTAAACAACTATTCATTGTAACGGTAAACTCTCGGATGATTTCTGGAAAACAGAGGGAAGTTTATGAGGGATCTAAAGCTTAAACATTTTACAACCGTACTTTTTTAATATACAGCACATGTCAATAAAAAATAATATCATGGATTTTCCATCCTGCAATTTAATTCAAGAAGTTAAACTTTCGTATATTCTAGATTCATCACACATAAAGTGAATTGGCAAAAAAATGATGCAGCACAAATTACAGAAAAATTTATGGGGAGACCTTGGAAAAGCATCACAAGATATGAAACGTGGCTGGAGGAAGTGTATCAAGAACCACCACACAACAACATCTTCAGGAAATGGTCTACAACTGTTGCATTCCCAGTATCAAGCTGATTATAGGTTTAGGGTCCCTAAAACTAAGAAACTGGGATAAGAAGAATTATATTATATAGAATAAGTATATTTTGAGGAAATGGATCTTATTGTCATGACCTTTTAAGCCATAATCATCAACATTGAAACAAAAAAGGGCTTAAAATATATATATATGTTTTTGTGTAATAAATTAAATTATGGGGGAAAAATAGTTTTACATAATATTCTAATTTATTGTGTTTGCAATTCTTGAATAATGCAAAAACATATTGTCATGTTCTCCACAAATCTTTCACATTGCTGTTGGGTAACTTTATGCTTACTTGACACAAAAATTCAGGCAGCTCATCTTTGGTGACCCTCCATTTTCTTCTTGAATACATTCCAGAATTGCATTCCCTGATCCTCCTTCACATGTCATAGTTGGTGCAAGACACTATGCTTGTAGGTTTTTCCAGGTCTCTGTATTTGGGTGTTTCCCAAAGCTAAAAATTTAACTATTCAGAGATGACCTTATTTTAGTTCTCTACAGTCCAGTGGTCTTTGCAACCCTTAGCCTGCCTCTTATTCGCTTCTATTGATGAAAGGCTTTTTTTCTGGCTTGTTTCCGCTTTATCCAATTCAATTTAGTTCAATTTTAATTGTATAGCGCTTTTAACAATGGTTATTGTCGCAAAGCATCTTTACACAGTCAAAAGAGAAGTATGGAAATTAGTATGAAATGTGATGGTGTATGAATAAAAGCCATGATTGCAACCTTTTCCTCAATTCAAAAAATTTTTTTTTGGAATTTATTTAATTGCTTTAAGGTTTTTAATAACATACAGTAATTCAAGATGTTTTCTTCCAAAATGTTCATCAGAATGTTAAATGGTTAAGGAATGTATTTGTCAGTAAAATACTAATAATTAGTCAAACTCTTACCTTGTACATTGGCCAACATATTTCCATCAATTGTTTGAAGTTGATTCCCACTTAGGGCCACGTGTGTAAGTTTGGGTGTATTGCGGAAAACATCAGCTGGCAGGCTACTAATCCTGTTTTTCCTCACATAAAGCTCCTGTAGGTTTGACAGTCCCTCGAACATGGATGAACTTAATGTGGAAAGAAGATTATTATCAAGCACCAACATCTCTAGATTGTTTAAAGTCTTGAAAACCCCAGCCTGTATGTTCTTCAGCCTGTTGTTATCCAGATTTAGAAAGAGTAACTCTTCAAGTCCAGAGAAAGCTTTTGGAGAGATCTTTTGAATATGGTTTAAGGCAAGGTCCAGCACTTTGAGAGCGATAAGCGGTTTGAAGGCATTAGGTAAAAGCGTAGTAAGAGAGTTCATGGGAAGGTCTAGATCTGAGAGATTTCTCATGCCGAAGAACATGTCAGATTTTACTGTGCTAATCTGATTTTGGCCTAACAAGAGAAAACGGAGGTTGAGAAGGTCTTTAAAACCCTTTGTGGGGAGAGTAGTTATCTGATTTCCATTCAGGTTCAGAAGCATCAGTCTGCTGGCTCCAGAAAAAGCTTGGGGATGTATAGATTCAATTGAGTTGCGTTCCAAGGTTACACTCTCAAGTTTGGGGAGAGAACTTAGAATGTTTGCTGGAACTTCCTGAATTAGGTTTTGACCTATGAAAAAATATTAAGACTAGAAAACATTCCTCCTCTTATAATTGCATCACTCTGTTCAATATGTTAATCAGAACTAAAAGTAAAAGGTTACAAAGGTGATAAAAAGTGAATTATTAGACGTGGATTATTAAAACTTGCTTTAATAAAGGTCATTAGTCAAGATTTGCCAACCAGTTTCTACTCATAAAAGTTGTTCTTTGTTTTATTTTGAAAGCGCTATATATTTATGAATCCTGTCTCAACATATTTCACATCTATTTAGAAAATTAAATCAGGTTTTGCTCACCCATTTTTATTATCCATGCATCCAGAGGGAATTTCAATGGAAAATGTTGAAGTTGTTGTCTATAGCAGTTAACCTCTGTTCCCTCTATGTTCTTTTTCTGGCTACATGTGCAAGCATCTGGACAATTTTCCGAGGCTTCCACTATCCATAGCCACAGAACTGCAAATACTCCGAAAAGTTTCATATTCCTAAAAATATAGACAGAGAAATTATCGCATTTTTAAGTTTGTTGAATCATTATTTGGTAATTTAGGGAAACAGTCAAATAAAAATATATGGGACATTACTGTAGTATTTCTATAAATACTCAAAAATACTAAAAACAAAAATACTCTATCAATACAGAAATACATCACAGCGTTACCGTAATGAAAGGAGGTTATTAGTTAGATTAAATCTTTCATCCACTCTTGGTCTAGCCGAGTCCGTTGCTTCTCCTCTGCTTGTGCCTTGCAACTGCGTCCACTAGAAAGTGTGTCAGTTTAGCCATGCAGTCTACACGGCAGTAAGTGTTACACAGTAATGTGTTAATGTTTTATTCCTAGCACAGAACATCTGTAAACTCACAGTGACTGGAGAAAAATTACACTGGCACATTATGGCAGAGTTCCACCTTTAGAGAGACAAGGTGAGAAAATTGACACTCTGGTGTAACTGGAGCACAAACAAGAAAAACAGATCCATTTCAGCTCGTAACCATTTCAGCCCTAAGAACATGACGTTTCCGTGGCCATTTTACTGCAGTGGGTCTGCATGCAGTCTCTGATCTTACTATTATAATTAGATGGTGTAAAGAATGTGGGTAATGGAGCGTTACAGTTAATGAAAAGAAACAACAAGAACTCAGTACACACATCCACTCATCCCCGATGCTAGTGACAGGTGTAATGATCAATCAGCTCCACCTCTAACACCTTTTATCCATCTGTGGCTTCTTCCCAGTTACTGTATATCATTATAATGGTCTTTGCGCCTCTATTGCTTAAATTTAATATAGTTGTTGTTGTGGTGGTTGATGTTTATTTACCAAGCTAACGGTTTAGCCTACAGTATCTGTTGCTTACATTGAAATAAGTGGCACAGCATGGCTGTGGTTTGTGACTGACCTGAAGGGAGAGTGGTAGAAGCTGTGTATTAGACCAGCACATACATGTTAAAATCAAATTCATATCAAATTTAAATTTTATTTGTCACATACACAGTCATACACAGTACGATATGCAGTGAAATGCTTATACAACTGCCAGTGACCTTAAAAATAAAAGCTTATACATAAGAAATAAATATGAATAAAAGAAATACGTTAGAAAATAAAAGTTACTAGTAACATATAATGTACAAAGTCAAATATATTGTACAAATAAGAACAAAATATCCATATACCACTTAGAGAAATATAGAAGAAGAAAACAGAAATTTGTCAAAATTTTGAAATGGCTGTGGTGTGGAAATATGCATAAAAAGTGACTTCTTAAAGTGTCTTATTAAAGTGATTTGTGCAGTGGTCCATAAATGAAAATATAAATATGCATTGAATGTGTCCATAGTGGCCATGGATGCCCAGTCAGTGTTGGATGTTAAAAAGACAGTATTACTCCTGTGTGGTGTTGTGATTGAGAGACCTTTATGGCCTGTGGGAAGAAGCTCCTCCTCAGTCTCTCTGTGTTGGCCTTCAGGGAGCGGAATCGCTTCCCAGACCGCAACAGAGTGAACAGTCCATTGTTGGGATGGCTGAGGTCCTTCACAATCTTCCTGGCCTTGGTCCAGCACCGCCTGATGTAGATTGAGTGCAGGTCAGGGAGCTCGGTGCGGATGATGCGCTCAGCTGATCGCACCACCCTCTGTAGAGCTCGTCTGTCCTTCATGGTGCTGTTCCCGAACCAGGTCATGATGTTTCCCGTCAGGTTGCTCTCTATAGTACAGGAGTAGAAATTCCTGAGCACCTTAGAGGGCAGTCTGAAGTCTCTCAAGCGTCTGAGGTGGTAGAGATGCTGTCGAGCCTTTTTCACCATGGTGTTGATGTGACAGGACCATGACAGGTCCTGCGTGATGTGAACACTGAGGTATCTGAAGCTGTCCACTCTCTCCACTGGGCTCCTGTTGATGACGGGGGTCTGGTAGTTCCTCTCCTGTTTTGTACAAAAGTCCACTATCAGCTCCTTTGTCTTGCTAACGTTCAGGAGGAGATTGTTTCTCTGGCACTATTTCTCCAGATTTCCAATCTCCTCTAGGTAGGCCGACTCATCATTGTTGGTGATCAGGCCCACCACGACAGTGTCGTTAGCAAACTTGATGACGGCGGTGGAGTTGGTAGTGGTCACGCAGTCGTAGGTGTACAGAGAGTACAGCAGGGGGCTCAGAGCACAACCCTGGGGGGCTCCAGTGTTATATCCGTACATCACAGCTGAATATACACACATATTCTTGTTTATTTCTCTTTTTGTTATATCATACAATTTAGAATAGGGCTTATTTGTTTGTTTTTGCTTGATTTGTGACCTGTAGCCCCAGTTTCCTGTTCTTAGCTGACAGAAGTGGCATCCAGTGTGATCTTCTTTTGCTGTAGCCCATCTGCCTAAAGTTTGTTCAGCGATGCTTTTCAGTATGTCTAGATTGTAACGAGATGTTCTGGACATAATCCGACCAGCCAGTCTGGCACCAACAACCATGTTCGAAATCACTTTAACCCAGTTTCTTCCCCGTTCTGATGCTTGGTTTAAACTTTTGCTGTTTTTTTTATATAAATAAAATAATGGTTTTGTCAGTACATTGATTAAAACTCCTTTTAATGATATCTTTACGTTTCATACCTGGGAGGACCAGAAACCAGTCTTAGAAAAATTTCTGTCTGCATGTCTGTCCCGGCAGATTTTGTCACAGTAATCTTTGCAGTACAGTATTTAGATATCTGCCTGAAGTTTAACCTGCACCACAAGTAAAATCAAATATTGAGAAAAGCGATGTTATGAACAATTATGTGCTAGATTTAATAATCCACTTTAAAATAAGCTACTAAAAAGCTACTTTCTATACAAAGGTTATAAATTGATTTGCATTTCAATATAGAAAATAAGTATTTAATTTCCAAGCAAAACAGAACTTAGAAACCCTTGTTGGTAATCACAGAGGTAAGACATTTCTTGTAGTTGGTTACTACAGTAGGTTTGCACACATCTCAGGAGGGATTTCGGTCCACTCTTCTTTACAGATCTTATCTAAATCCTTAAGCTTTCTCGACTGCCACTTGGCAACTCAAAGTTCCAGCTCCCTCCATAAATTTTCTATAAGATTATGGTTTTAAAATCCTTCTCTGTTCATTGGCAAACTTCAGTCTGTACATGTGCCTTCTTGAGGAGGGGGACCTTACAGTGCCAGACGTATGGTATGTAAATTATATGTGCTATATGGTCTATACTATGTACGCTATATGGACAAAAGTATTTTACATACATTTGTTCCCCCTTTTGCAGCTATGCAGGATAAGGGGCCTGACTGAAAGACCTAAATTCAATAATTAAAAGGTTTGGCCAAAATGTTTTTTAACTTGATTATTGTTTTGCATTATTAATTATATATACTTAATAGTTAGTACAAAAAAAAAAATTGCAAAAAAAAAATTTATGCAAAACATTAAATTAAATGTTACAGAAAAAGAACAGCAATAGAACGCAGTATATTACAGTATATAAGTGACCATTTTTCAGAGGGAAAAAAAACCATAAGGAAGCTGCTGGGGTTTGTATGGGGAAAAAAAAGAAGCAGCTGTACCAGTCAAAATCCTCAGAGGAACTGTGGGTGGTTCTGTAGGATGCTCAGTAACGCTTAGTAGCTAAGTTCCTTATAAAACTGCATGAATTGTACCTAAAGGCTAAAGGGTGCTCACAGTATTGTCATGCCAAATGCTGACGTTGTCTCATTTATTATGGTTTTCTGGGCTTTATAGGTTTTTTTTTTATTATTATTTATTTATTTATTTATTTATTTATTTATTTTTGAAGGCATCCTTGCTCTGTAGTATATTTATATGAGATCTGTCCAGATAAAGTCAAGCAATTGTTAATATAACAAGGATGGTCTGTGCAACATCGAAGTAACTTGGAACTAAGGAGAGTGGACTGGAATGTGCATACATGAACACTGGCAACTTCACTGCACTAGTGAGCATGTGTACTATGTGGCCATCATAAGCAAAGTAACAAATATATCATTAGTATTTAATTTACTATTGCACACATTGAGCATCTTTACCCAAAGTAAGTTCGGGCAAGAAGCACAAAGAAGAGTCCAAGGTATCAGCTACAGAATACAGAATACATTACAGAGGCATTATTGATATCACCAAGGGTCCTCCATTGGATCTGGCACTACGACACTAAAGGTGTGTGAATATTTTTTTTAATTAAATATAGGTGAGTCAAGTCCCACCCTGAACTCTTAGCTGATGCACATTCAGTGTTTTATAAAGGCTCAGAGCCCCGACTGAGGATGCATTGGAAAGGCTGAAAGCACAAAAAGTCCAAACAAAACACAAATTAAATTCAATTAAATTCCAAAAAAGACTATACTAAAATCACATCTGGTTGACTTTAATGTTGTTAATACAATAATGTTGTTGTCTCAACTTAAGCTGCGCTGCTTACAGAGTCTAGTCTGCAAATGCACGTTTTACTCAGCTGATAAAAATTAATGCACTAATGAAGATGTATGTCTGTGTATCCTTATTTACAGACACTTAACTACATTACATGCAATTTAATACCTAAAAGAGACGCATCTGTTTTTCATTATGGCTCCAAGACCACCATCTTTAGACAAGCGCATCACTTTAAGCCTGAATCCACAAGAAGGAAAATGTGGACTGAAGGAGCTGATAGTGATTTTCTTTCTTTGCTGTCACTATTCTCTATTATGCTTATATCTTACACACACACACACACACACACACACACACGCACAAAGCATGGGGAGAACATGTTCAGACCCATGGTGTGAATCAAACCCGATAATGCTGTTCTTTGATGTCAATACAATGCAATATTATGCTAGATAAAACAGGAGACAATTTAAATTTGTCATATATAAAGCCATACACATTATGATATACAATGAAATGCTAATACGACTGCCTGTGACCTAAACTGAAAAAAAAAATTATATAAAGAAATAAAATAATACATAAGAGAAAATTATACAAATACAGTATATTAATCTTAATCCTTATACAGGGTCACAGGGGGCTGAAGCCTATCTCAGGAATCTTCAGTAAACACACACACACACACACACACACAAACACACATTCACACACTACGAGCAGTTTAGGAACACCAATTAGCCTAATCTGCATGACTTTTGGACTGTGGGAGGAAACAGGAGTACCCTGAGGAAACCCACCAAGCACTCCATGTGGCGGGAATACACCTTGAAGGTGCAAGGCAACAGTGTCGACCACTAAGCCACCGTGACGCCTATAGAAAAACTATAGCTGGAATAGTTTTACAGGATGTACAAGGTTGCTAATAAAATAGAATTAAATTAGAAGCGTATAAAATGAGCTACACAGGATAAGTTACAGCTGATTGCAGTTAGTCCTCATTTGTGTTACTGCGTGAATAGTTCTATTTGTAATGAATACATAGATCAGTTTATGTTGGGCTCAAAATATATGTGGATTATTCTGCAGCTTATGAAATATCACTTCACCCTGTTGTGTCCATCAGTATCATATTCTAGCTCATACAGTTCAGAGGATAAGAACACTAACAATCTCATGCACACACACACACACACACACACACACGCACACACACTTCTGTTTGTTATGTAGTGCTCAGTTCAGTACTTGGTGAAGAGCTTCGGCTTTTGTTTGAACGCAGCCAGTGGCTCAGTTGTCCATTCGAGCGCCTGGGTGCCAGTACAGAGAGGAGTCCTAATGCATGACCTCTTTTATACCTTGAGGGATGGTGGATCAAATTGAGCCATGCTAGAAGCATGTTGGTACTGCAGTGCAGAGCAGAGCCTTCAGGCAGGTGGGGGTTCGTCTATTTCATAGGAAAGCATTAGTGCTTTACATTTATTATGGGTAGCTACAGGAAGTCATTAGTGAAGAGGGACAATTTGGGAAGATGAAAAGACATCATACGACTGTATTTTGGATCGGTTTAGGGGCCAGAAGGCACACAGGGAGCAGAAGCAAATCCGAAACTCATTGAGTCTCCATAGGCATGGTGCTGACCGGACAGCAAAGCAGTGAGCAGTTTCTCCACTGTAGAAGCATTGTATCCAGACATTTCTGACATTCTTTGATTGTTCTGGTAGGATTGTATGGGCCATTTGCACGAAAGCTTGACAAGTCTTGTCTGTGATGGACTGGCACCATGTCCAGGCTGTACCACTCCTCATGCCCCATGTCTCCTGGGATAGGCTCCAGGCCCCCCACAACCCTGTATAGTGGTATAGATGATGACAACGATAGCCAGTCTTGCTTTCAAACACTGGCAGGAATTTTCTCAAACCTGAGGAATGCAACCTTTCACATTCTGCTTCCAGCAGTCAGTGAGTGACGTTCTAATGTGTATTCAGGGGCAGATTACAGTAGTCTTCTTATTTTAACGTTATGTGCTGTCTCTTGGGCAGGAAGGTGAGGTGTCCAGAAAGATTTTCTCTACAGTTGTGTGTTTTTTGTGTCAACAGAACCAATTGGTTGAGATTGTCAGGGGTGCACATACTTTTAGAGTTTTAGTCTAAATACACTGGTTACCTTTAGTATGCTTGCTTAATATAAAAATGCACCAAATAAAACATGCAAATTTAATTTAATGTTATGTTATAGAATTTAGGTAAGGAAAAAGCACTGGATGCAGGTTCACACGCATTCACGAGTCGATACATACACGCTATATATACGTGATACTTTATGCGACATGTGCAGCCTCGTACCGATGGGGATTTTGTCATGCAGCATTAAAACATAGTGAAAAACAGACAAATTTGCTGCAATATTTTTTCTTTTTCCTCAATGCATCATTCTATTATTCACATTCGCTACTGAAGTCCTCCACGGCTTTCTACTGCCATCTTGCTGCAGACTTTGGTCCCAAATAATACATCTTTCATTCTAAAACAGAAATATAAAAAACAAAGAGCGCATTTAATTTTTTGCTCACAAAATTGACGCTATTTTAAATATTATTATAAATCTACTGTATTTGTACATCCACAACAGAGTGGAAGCAAGTTCTGGATATGAGACTCTTGTAGGAGAACACATGAGACGATAGATCAGATTTCGTTTTCTGATATTTATATCTTAACTTAGGACAGGGCACCAATTTTTAGGCATGCAAATGTTGGAACCCTAGATAATATCTTATTTCCATGCTAGATATATTTAAATATATGAACCCAGCCCTTAAAAAAACATTTCTGTTTGTATGTTTAGAGAATAGTAGTACATATCAGAGATGTAATAATATCATTCACTAGCCATGATCTGGATGTCCATCCATAAAACACCACACAGGACCTGCCACCCAAACTCATTATACAGTGGTGTTATTTGGTGGCCCTGATAGACAACCTGACGTTTGTATTTTGGTCTTAGCTGACCCCAACAGGACTTCATCAGAAAATCCAACACCACTTGGATTGAATCGGACATCTTTGGTTTAATAAAATAAAACAAGTAGGTTACACAAAATACTTTATTTTTGGTAAAACATACAATACAAGGCCTGACTTAGTGGCCATGTTTGTTCTTTCGTTGTGGTCTATAAACAGCCCTGGATTATTTTTAATCATCCAATGAAAGGCAAACGGAACATTTCACAAATCCTATAATGCAACATTCGGCAGTTGTCTCACAGCTCATTTACCCACAGACCAAAAAAGACAACTGGTGAAGTTACTGATGGAAAGAAATTCTGTGGCAGTGAAACTAAACTGCAATAATTAAAAATTAAAAACAAAGCACCAAAACATCAATAAAAAAAATTAAAGGTTTAAACATATATAAAAGATTAATTTTGCAGTGTATACATGCCGGATAATCTGCCCATTTCATGAAATACTGATTTTGCTACCGAGGACAGAAGTTTCCAGTCTTTTGATAAACCCGTTTTAAAAAGTAACTACAAGTTACAAAATAAACTCTTCTTTCTGTGCAAATTATAACACAGGAGATTACAATTAACATAAATTATCTAAGTAAATTATTTATATTTTTAATGTAAGCACATTCAGCCTAATTTATCAATATTATCACAAAGACAATGGAAACTTGCACTTATTTCCTGTTTTGCACAAAGCTATAGTGAAGGGGGGGGGGGGGGGGGGATTTTGGGGAGATTGCAATATTTGGTGCCATTAATTATACATCTTACCAAAAAAAAAAAAAAAAAAAAAAAAACTGTTGAAGACCAACTTATAAAATATGCAAAGTAATTGGACTAAAAACAAACAAACAACGATACCACAGAGCAAGTAAAGTTAAAATCAATCCAAGACCAAGAATTTTCTTCTGATAAAGCACTGGTCCTGGAACAAAGCATAACTGTTCTCACTATACAAAAAACAAAGTAAATGACATAAAAGGAATACATACAATGAATTAATTAATATATATCCCATAAAACACAATATACAAAAGCAGTTGTATGAAACGGCAAAAGATAAAAGGTAAAACAAAGGCTTCAATATCTGGAACATGAGAGGAAGCACTTTATAATGAGTTATGGCAGAAAATGCTCCTATTAAAATAAAATAAAAAAACGTATATACATTCATATACACAGGAGAGTTCATAACAGGGCAAAATTTAAATATTTTTACAAATAATTCTAATTAAAATAATGTTTTCAATGTGTTCAAGATCCAAATAGCTGCAAAGCTTTTCTGCGACACCCTCAACTGCTCTCTTCCTGTAAGAATTAAGGTTTTCATTAAGAAATGTTGTACGTCTGTGTGAGGGTTCTCAGTACACCCTGGGGAAGATGCGGTAAGGCACTGCTTGGCAATACTGCTCCCACGCCACACCATACTTCTTTCTGCACTGATGCTCATCCCGTGCCTCCCGATGCACCAGCAGGATAAGCAAGTAAATCAGATAGAAATAAGGAATAATGTGATTAAAACCTGCAGGAGGAGAGAAACAAAAAGATTAGATGAACAACAAGATCAAAGCATGTCAAAGTACTTCAGAAACCCAAATCCATTAACTTACCACACGTTAGGGACCACGCCAAAGCCATGAGGAGGTCACCAAGGTAATTAGGATGACGGACAAAACCCCAGAGCCCTGACGCAATGAGGCTCTTTCCGGTTGCAGTTGGAATTGTCTTCAGATCTGATCAAATGAGCAACAAGTCAGTGTTCAGTTCTTTAATGTGTATTATAAGGCATGAGAATTTTGGCAAATAAACAAAAAAAAAAAAAAAAATTTTAAAGAAAAAAAAATAATACATACACGATAAGGCAGGATCGGCAGGGTTTTTTCTAAAAGCAAATTTCTCAGAGTTGGCTTTCCGGAATACATAGTAGCCAATTGCTGTAAGAATATAAGAGCCATATTTTCTTTTAAACATGCCAATTTTATTTGCACTGTACAAACATTCTGTTAAACAAAACAACACAATCTTACCATATAACAGGATGATGGCAACAATCCAAAACACAGAGAGGTCACTGGGGTGACTGACAAGGTAGTATGACTGGCAAGTGAAAGTGAAGGGAACCCAGGCCAGATCTCCAAATGCCAGCATAAATCCAAAGCCATCATGCACTATGTCCATCATAGTTAGAAGTTTCTCCTGAAATGAAAGATCAGTTAATCAGTGGATTCCCATTTATTCTTTCTCAGAGACATGTGTAATGACAACACCTCTGTTTAAGATGCGGATCATGCAGCGTAAAACGTCCTGAGGAAAGTGATATTCTCACTCTTTTGCATACACGGACCTACAGATACCCACAACTGACTAGTGTCTCTATGGTTGACAGGAGAGAGAGCTTCAATCCCCTGAACACCACCACCTGGTCATAGACAGGTGTGGCATTATTAGGATTTGAACTTCCAACATTTTTCTGTTGCACTATCCAGGAGTCTACAGTACACGCTTAACCTTTTTTTTTTTTTTTGTAAGTGCCAGCTCTCTGTGCAGATCTGACGTATAAAGTTTATGGGGTGTGTTACAGGATTACCAGGGTGTGTATATGTGGCACAGATGGGACACATGCATGAAAGTAAAAGCTCTGGAAAGAGATAATGACACTGCCTAATGTCAAACATATCAGATGAACTGTACCTCATGCCAAAGACCATCAACAACCCAAAACAGCTGGAAGGCGTTCACAAGCAGCATAGCTGAGGAGGGGGCGTCAAGTTTCTGAAGCTCCATCTCAGAGTGTAACATGGCAAAGTTAAACACCAGCTAAAAAGAAATAGAAAAAGGAAAAAAAAAAAAAAAAATTCACAACTTTAGCAACATCATTTGCATTAAAGTACAAACAAGACAGGTTTAGTGTTCTGCAAGTCAGACATGCCTCATTTGGCTTGCTTGGTATACAACATCTAAACCATAAGTCATATGTTGGAGTTTTGGGTCTTACCCAACCAATAAGTCCTGGGCGCATTTCACAGAAGAATTTAATGTCAAAATCTTTGATGCGGGGATTCAGCTCACGTCCCATAAAGAAATCATACAGCAAATAACCTACACAGGAAGATGTTTAAATACTTTTATTAATTAGATTTAGTTTAAATCTGGTTTACGAGCATTATACCTATAGGATACACTTACCTGAATTGCCAGCTGGTGCACGCTCATCGTCACGGGCCGAACGAGAACGGACAAACAGGTAGATGCTGAGCAGGAAGGAGACGAGCAGGGCGGAGGTGTAGAACTGGAGGAAATGAGTGTGGATGTATCCAAGGTCCAGGCCGTTATATACGCCAGCACCTATTGCTACAACGCTGACGAGTAGCGCATAAAACCCTGACAGGGCACAGGACCAGAGAGTGAACAGGATGCAACACCAAGGTTCCTCATGACAAAGATACAATCCCCATCTGTAACAGTAAGCACTACAGCAAACCTACAAATAAAAATCAGTCTCACCATTAATCCGGTACTTCAACGTTTTTCCATTCTTCAGAGGCATTCCATTAGCAACCTCAATAGGAAAAAAAAAAAGGAGCAATGATTTAACACATCCTCCAAATAGAAATAAATAAATAAACACCCTGTTCAGCTTTCGTTCCACGTTGCAGATTTGCAGGGATACAGGGGGGGGGGGGGGGGGGGATTTCATGTTGTTGGTCATGTGACTGGGACCCATGTCACACTGTCCTCTTGTGATGTATGTAAATACCTTGCCAATAGGGAGCAGGGAGAGGACAGCCTGGAAGAGCAGCCAAAGGAGCGTGATGCCAAAAACCTGCCAGTCCCAGAGAGAGTCAAGTGGGGGAAGCATGTGAGGAAAGCTGAGGAGACTAGAATCCTTCTGGGCACAGAGAATTAGCAGCGCCAGCACCACCGCAGGAAGCAGCAACAGCAAAAAGAACACACCTGAAGCAGAACAGACGAGGGAACTATGTATCGTATAACCTGTAAGTACATCTACACCAAATAAGCAGGTGGAGATCAATTATAGAAAAAAGTGAAGAAATAGCGATAGATACTGTATTGATCCAGATGCATGTATTGATCTGTATAGATGTATTGATGGAAATTCCAACATACATAAATAAATACAGTTAAACCGTGGATTGCATGCATGATTTGTTCCGGAAGCGCGCTTGTATATCAAAGGGAATTTCCCCATAAAAAAATTATTCCACAACCCAAAAATACTCATACAAAATAATTAATACAAAATATAAAGTGAAAAAAAAATATCTAATTAATCTGCACTTAGCAGTAGGTGCTGGCGTATAGAACGGCCTAGACCTTTAAAAAGAATCGTGGCTGAAGTAAGACAAGAGAATAGAGAGGAAGGGGAGCTACTTGACTATACGCATGCGCACTGAGACTGAGGATGGAAGATGATTACCCACAATCCCGCAGTTCGAGAGAGAAGAACTATTGGCTCAGTTGTGATCATGTGACGCTCGGCAGATAAAGCGCATGCATAATACTTGTATGTCAAGACCTCGCTTGTTTGTCAAAACTATTGAGACCAAGTAACTCGCAATCCAAAGCTCCACTACAAGTGGAGGCAAAAACGGCCTCCAGACTGATGAAAGGCTTAGTGCAATTAAGGAGGTAATGTGAGATTACAATTAGCAGTTATATAAATAATGAAGTCTCAGTGGAGTGACACAGTGTTCCTAATCACACAGAACCAATAACTGATAAGGAGCCGTGGACTTATGTAATGTTATATATGCCCTCATTAACACTCTACCATGCCATGCATGCGGAAAAATGCTGACCAGAGTTTCGGATCCAAGATGTAACAAAAAAATATTTGAGTGTCTGTGAAACAGCCAGCGCCCACTGAATATTCTAGTGTACTATCCATGTCACACCCACATACTATAGTGTTTTTACTTTAATTGGTCACCTGTCTGTCAGGACACTCTCAGAAGAGTAGCCTTGTACTAGTTTAAACTTAAATATCATGACTGGCCTCTTACCGATCCTTCCTCCAAACTCCAGGTCAGTAGTCTTGCTGGTCTGCTGTGTTGCGGCCAGGAACCCGACTGGCACTGTGCCCTTTGCCTCAAACGGGCGTTCTTCACCCTGGTCCTTTCTGCGGCGGAGATTGTAGCGGCCACTTACCTGGTTTTCAGGTTCCTCCTTTACCTTCTGTAGAAAAACAATGTAACCACAAGACATGAACTTGCATCATAGAATTAATAAACCTTCACATGAGATTCTTAACGTTTTATTTACGGAGTATGATAGACTCATTCAGTTTTATAAGAACCATCTGTGTATTGATCAGTGTGTTCAACCAACCACATTATAATGAATAACATTAATCTTAAAATGCTGGTTATATTACGTGAGGGGGGAATATGATACGATTCTCCAACATCAGGACAGCATACAGATTTTTTTTTTTTTTTTTAAACACACCAGGATACGATTAGAGATGGGAAGAAAATCAATTCAGTGATGTATTGTAATTCTTAAGTGTGGTGTTCCATACATCACTATACTAACTGATAATCAGCATCATCAATTTATTTACATTTTTTTTTTTGAGTAATTTTGATTAAAATGCTGCAGTTCTTTTATACTCCAACAAATGGTGTTCTCTAAACTATTCACACATTGCCAGGCACTAGAGGCCTGTGAGGTAGGAACAAATTAACTGTGAAGTTAAAAAAATAGATGAAATGAATGGGGATTTTTATGAATTCCTAATACTTAAAGAATCGCAATACAAATCAAATCACTACCTAGGTATTGTGATCTGTTTTTTACAAAGTAGACTTACAAAGTCAGCTGAACTGCTTGCAAAGCCATGTTGAAGTACACTATTGTTGTTGTGCTTTTCACTAGCATTGCTGGGAAAGTAAAGGTGTACACGGACATGTACAATGACGTAATGACACGACTCTCTAGCTTTTATGAAAAAACAAAGCCAAATTAAATACTCTGAACCGGCAATAGCACCAGACACAAGCTAGCACCTAGTTTACTTTGGTGGAAAAGGGGCATAGGAGCTCAACACGCTAACAGGAGGATGACAAAAACCCAGTGCTCACTCACTCACTCATCTTCTATACCGCTTTATCCTGTATTCAGGGTCGCTGGGAACCTGGAGCCTATCCCAGGAGGCTTAGGGCACGAGTCAGGGTACACCCTGAACAGGGTGCCAATCCTTAGTAGCCTCTCCGTTTATGAGGCTGAAATGTCAGTAAAGGACATGTACTTTATTTATCCTCACCTGAACAGCTTTTTCAGTCATGTCATTCTCTTCCTTAATTTCATGCTCCTTGTTGCTATTGTTCACCATCGACATCGGCTAAAACAAGGGGGACACAGGAGAAAGACGTCTTAGGTCAAACCCCCAAAAAATATATATAATTTTTTTTTAAATGTATAATGTATTAAACTTTTAACAGGTGCCCCTCAAAAATAACACAGAACAAGAGCAAAAAAAGCCAAAAATATATTTTTAACACACTTTTCTCCACAAGTCCAATTTCTTACTAGCAAAAATATTTATAAAAAGTTAACAAAGAATAATAAAAAAAAGTCACTAGACAAACAAAACCCACCCACACCACAAACTTGGAGCAAATAGGTGTTCTTACCACAGGTGTGAGGCGCACCTCCAGCACGTCCTTTAGTTTGTCTCTGCGTGTCTCAGTGGTGTGAGACGAGGAGCGACGAGATGTTCTTGCTGGAGAGCGCGAGCGACTTCGACGTGTGCGCGCTGGAGAACGGGAGCGAGAGCGGGAGCGAGAGCGGCCAGAGCCCTGTCTGAACCCGGTCAAACTCTACAAACACAACAATGTTGTGTTACATGGCAATGGCGATGTCACACATGCTGCCATAAACTATACAAGATTATTATGCAGTTTTATAGCTAAATTAACCAGATCACTATTTATACATGACCTTGTGTTATTTTTAAGTATAATGAAAAGTACGAACCTGCACAATTCAATAATAAAAATAAATAACATTGTGATTATCCTGAAACATATCGTCATGGCGATTTAAACTATGATGCGTAAATAAAAAGTACTATTCCATGTATTAATTTGTATTTAACAAGGCTAACAGAAAATTACAGTACAAATGATCTCATTAAGAGGATGTTTGCCAGTTTTATTTATCACCTCAAAAATAAATGTTAAATTAAACTCTACATAAATTCCTGACTATGCGTAAATCACCCATAATAAGCTGCAGCCTTCTGTAAATAATTAAATAATTGCACGTATCAATACTGCAGTGCAACTGCAAAGCACTAATAAGAAGCAGGTATAAATGAATGTACAGGTCATACCTTGATATCCGCATCCTTCAGCTCTAGTTCCGTGCCATCTTTGTAGATGACGGTGTACAGCTGAGTATCAACCGAGTACCTCAGCACCTTGACCTCATAGTACAGGTTACTGCCGGGCCAGCGGCCCATCACCATGTCTCCAGCCTGAAACCGCACAGGTGGCATCTCTATCTGCAGCACATGGGACAACAGCCGCTTAATAAACGTCAGGGATATCAGGGACGTACCTTAGTGGTGTACAAATAACCAGGTAATCTGAGGTTCATAGAAGTTTTAAGGTGTTCTCACTCTAACATGTTTTACACGAACTGACCAAGATCAATGGGGTTATTTCAAGAAATAGACACATTTTTACACCCTCAATCCTGTACTCTCTCTCTCTCTGATACACAGAGACATGCAACACACCAGTACAGACATTTCCATCCTTCCGGGTTCATGACACTGCACACCCAGGACCAGTGTAATGACTCCAAGGTGTAAACAGATACAACACACAGACTTTACTCCATCATCTCCTCAGATCTGGTGTGAAGCAGGAAGAGGGTGGAGCTCTAGAGCCTTAACAAGACCTTTTCACTTTCTCAAGCAGATGATGGTGATGATGGTCTCCTATGTTAATGATGTGTGATGTCCTGGAGGCTGTATTTTAAAACTAGCACTGTGTGTGTGTGTGTGTGTGAGAGAGATTAAAATAAGACAAGGCTGCATTATCACACTTTACAATAAATACAAACCAGATTAACGTGACACTTTTGTGAGAATGTCTAACTTTAAGGTGATCCAGAAGAAGAGCCCCAACACACACACACACACACACACACTGCACCTTTAACAAATCGCTCGGAAGGAGGGAAAACGTCATCTATTCAAACACACACACCGCTCGCCATGTTTAACTTCAGTTTACAGTAAACCGCGAATTTAAAAGAAAGGCGCTGAGAGACTCCCTGAGGGATTAAACGTTTAAACGCGGATGTTTTTTTTTTTTTTAAACACCTCAGTTATACCACCGCGCGACCTGAGAGATTAGCAAGGTTAGCTTTAGCGCGCGAGCCGTTTTCCTGTCACAACTTTCCGAAATGACGAAAACATCAGATTCCATCTACTTCTTTCTGACCTAACTCAACGTCACGCAACTAATTACATGTGCTAATAAACACAACCACGCACTATATGACGTAAAGTTACCGACTAATTGTGTAACGTTATTATCTCCGCGCGCCTACCAGACATAACGGGACAGCGCGCGCGCGCGCAACTCGAGCTCGCGATCTCAACTCACTTCCCAACACGTCAAACACTCCAGCTTAATTACTGTTAAAGTAAATTTAATAAATAAATAAAAACTCCTACCTGTTTCTGCAGAAGGTGATCCGAGAAAACGGGATCGTGTCCCTTTAAGTTCACCAGAAAATAATTTATTATTTGAAAGAGAAACACTTTCTCGCCGCTCCGCTCCGCTCAGCTCCTCCCTCTGTGACGACAACCGACCAACACCGGGGAAGGCGCGAAGCTCGGTGATTGGCTGTCGGGATTTAGTTTGAACACGGATCTGCTTTGTGATTGGACAAGGGGAGATTTTTTAAAGCGTTGAGAAACTCTGGTGTCTAATCAGCGGGCAGCTTTAGACTTTTTTTTTATCCGTTGCTCTGTTTACAAAATGGAGGTCATGTTAGTTATCGCGGGTTTAAACCTGAACGAAGATGCGTTGGGCGGAGGCGCGCGCGCTCGCTTTCTCTCTCTCTCTCTCTCTCTCTCTCTCTCTGTGTTGCTATATTTTACCAAATCTTCAGTTTATATATCACCAGTTATCACGAGTAATTTATTTAAAAATATTTTAATTCGTTTGTTTAGATGTATTAAGATAAAAAGTAGAGATGTAGGAAAAATCGATTCTGTTCTGAGTCTAGATTCTTTTTTTGTGCTCATTCACGTATCACCACACCCACTCTGTTTAAAAAAAAAAAAAAAAAAAGTGGACCTTTTTTCTCAGTATTTTGTATTTGAGTATTTACTCATTTTGTATTTCATTTTGAGGATTAAATACTGCATTTTAGTGACATGTGCTGGATTAGCTTGTCTGCGGGTATCATAATGTGCATGCTTTTGATGCACCAAAAATATTTACTACTTCTTCTTTGTCTTTGGGCTGTTCCCTTTCAGGGGTCGCCACAGCGAATCATTTGCCTCCATCTAACCCTATCCTCTGCATCCTCTTCTCTCACACCAACTAACTTCATGTCCTCTCTCACTGCATCCATAAATCTCCTCTTTGGTCTTCCTCTAGACCTCCTGCCTGGCAGTTCCAACCTCAGCATCCTTCTACCGATATATTCACAATCTTTCCTCTGAACATGCCCAAACCACCTCAATCTGGCCTCTCTGACTTTATCTCCAAAACATCTAACATGGGTTATCCCTCTGATGAACTCATTCTTGATCCTATCCATCCTTGTCACTCCCAAGGAGAACCTCAACATCTTCAGCTCTGCTACCTCCAACTCTGCCTCCTGTCTTTTCTTCAGCGCCACTGTCTCTAAGCCGTAGAGCATCGCTGGTCTCACCACTGTCCTGTACACCTTTCCTTTCATTCTCGCTGATACTCTTTTATCGCACAACACACCTGACACTTTTCTCCACCCATTCCAACCTGCCTGTACCCGCTTCTTCACCTCCTTTCCACACTCTCCGTTGCTCTGGACCGTTGACCCTAAGTACTTAAAATCCTGCATCTTCTTTACCTCTGCTCCCTGTAGCCTCACCGATCCTCCTGGGTCCCCCTCATTTACACACATGTATTCCATCTTGCTGCGGCTAACCTTCATTCCTCTGCTTTCCAGAGCATACCTCCACCTCTCCAAATTTTCCTTCCCCTGTTCCCTGCTCTCGCTACAGAGCACAATGTCATCTGCAAACATCATAGTCCATAGGGACTCCTGTCTTACCTCATCTGTCATCCTGTCCATCACCAGAGCAAACAAAAAGGGGCTTAGAGCCGATCCTTGATGCAGACCCACCTCCACCTTAAACTCTTCTGTCACACCTACAGCACATCTTACCACTGTCTTACAGCTCTCATACATGTCCTGCACCACTCTAACATACTTCTCTGCCACTCCAGACCTTCTCATACAATACCACAGCTCCTCTCTTGTTAAAGAGACACAATGCAACTCCCTGTTACCTTCTCTGTACTTCTCCACCAGCATCCTCAAAGCAAATACTGCATCTGATGTACTCTTTCTAGGCATAAAACCATATTGCTACACACAAATGCTCACCTCTGCCCTTAACCTAGCTTCCACTGCTCTTTCCCACAGCTTCATTGTCTGGCCCATTAGCTTTATACCTCTATAATTGCCACAGCTTTGCACATCTCCCTTGATCTTAAAAATTGGCACCAATACACTTCTCCTCCATTCCTCTGGAATCCTCTCACTCTCCAAGATCTTGTTAAACAAACTTGTCAGAAACTCTAATGCCACCTCTCCTAAGCACTTCCATACCTCCACAGGTATGTCATCAGGACCAACAGCCTTTCCACACTTCATCCTCTTCAACGCCCTTCTCACCTCACTTCTACTAATATTTGCTACAATGTTGTCAAATTGCTTATCAAGATCACGTGCGACTTTTTTCACTTCAAAAACACACCCACACACACAGAGTTCAAAAGTTTAAAAACCACACTAACAACAGAATACATTTAAGGAATTTTTACTGGAATATTATTAAACTACAAATTCAACTTCTCTCATCAACATGCTCTCTCATTTCTTTGTCTTTGCCTCTTCACTTTATTAAACTTATATAAAATATATTTAATATATATAAGAAATATATATAAAAATATAACCAATAATTATCTAATAATAATAATATACAAATATTACGGGGAAAAGACGATCAGTTAATGTACTTACAAGACTGTGGGATGGATAAAAATTATTTTTTGTGGGCTTATTTTATTTTATGTTTTATGTAACAATTATTCATAATAAACTTCATTCGAATGCTGTCTACACCGCGTATAGAAACTAGACGGCATCGCCTATGGTTAATAGAATAATTTAATAGATGTACTAATTTAATATAATAATTTATTAATTCAAAATAAAATGTTAATAAATCCTAATATTATGCATGGTCAAGCAGGTTTGTTTACGCATTGAACTCGTCGTTCTTTCTTTTTTTTTTTTTGATGGATTAACATTATTTAACATAATAAATTCACAGATCCATCAGATAGGCTCCTGTCTGTTAATGTTTATTTAAGATGTTACAGACTTGTCATAGCCATTCAGACTGCTCAAGAAAAGGCACAAGAGAACCATTCTGTGTGTGATGTGGGGTTGACGATTAGCTACCACTTAACTAGCGTTAGCAATTCGATCTTGAGGTAGTAACAGACTTACTCTGTTTGGCAGTCTTTTTGAACATATGTTCAATATTCTGCGATAATGACGCTGCTGGCTGCTTTCTCTTCCGTCTCTCCTGCTCTTTTCAACCCATATTATACACCGCTGGATGCCGCCTCACAGATTTAAAAAACGTCAGTTGCTGCGCAGGTCACGTCGCGGGTTTTTTTTTTTTTAAGATCATGTACAGGAAACATAAATGAGTACAGTAGTTACCTCTTAGATCTTTTGTTCCGAGTCGTTCGTTCTTTTGTCACGTGACTTCCATAGTCACTATGCGGTGCAATAGATTCAAAAGAACGAACGACTCGGACCAGAAGATATAAAGAGGGAGCTGCTCGTTCAGTTTATTATAATATGTCCTCAGCTGCATTGTAATATGTTTAGTAGTGGAACTATAGCCAAAATGTGTGTATGTAGATGTGTTGTGTATGTAGATCTGTTTATTGAAAACTCCATTTTATTTCTGATCAAAGGAACAAAATGAACTAAATGACTCAAAAAAAAAAAAAATTTGTTTGAACGAGATTTAAAGAACCGAGTCACTAAAATGATCCAAACTTCCCATCACTAACAGACACAGAAATTTTCTGGGTTCTCCAATAGACCCGAAGAGCGGGTTCTGACCAAAGTACAGACAAAACCTTTCCCTCTAAAATAGAGAAGAGATGACCCGGTGGATCGGCCAGAGAACAGATTTGTCTGGTTTTCTGAGTGGCGCAACAGAAATACATTTCTATGGTGTTACAATATTAAAAATCACAGGCATTAAAAGTCGCCAAACTTTCTTTTTTCTCCAAACTCTGAAAGGCAATAGAGGAGGTAAAAAACCTTGTGAAGTTTGATTAGCGATAATAATTATGACGGATATTTTTTAAAAATCTGTCCATCTGTCATCCGCGATCGATTAACTAGTAGTGGACAGTTCCCTTTTGTGCTAGCAGGATAAACAGGTACAGGAGTGGTAGCGCAAGAGTGGTGTACTGAGAGACAGTAAACACAGTGGATGGCAGCTGCCATAAAAAAGTGTAAGAGGGTCGTACTGACAGTCAGTACAGCACTGGTCTGATTACAAAAAAAAAACGCTTCTAACAAAACAATGTGTGGTTGGTGTATGTTAACAAGGAAGGTTCAGACATCACACTGTACATTTGGAGTTTCTGATATGCCATCATTACTTTTAAAACATGTAAGTTGTACTGCTCCCTGAATATGGGAATGACATTATATATATATATATATATATATATATATATATATATATACACACACACACACAGTGGGACAAAAAAGTATTTAGTCAGCCACCAATTGTGCAAGTTCTCCCACTTAAAAAGATGAGAGAGGTCTGTGATTTTCATCATAGGTATACCTCAACTATAAGAGACAAAATAGGAAGAAAATAAATTCACCTTGTAGGATTTTTAAAGAATTTATTTTCAAATTATGGTGGAAAATAAATATTTGGTCACCTACAAACACGCAAGATTTCTGCCTCTCACAGACCTGTAACTTTTTCTTTAAGAGGCTCCTCTGTCCTCCACTCGTTACCTGTATTAATGGCATCTGTTATCAGTATAAAAGACACCTGTCCACACTCCAAACTCCACTATGGCCAAGACCAAAGAGCTGTCAAAGGACACCAGAAACTAAATTGTAGACCTGCACCAAGCAACTATTAGAAAATGGAAGACATACAAGACCACTGATAATCTTCCTCAATCTGGGGTCCATGCAAGATCTCACTCCATCGGGTCAAATTGATCACAAGAACTGTAAGCAAAAATCCCAGAACCACAAGGGGGAACCTAGTAAATGACGTGCAAAGAGCTGGGACCATAGTGGTAGACAAGTGCTACCATCAGTAACACACTGCGCCTCCAGGAACTCAAATCCTGCAGTGCCAGACGTGTCCCCCAGCTTAAGCCAATACATGTCCAGGCCTGTCTGGAGTTTGCTAGAGAGCATTTGGATGATCCAGAAGAGGATTGGGAGAATGTTATATGGGAGAATATAAATTTTTGGTAAAAACTCAACTTGTGCTTGGAGGAGAAAGAATGCTGAGTTGCGTCCAAAGAACACCATACCTATTGTAAAGCATGGGGGTGGAAACATCATGCTTTGGGACTGTTTTTCTGCAAAGGAACTAGGATGACTGATCCGTGTAAAGGAAAGAATGAATAGGGCCATGTATCGTGAGATTTTAAGTGAAAACCTCCTTCCATCAGCAAGGGCATTGAAGATGAAACATGGCTGGGTCTTTCAGCATGACAATGATCCCAAACACACCGCCTGGGCAATGAAGGAGTGGCTTCGTAAGAAGCATTTCAAGGTCCTGGAGTGGCCTAACCAGTCTCCAGATCTCAACCCAATAGAAAATCTTTGGAGGTAGTTAAAAGGCCGTGTTGCTGGAGAGCATTTGGATGATCCAGAAGACAGCCCCAAAACATCACTGCTCTAGAGGAGACCTACAGTACATGGAGGAATGAGCCAAAATACCAGCAACAGGGTGTGAAAACCTTGTGTAGACTTACAGAAACGTTTGACCTCTGTCATTGCCAATAAAGGGTATATAACAAAGTATTAAGATGAAATTTTGTTACTGACCAAATACTTATTTTCCACAATAATTAGCAAATAAATTCTTTAAAAATCCTATAATGTGATTTTCTGTATTTTTTCTTATTTTGTCTCTCATAGTTGAGGTATACCTATGATGAAAATTACAGGCCTCTCTTGTCTTTTTAAGTGGGAGAACTTGCACAATTGGTGGCTGACTAAATACCTTTTGTCCCACTGTGTATGTATATGTGCTTATGTATATAATTATAAAATTATGCCATTGCATATCAGTTAGATTTGGACATTTCATGCCATAATCGATGTACATTTGCATGTAGACATTGTTTAATAATATAGCCAATTCTCAATAATTCTTTAGTGCTTAGTATGGCATGATGCTCAGCATTTTATTTTCAGCACTGTAGAGACACTGGTCAGGTCAGATTAATGCAAAGTTACTGCACGTGAACGCCTGCATTAGAGCACCATGCAACAGCAAGCTGAGCCTCAGAACAGTTTCACTTTTGCTACTCATCTGCCCTCAAGTAAACTTTACACAACATGATGAAATGAATCCGGACCATATCCATACCCAAGGCCTCCTCACACCCCATGCCTCTGCACAGCTCCACTCAAAATAGTATTAGATCACATTTCACTTTCTGCCTGTTTGGTGCCTTTAAGTTTAGGAGGATGTTGGTTTTAATCTCGCTGTGAGTTTTGTGAATTCTCTGCAGTTGAGTCCTTCCTCTTTCCTGTTTACTGCAATTGAACCATGGCCACGAGAAAAGCAGCAGCAAATGAGCTGTGAAAGCTGTGAGAGTGATGTAATGCAACAGCAGATTTGTGGAAATGTGCAGTGTGCTGTAGCCGCGTTCTATCACGCGTGTTTAAGAAACGCCCAGAGGGTGTAATCAGACCAGGCCATGTGGCATTTACACAGCATTATGGATTCACACACACACACCACTCTTCCAAAACATATTCACTCAGTTGCTTTCTCTCAACACTTCTAAATCTCCTGTTAGTGTTTAACAGGGCAGAGAACGGTTGACTGAAGGCCACACTCACCTGGCCATCCCATGCTGCAGATGGGAGCACTGAGGAGAACTTTGGATTGATTTGTAGTGACCCTTCTTCTTGCCATTTCCTTTTCCCCCTGTCTAAGCTAAACAGCTAAGCTAATTTCCTACTTAATTAAACTATTAGCCGAGCCTGAATGCATTGCCTGGCCAAAAGAAAAATCATTTTAAAAAAATGTTTCAAACTAATATTTAGTTTGGGCGGCTGTAGCTTTATTACACTGTATAGTGCGGTAAATTGAGTCAGTGTTGTAAGAAAATGATTCCCTCATGCTCCCAGAACCACTATCTCCTGGAATATGGCTGTACCATCAGGGGGAAAACTCCATAGATGTGATAAACTGGTCATTTAGTACATTAAGGTCATCAGCGGACCTCATTTTATTGCCGCAAAACATTGCTGAGCTTAGACCTGAGCGAATGAAGCAACCCCAGATCATAATGCTGTATTATCACAGTACAAGTCACAACGCATGATGGATGCATCGTTTCATGCACTTCCCTTCCTACCCTGAAGTGCACATCACTCTGGAATAGGGTCAATCTGGACTCATCAAACATCATGATATTTTCCATTGCTCCATAGTCCAAGGCTCCAAAGCCTTTATACGTTCTTCCATGTTTTAAAAATGCATCTGACAGGGTGCAGAGCAATAATTTGTCCCCTCTGAAACCAGGCAGTGTACATTTCTTATAGTTTGAAAGTTATTGCCCTTGCCATTTATAAAATGTCACTTTCCATTTGGCCAAAATTTGTAAATTTTTTACACAAACCAATACTTCCTTGAATAGGAAATTTACACAACTCCAGAGGTATTGCAATTTTTTATTTCATTTGCCTTAACAAACAAATCAATGTTAGCATGTAAGAAATGTCTAATTAAAATGAGAACAGTATGGTACAAGGTGAATTATAAAATAGAAAAAAAAAGAAAGAAACCAATAAAATGCATTTTGTGGACATTTAATTGCATCTTGTCCAACACACCTGAAAAGCCGACTTGGGTCTCGGACACTCCTGAAGATGGAGACATCGGCTTTTCGAGACAAAACACAGTCGACGATTCGTCATTATTCACATGACTCCCACTGCAAACACCCATACACTTTCAGACCTTAAAAACATTCATCATAAACCACTTAACACAAACCATACTGTAACAATAAAAATGGCATGAAGAATAAATGGACATTTTATTTTAAACAAAACCTAAAATCTCCCTTTTACACTTTACTAAAGCAGGATGTAAAACATGAATGAGGTTATGATTAGCCGTATAATTATTACTAGTTGTTTTTAAAAAATATTCGACATATTAAATGCAACTTCAGAACAAGGCACAAACCATGAAGATCACAAACAGATTTATCCACATATGAAATCAATCTCGATCCGCAACGCTTCTTGTCCGTAGCCTTCCATAAAACAAAAGGCAGCTCAGGACAGTGTGGTGTTCTGGAGATCATTACTGGTGTACTTTGGTGGGACTGCCACACGCGGGGTGATGACATCATCAGCAGTATCCTTATTAGATCTTGCAGGTTATTAAAGTGCAATCAACGCTGTCTTTATACAAACTTTGATTCCTTGATTGATTATGTTGGATGATCAGGAAAGCAAAAACCATGCTGCCCTGTCAGTTTTTTTTTTTTATTTATTTTTAGGAGGGACTATAAGCTAATTGCAATAAATCATGACAAAATGCTACTCCGAGGGGGGAAAAAAAAAAGTTGTGATCAGTCTCCAGTCACACTAATCTTATGCGGTCAATTTATTTTCCATCCCTAATCGCTTTTAGACTTAAAATATTTGTGAAATTCAAAACAAAGCAATCCTAGATCATAAAGGCTGACAGAACCAGAATCTGGAAATGAAGACATTACAGGGGGGCTCTTAAAGATAGCGGTGTACCTGCATTAATTAATTATGTCTGTTAACAGGTCGTCAGTGTTTACCGTTTATTAGACAAAAACTTGTGTGCAGTTTAAAAACCCTCTGTCACTCATTCGTCACTGGGGTAATACATGATTACAGGAAATAAGAAAATGCACATGGGGGGAGAACAGAGTGTCAGTGCTACACTTATTGCTTATAAATTCAAAACAATAAACTATTTCTTTTTCGTGGCAGCAAGATTTCCCATAGCATTCAGAATAAGACATGCACTAAAATCAAAAGAAAGAAGAGAAGAGCCTGCAGTGGACCAAGAAACGTCATTAAAAAGGAAAAAAAAAAAAGAAAAAAAAAAACCCAACAAAAAACCTCATCACTATCTACAGATGCAGTCTTGGTGATATTAGCATTCACCCATCATTTTGACTGAGAAGATTTGGTACAAAGCTACAATGAATTACAGTAGAGAGGCATCATCTCACCCGATCATTCCAAACCATTCTCCCCCCCACATACAAGACAAAGGTCATTAATGTTATACAGTGGTTTAGGAGACAGAGTTCCACTCATTTCTCTGAATGTACCTGGGTAATTACCAAAACTGATGCTGACTATCCCAAGATAGCAGGACTACGCTACTTCATATGGCCATGGAATATATTAGAACAGATGTAATTAAATGAGTTGAAGAATATCTAGTTTGTCTTTAAAGTACATATTCGGGTTATAATGATTTCAGGAAGACGAGCTTTACGAAGTTCTGCAGCACGAAGCTGCACCCAGTCCTTCAGCTGCTTGTTTGGCCTGACTAAAGGTTTTCCTCAATAACACAAAGCAGGCTAGGCTAAGCTAAGCTCTACTTCACGCTAATCTGACCAAAAGGATTGCCCTTTGCTAAGCAAATGTGCCGAATAATCAACGTCACCTGCTGGAAAAATACAGTCACTCTTCAATTGTTACAGTATACAGTTTAGTAACAGGTTGTTTTCATCCTCCTTAAAACGACTGCTCATCTTTCTATGATAGAGAAATCTTTTGCATATTGACATTCACTTGTTTATAAAGGCTGCATCCCACCCTCCAGCTGGAACAACGAGGGGGAAATTTCACAGCCTGAAATCACACCTATGGCATCTCTGCTTGTTACTTGTAGCCCTAAAATGGCATCGCCATCTACCGCTTCTTCAGAATTAACAAGGTTATTGTTATCACCATGAGTTCAAAATACTTTTGTAAAAACGTCCATTGCTGCTGCATTTCTTTTCTTTTTTTTTTTTTTTTTTTTAGAAAGTGTCAGAACTGAAGCTGGCCTGGAGTGATGGACCATGGTTGGGAAATAGTTGTGGTTTCCTATGCAGTGTTGGACTTGCCCAACTCCTCCCTGATCGCTGTAACACAAACACAAAACATACATCAGCTGGAAAATGATTAAGAATACATAAAAGGGAAATTATAGAAGTTATAACTGATAGTCAGTAGTGACCTCTACAGGGAAGCAAAGTGTCGGATTTTTTCGATTGAAGGAAAAAAAAAAAAACACCCACAAAACCAAGGTTAAGAAATCATGCCTTCTGTGTGTGTTATGATTGGTTAGAAGAATTTGTTCTCGTCTACTATTAGTTAGTATCCTTGGGTATGAAGGTGGGACTTAAACCGCCTTTTTTTTTTTTTAACCACAGTTTAAAAAGCCCAGGAATACAAATCACTTGAGGTTTTGAAAGATCACACACACAGTCTATACAAACACACACACAAAATATTACCGTCAATAAGTTCTTCTTTCAGCTTTGATAGTTCCTTCCTCATCTCATCCAGTATATCCTGCAATGTTAAAAGACAGCTATGTTTATTTCAGGGGAACGTTCTACTTTAAAAAGTCCTGCACATTAAACAAACAGAAGGTGTAACTATTTGTTCCAGATGAGAGACCTGTTTCAATCTATCGTAGTCCAGAGTTTCTGTTGGCACTCCATTGGCACTTAGAGGTCCAGTAGGAGTGGGCGTAGACCTCGTCCTGAGAAGGAAAGAAACGGCGAATGAGAGCCACAACAATCTGAAGTAAATAGTAGCCGAGTGACCGCAGCATGTTAATAGCGTCGGCTGTTTAAGCACACTGAAACTCCACAACGTTATTAGCTGGAACAAGCAGAGAAAAGATCCAAATCCTAACTAACAGGATTACTGTATATTCTGAGACATCAGGCAGGACATGCAGGGATTTTATAGATAAAATGATCAGAACATATGTCGTATTTTTTTATTTTTTTACAATTAATATTAATGTTATAATTTTTACACAACTGTTTCCCTCTGCTCTGCAGGATGGCTTTGAATGTCAGTCCATGTCCAAGGAAGTGAAGGCAGAGACGTTTAGGGCTTGGAGCTACTGATCATGTTCAACACCACAACCACATACCGCAAACTGTGTGTACGGTCTCAACTGTAACTCACTTAACAAAAGCACTAACCCACTAAAAGAAAACGTTTATTTGTTCACATTTATTTATAATCGTAAATTAAACCATCCATAATACAGTACATATGCGTATGTTAATTCTGAATGTAGTCAAGCCAAAATAATTAAATTAGGGAATAATTATTAACGTCTTAGCATGATTTCCTTGTGAACTTTTAAATGGTTTGTGGTGGACCAAATTCTAATCGTTATGGCAATCTGTGTGCATCAACTCTCAAACACAAACCTGTCATTTTAAAATAAGTTTCCTGTACTTTCCTTACTTGACAAATCTTTGAATGTCAATCTTTCTTTGAAGGAAAAGTCAGAATGTATCATTCTTTTACATTAATTCCATAATCATAGCTTATACAGTGTGGCTCACATACTGCGGGTTTCAATACCTGTTAAGGATAAAAATCAAGTTTAAAAGGGTAAAAGCACTGCAAGCTGTAGTACTGCTCCCAGAACAGGGTAGGCATGCGGCGCACACACACACACACACACACACACACACACACACACACACACACACACACACACACACACACACACACACACACACACACACACAGTAGCAGCCCTCTCACACCCAGACACACATGATGCCAACAAGGTAATCACCAGTGAGTAGAGACAAAACAGTTCGATCTTTAACCATCTAACAGGAAGATAAACGAGTCCATGGACTGATGGAGGGAGAGAGAATTTAATTCCAAGCACATACTAGGGCTGGACGTTTCACATCAGGACAAATACGGGCAACATTTCACTTGCATCCATGATTTTTTTTTTGAAGTGCACATCAAGGCATGTGAGACATCGATGTCAACTCAATGGTTTGGATGTTTTTCTTTGATGTTTCTTTTTTCTTTTTTCAAGGCTCTCCTGAGACTGACATTAAATATTCTTGATGGAGGAATAAACGGAAACACCCATGTGTGTGGTGAGGGCATGTGGTCTTATCTTTCAGGCCAGCTGGGAAAGTTGGCACAACTTCCTTGTAGACAGCGTTTTCTCTAATTATTTGCAGCATTTCTACAGTACACCACTGCAGCACGTCGATCTGCCCCGCGATGCTCACGAGAAATTCACACCAGGTTTTCTGAGTCAAAGATTTTCATACTAATCACTCAATCTAAATATAAGATTTCAGATGGATTTTAAGTTGAAACTGTACCTAAACTTGAAAAGGCAGCGTTTACTAAGCCTTCATTCATTATCATTTTGCATAATTCTTATTTTGAAATTAGCTAGAATCGTTCTTAGAGAATACATCATTCAGGGGTAGTGTGTGGTGATTACGTTGTTGGACGAACTAGCAGGTTTGTGCGGCTGGAAGGACAGTAAGACACTCGCAGACCAACCCTCAACCTGCAGAGAACACTTGCAGCACAACACAGGGCTAAAAAGGACAAAGAGCTCCCAAACCCGCCAGGCTCTTCTACCTGTTCAAGGATTCGCAGTACTTTTCAGTACTCGTCTGATTTCTCCATGGTGCATCGCGTCTGTGAGAGTAAAGAGACCAGCTGGTCAGAATGCTGAGAGTGAGACACTGTGTATTGTCACGAGTGTGAAATGAATGCATTTAATCTTTCTGTGCATTATCTGAGGAAAGCTTTGTTCAGTTCAGAACACCGAGTCTGAAATGATGACAAACTCCACGTTACTCGCTGCAACGAGTTCTTAGCAAGCGAAAATAGCTTCAATTTTATGATATAAAGATTACAATAAACCAAAGATATTAAAGCTATTTTAAGAAATATTTTACTATAAGTGCTTCCTTTTCGTGATCTTTCGGAAAGCTTTTTCTTTAATTAAAATTTTTCTTTTTAAGCGCACTCTAACAGAGAAAGAACATTACTGGACGCCGGTGCATCCCCAGGGGACAGACTGATAATAGTAAATTCCACTGCCAAGTTTTAAGGTGTCTGAGAAAGAACAGAGCTTGTAAACAGCTATTCAAAACTTTTTGATACTACCTCGTATTTAAAATTTTTTTTTTTATTTCATTAGATGCAAGATACTTCCACTTGCTAAGGCATCATTTCTAAAATGTTTAATTGGATTTTTTTTCTCAATACTATACTAACACATCCAATTTTGTCAGAAATTCTCTCACTGATCCAGTGTTACGGATTTTGACGGTGATGCACACGTGCATAAATGGACAAGCGCGCTTAAAAGCAACAGCACCATTTTAGTTTAGCTTTACGCCTCTTGATGAAGCTCGCCCACGCTAGCCTACGTTCTGCCATGCGGCCTTGTGAAAGCACAAGACAAAGAGGATGCAGTGAGTGTTTCATCGGGGGAGGAACACACCTGTGCTGGTTTCTGTTCTCACAGGGCAAAGTGTTGTGTGGAAATGTGTGTGAACTAGAGCATGCGTTACAAAAGATGTTATGTCCTGGCTCATACCTTCCAATAACCGGTGACTTGCTACCGTTTATGGTGTTAGTCCTCTCCCAGGGCTTTCTGGGCATATCTGCAGAACAAAAACAGGCAAAATATTAAATCTAAACAGGAAAACAAATGACGTGGAGTAGGAGAATCGTAGAGGACGTCCATGTCCTCAGAAATCATATCAAACCCTTTTTTAAAAAGAAAAAAGGCATTTAATTACGTTATGCTATAGATATTACCTATACATCCTTAAAAAACGTAAACTGCCCAAGAGTGAGCTCTAGCGGGCATGGTTCACGAGTAACATGTGTGTGTCAATGACTTCCTGAAACATTCGCTATAAAAACAATGATCTCAAACACACAATCTCTTTCCCACTGTGCAACTCAGTCCTTCCACTAACCAATAAATTGGCTGAACTGTAGATAACCTAAAAGGTGCAAAACCTGCACACCATGAGTTGCACACAAGGGGGCACTACTGCACTGGTATTACTCCATGTACATTTTGCATCATCCTTCATTTTTATAACTGTCCATTTTATTTCAGATTTTCATTTTGTAAAGTTCTTTCTTTTTGGATTATTCCTTGATTTTCTCCCTAATTCTCACCGAATCTGTTAGGGCACGCCCCCTTTAGGACAATAACTACCAGCCAGAGAGGCAAAGGCTAACAGGGGATTCCTCCGAGATGCGTGATGCCAGCTGACTGCATCTCTTCAAACTGCTGCTCTCAACACTGGAGACGGTGTAACACACAGGGAGGAAATCACTATCTGCCTCTCCTACTTGCATGCTCACACAGATGCTTTAGACTGGCTCGTGTCATTATGCTATCCCTCCGCCCTCCAAGGGAGCGTGGCCAATCCGCTCTTTCGGTTGCTTGTCGCGGATGGCTGCAGGTTAACTGTGAATCAAACTTGCAAACTCCAAATAATAAGGTAAACAAACACTTTACCCCTGCGTCACTCAGGGGATACAATATTCATTCTAATACTAGTGCGATTTAGATTTTGAAAAAATGTATACAGTAATTTGGATGTGGCTGTTAGGGCGCTTAATACTATATAGTTTTTTTATATTTTTAACATTCTGCGTTTAGAGCCCTGTTCAAAGTGTTTTTTTAACAGAAACACTAATGGTGCCATATGCCCTCACTTTCGAATGCTTTGCCTCATCAAAAACAACACTGTCCTAAGCTCAGCAGACATTTGAGAGTGTGTGTCGCTCTGAGATGCGACATGTCCCCCTATAATAATGTTTCAAATACACTAATACAGATAAGTATTACTTTAAATTTTACTAAACTTAACACATCAGATTTTTTTTAAGAGGTGTCTGTGACCTGAATCGAAGACATCCTGAAGACGTTAAAATCTCGTTTCCTGTTTTCTATCAAACTAGCTAGCAGCACCTGTTCTGCCTTCCACCCATCTGTATCAGCTACATGCTTCTCTTCTGGGATCTGAAGTCATCTGAAGTCTTACCTGGTGTGCTACAGGCAGACAGTTTTGGAGTAACGGTTGCTTCGATTTCTTCCTGTTGGACAAAGAAAGAGCTTACAGGGTGGAGGACAGGGGCAATACTACTCTCAGAATTTACATGTCCAGGTCAGTATGAGATAGCAGGGAACTCCTTAAAACAGAAAACCCTTTGTAACCTGCAGAGTTGCAGACTCACCGTTTTCTGCTCAGGTTCTGGTGATGATCCTTTCTCCGCGATTCGTCTTCTGCATTAGAAGCAAACAATGTTGCGCATCAATGTATTTTATACAAAATTCAGCAAATTTATACAAATATACTCCTGTTTGAGGTCACAAAACTTTTTTCCTGTCTCCTGACTTTTCATTAATCAGTGATTAAGAACGACACACCTAAACAACTGCACTGACACTTTTACGTCGTCCACATTATGGAATGAAGAATGTGGGTACCTCCTAGCCAGTAGGGCACTCATCTCCTCCATGAGACCTCCTCCTCCTCCTCCTCCAGGCAGAGGACCATTACCTCGAGCAGCCTCTGGCTTGGCGGCACCAGGAGCCACCACACCTCCAGCAGCTGCACTAGACGGCTCTTCATTCTGCATCAGAACACAGAGTATGCAGCTTAAATAAACAGCACACAGTGCTATTGTACTCCATAATTTATTTGGGTTTATGAAATTTGTATAGTAATTACCCTCGACACTTTCCGTAACTTGGCGCCTGCAAGAGCAGCGGCCAGGCCGGAGAAGGGTTGTTTGTCGTCGCCAGTGGGTGAAGGAGTAAAAAGACCAGCGGGCAGAGGCGGCGCTGGAGGTGGAGGAGGAGCAGGAGGCGGGGCCTGGCCAGAAGGAGGTGGAGGTGGCCCAGGGGGAGGAGGCGGACCTGTGGGGGTAAGTGTGGTAGGGAGAGGGGGAGGTGGAGGTGGGCCAGGAGGGGGAGGGGCTCCAGCAGAAGTAGGGGTCACAGTGGAGACGGGTGGGAGAGGGGGGGGAGGAGGCACGGTGGGGACAGCCTGCACTGAATCTGTGGAGGGGGGGAAAATAAAAAAACAACAGTGTTTAGAACAGATGAAGTGCATTTTCAAACAGACAACTCTTCACACATCACTTAAACTGTGGTCCGAGCCCCTGGTCCTGAGGAAGCTTCTCCTGCTCTACAGTTACACACCATCATCAGAGGTTTTCTTCTGGCAACAATAAATGTCCACTTGAAATAAAACAAAGGCTTTTAAATAAATGAAGCTTTGGTGCAAGTGTAGTTTATGGCTTAAAAAAAAACGGTGATCAGCAGTTAAGCTGAATAAATACAGAACATGTGGAAGAGACAGATGGCATAGTAGTGAAATGCAAACCCACTGACCACCCTGTAAATAATCACATTCTTCAGAGTCAGGGAAGAATCACACAGGCTGTGTAGTCGAGCTTGATTTTACAAACATAAATCTTCATTAAATTATTTACTGCATGTTGATACTTAGCAATATATAAAGAATTCTTACTCTTTATGCCAACATAATAATCTGCTATAACTGCACTGAAGTTAAATTACTGAATATGCAAGCCACTAAGTAACACATTAGTATGATAAATGAAGCTTAGTTATGAATCTGTATTCATACAGTAAATGTTATAATTAATTCAACATTCAGTAAAAAAAAAAAATAATAATAATATAATAAATAATTATCCATAACAGATAAGCAGGACAAAGCTACAGCTAGGTACGCTAGATCCAGTGGGTCTCGGGAAAACATACATATTAACAACACTGCGTATCTAAAGCTTAAACACAAAATACAAGGAACGTCAAAAGCAAGTATTAAAGTGTGTTTATATTCAGCAGTGCCCAATTCTTATGTTTTGTAGTTTACGGTGTCAAACACAAAGACAGATGGACCTGCATGGTGGTCTACAGTACATGGTGAGCAGGAGGCTCATCAGCAGTGCCTAAAGAAGAGATCCAGGACAACCACACATCACAAAGCAACTAAAAAAAGTAACTGATGGCTTGAGACTATTAAATGAACCAACTATATTTGACCAAAAATTTAAATGAATAATCATGTCATGCTTATCCAGGCAAACAGGCATAAATCAAGCAGATGACCAAGAGCACCAGGATGACATGATGTTTTCACAGACAGAAGAAAGTGAGACAATCGAGACACCCAAAAATCTATGATGAAAATTCTCATATAGCACCAGATTACAGCTGCACCTGGCAGGCTCTCTGTTAAGCGCTGGTACTCCCGGGAACCCTTTCTTGGTTTAGTGGGTTAGTGGAGGCAGAAAGACAGAGAGAAGAGGCCTTACCCGGCTCTGGAGCAGAGAGGTCCCCCAGCACCGAGTTTACAGAGCAATCAGCATTGGCAGGGCAGGCTGTAGAAGGAGAAGGGACAACAGGAGGCTGGGTGGATGCACAGGACAAATAGGGGGTCATGGAGGTGGTGAACTGGGGCAAGCAGTGAGGTGGCAGGGGAGGAGGTGGAGGTGATGGAAGGGGCTGTCCCAAAACTGGGGAGGAGGCATGGTATGGACTGGTGACCGGATGGCCATTGGGCGCTGTGGATGAGGAGGAGAAAAGAGGGCTGGAGGCTGGAACTGCAATGACAGGCCGAGGGCCAGTGGCTTTGCCAGGGGGACTACTGATCATGACCGGGGGCGATGGAGGTAAGGGTGTGAAATTGGTGGACTGGCAGAACGCGGTTTTAGAGGCTGGGGCAGGAGGATGAGCTGAGGGTGCAGACTGAGCTGGGTGCCGCCGGGGGATGGTGGCATAATGAGGTAGGACTGGGTGGAAGGCAGAGCCTTTTGAGGTGGCAAAACGCGAGGCAGAATGGCGCAATGGCGGGGTAGGAGGTGGGACGGCAGAGGGTGAGGAAGGAGGAGGAGGGTAGTTGGGGATGGAAGGGGAAACCGGTGAAGAGGTGGAATTCTTGTTGCATTCTAGAGGTGGAGGGGTTTGGAGGGTACTTTCAAAGGCTGAACACACCAGGAAGGGAAGCCGTGCAGTGAGAAACAAGACAGAGAAGGGAAAGGAAGGGGGGAAAAAAGAGAAAGGGAGCAAATGAAGCGGGAAAACCAGCACAGACCTACATCTCCATTATTTTACTTTTGTCTAAGATAATGGACAGGATAAAAATTAGTACAGTCTGTTAGATAAAATCATCAACGTCTTCAAAAATGGATCAGTCCGAGCACACATGGCCAATCAGGTGGAAGATGTGGTCTCTCATTCAGTGCTTTCAGGAGCCAGAACCAAAAGGAATCACTGGTCTACCTCCTAATAGCACACCTCGTTTTAGATTAGTCGAGCTAATCAACCCGCGTGTTATGTGCCGGTTAACCACGCACTCCATGCCACCTGCACAATATATTTTACAAAACAAACACGTCAATCTGCAAAGTCGACAGATGTCACATGGACAGGAAAATATATGTAGGAAATTCATGGCACTGTGCTGTCCGTTAAGGACCTCCCTTAAAAACATCAGACAGTACGGTGTTTCAAAGCAAAACGCTGCTTTGTCTAAAAAGTAGGACTAATTTTAGTTTAAAATTTTAAGCCTTATAGTAGCAGAATAAAATCCATCAATTCAAGGAATAAAATATGAAGCTCAATAAAAGTGTTAAATGTTGTATGAAACGTCTTGAACCTCAAGGTTCACGGTGCTTCATTTCAAAGTAGTTTCCAATATACTAATGTCAGGCTGTGAGTTTGAGTATGAAGCACTGCTTATGCTGACGAGGAGCTGCACTCATCTGCTCTAACGACTCTTTCGTCATGTCTTTTCCTCTTGTCCTCTAATGCCCCTGCATATCTAAAAGTCACAAATGACACAAACTGTATTTGCTATGAAATTTCAGGCCATTTTTATTTTATTTACCCCACTTATAATATAAATCATATACACATGAATCATACTCATCTGCACTTGGCTTGTATTTTAACCCTCCAGCGCTCAAGAATAGAGTTTCTTTCAGGACTGCAATGAAGTTGCCCTTACATCCAGAAGGGCCCAAATCTAGACAGGGTGGCCGGGGCGCCACAACTCACTGCTCATCTGAGAGAATAAGTCTGTCCAAGGAAGGAGTTTCCAGGGCAATAAGCAGAATTCAAGAGGCTTAATTTGTCATTTAATTGAAATTAATATTGAATATGTATAGCCCTTTTAAAAAGTGGTTTTTAAAAAACAGCTTTCCACAATAAAAAAAAAATGGAATTAACTTATAAATGTGTGAAAACAGACATTTAAATAATTAAGAAATTTCCCCACTATAAAAAGGTTAAACCAGTTCGGCAGAGAGCCTCTCAGCCTCCCACGTGCCCTGCAGCCAGAGGCAAAGCTTCATGTGCTGATCCTTCCACAGTCTAGGGAAGCCTGTACAGATTGTTGCAGTTATTCTACTGCTTTCTGGAAAACCTGCAACAAATCTTCAGAGAGAACTGCTTAATGGGGATGCATCATATGACTAATGGAGGGACACACACACACTCCCACTCTAATTAGCACCAGTAGGTCAATTGGATATGAAGGGTCTACGGCGAACCAGCTGCTTAACATCACACGCAAAGCTCCAACAGGGAATGAAACAGAGATACTTTCTACAGGACCGGCAGGACATCAAATCTGTAGTTTAGACCAGTTATAAGTTGCAAGAAATGCTTCTGAATCCACACACGGCTCAGCCATGGTGAGTAGCAAAAGGACAAGGGTCATGGTGTGAAAATATTTATTACAAACTATATACATCACATTATGACTTTTTTTTTTTTTAATGTCTTGAAATGCATGTGCAAATCTACAAGAGGACATCCTGGTCCCTCCCAGCATTTAGAAGGGGAGAAATCAAGCTTTTTTTTTTTTTAGCTTTGGTTAAGATGTCATGATGTAATATTTGCACCAAGGATATTTACTTTGCAATATTAAAGGGACACCAGAAGTTGCACCACTGCCTCAAACGCCAACCCTTTATCCACTCCCTCTTTCTAACATCTTCAACAGCTGTTAGAAAGTTCAATGGCGTATACTGTACATAGAAAAACCTTAGCCAATGTTGTATTCGCCAAAGCTCAAATTGTCACGTTTCATGGCAGTGCCTTCTAGTTTCGCAGCATAGAAATCAGAGTGCGAGATAGCGTTCCTGTGCCACTTGGATCAGACGGACAGATGGTCCCCAAATTACAGTGATTCGTCCTACGATGGTGGGAAAGTTATGCGCATTCAACAGAAAACACTCTTGAAATTTTGATCTTGTCTTAGGCCTGAACTCTGTGCCGTGCAATACTCTCTCATGATACTGGGTGCTAGCAGTGGGCCACAGTTCCCAGTTAGCCATGTGATCCCGGGGGAAAACTATATTACACTACAGTTTACTGTCTTGCCAGATTCTTTTAGTACAGTATGTTCATCTAAAATAAGATCAGAGTTTAAGAAACTCGAGATTAAAGAAGCCTGAACAGTTTCCATAATCCAGAGGACGTGTAACCTTTTTAATCACAGGTTCTTCTCATTCTCTGGCGGTTTCCTCATGCTCTCAGTGAGTTAGACCTTCTATTGCACTTGTTTCAGAAAGATAACATGACTAGTATCACCAACTAAAGAAACCTTTAGTTCATAACATTTGACAACAATGCAGTTTGTTCCTTTTCCTAAGGAAACAAAATAAAAAAACTGAACACAAGATGGGAGCCCAGGCCTACCACTAACCGTGTCTGATGCAGACCAGAACCGAGTACTCTGCCCTGCATAAGATGGTGTAAGAAAAGTACAGAAATGCTGACCAGCGTTGGAGATGCGTCGTCCTCTGTCCGAGTCCTCTCTTTCTATCTGTTCCCGGTGTTCTCTCTCCAGCCTTTCCCGGTCAGCGCGCTCGCGCTCTAACCGCTCGCTTTCAGCACGTTCGATCTCCAGACGCTCCTGCTCTGCACGATCTCTCTCCAGACGCTCGTGTTCCTGGCGCTCGCGTTCCTGCCGCTCACGTTCCTGATGCTCACGCTCCAGCATCTCTCGTGCCTGCCGTTCTCTCTCGATTTGCTCCCGCTCAAGGCGCTCCCGCTCAAGCCGTTCGCGCTCAAGGTGCTCATGGCGTTCACGCTCGAGGCGCTCTCTCTCAAGGCGCTCGCGCTCTTGCTCCTTCTGACGTTGCAGCTCCTGCAGCTGCCTGAAAACCAGAAGCAGAAAGAATCAGAACTAAACACAGTACGGAAAATAAAGCAGACGGATGCATGACTACTCTTATTACACAAGCTGATTATATAATAACAGGTACTGTCACTACATAATCAACGCACCTACTCATTATCGCCACAGTGGGTGTTGCTGCATGTTTTGAAAGCAACCAGTATTATGTGCTATAACAGTCAGACCTTTTTAATCAATGAGTGGAATGTCTGGTTTCCACCATCGCTGATGTTACACACAGCTTGTTCACCTCGTCATTAACTTATTTCGATTTTATTTGTAGAGCATTTGACAATGGACACTGTCGAGGAAAAAAAAAAAAAAAAAAAAAAGAGGTGGTAAACACCAGCTGTGCCACATCTGCTGATACTGGATATGATTTCTGAAGAGCAGCAAGAACAATCTCTTAATTGGTACATTACAATTAACTTACACTAGACATGCATACTGTATGTGGAGCTTTTTGCACCATGTGGCCCCTGCAGCGGCTCTCTGGGGGCCCCCAGCATGAGAACTGCTGTTGTCAAAGTCCCAGTTTATTCACCTTACAGTTTTATAATTTGAACATGTAAATCTGATGGCAAACACCACTGCAGCAGAACATTAATTTAATTACTTGGATAAGGATGAAACGATTTGCTTAGTCTTATCTTTAGGATTATATTTCAGAATACTAACATTCATAAATATTCATTTCTGTTGGATGTGTGTGTTTAATACTCCTTTTAAAGTTATTGAATCACACAATCTTTAGACATGATGCACCTAGAAAATGGCTTTTTTAAATAAATTCATTAATTGTTTTTATTATTATTATTATTATTATTATTATTATTATTAGTAGTAGTAGTAGTAGTAGGAGAAGCAGAGGTAGTAAATGTCTCACTTTAGCAATCCTGTCACATTCTAAACAGCAGGAGAACAGTCCGACCCAGTCATTGTCGTTTCTAGCAGGCAGGTGAGGCAATGCAACCTGTAAATCTTAACTTGTTTTTGAACTACAATTCCTTACATTGCGTCACTGGTAATTATTCTGACAAGAGGCGGGACTCGAACCTGCGTCCTTGGTGGTGATGACTACTATGCCACCACGCTGCCTGCATAGAATATTTGCTCATTTAAATTAAATTAATAAGGCAAAACAATCGATCAGACGAAGACCTTTGAAAGCTTTTGCTGAAACAGATGGGAGTGGATGAGCTCGTACACTAGAGGGCAGCACGGTCATATTTAAACATCTAAAGGTGAACGCATTCTACTTCAGTTAAAGGACTGAAGGCATGACACTGCTGCATCGACAGAAGTCTACCGCAAGGGTCTGAACCGCAGAATCTGACCGATATATAATATAAAAATATAAAAATCTTATTTATACTACTGACGCACACAACTTCTCCCCCCTTAGGCTTAATAAAGTTCACCAGTTTTCCCAACGTTGATATTTAATATTTCACAGCGCAGCAGGTAACCTGACCATCATTGAACCTGAAGCTGTAGATAATCTGTGTGCTTAAAGGAACTTCATGGTCATCTGCATCCTCATACAGACTCAACCGCTAGATAGTTTAGCCTTTATTTGTCACACATACATTTCCGCGCAGTGAAATTCTTAATTCTTTGTACATCCCAGCTTCCCAGCGGGGTTAAGGGCCTTCCTCGAGGGCCCGACAGCAGCAACAGGGCAGAAATGGCTCAACCTGCAGCACTATTAAAAACCAGACGCTTATGCTTGTTTAGAATGGAATAAAGTTTATTATTTGTGTCCTGATTTCTATAGCTTAATGATAAGTGGCACACACACATCACACTGCCCTCTCTAAATGATCACAGGCTCACTGCATAGTGAGCTTTAACTAAAAAATAAATAAAGGAAATCTTAGCCTTCGGGCTGAGAGGACTGCAGCTCAGCCTTATTTTTAAGCACAACTCTATCGTAAATTCAATTATCAACATCTCACCATGATATTACTTTACCAGCTGAATCTAAAAGTCTCCAAAGATAGCAAACAATAGCAAGCCAACATTCCAGGGAGGAAAAAAAAAAACAAGTTCGATCAGAGAGACGTTAGCTGGCTGCACAAGATGAGAACAAACAGCTTTCTATCCATTCTGCACTATAACTATAATGACTGAAGACATTTATTTATTTGTACTAACCTTTATACTCCTTCAGACATTAAACCTTTAAATGAAACTATGTTCTGTTGAGGAAAAACTTTCTGTAACTTAATGCTTGGAACAAAAGAAGTTGTTGGAACAGTAAAGTCTTTATATAGCAGGAGAGTTAATGAACCTCATAATAATATCATAAACACATTTTTTTATATATATATATTTTTTTTTAAGTCTTTAGATACCGCTCAGTTTTAAACGCACCTTGCTGCTCCCTTGGGAGTAGGGGATCGGTCCTGAGAGAGGCTGGGGAATGATCTCATACCCGTGGGACCGCACACCCAAACACACCTTTACCAGGTGATACACATTCATCATCGTGCCTTCACACGCTCAGAGGAGATGAATAAATGGGAAAAACCACACCTTTCAGTTACAACCTTATGCAGGGGGGTGTTTGGCAGCTCAACACCTCAGGCTGTAACAATCAGCCCATGCTCCTGCTGCAGGCTTCACCACCCTGTCTCATCTCACTTCAAATGAAGCCTGCTGTAATGGTCTGATTAGATTTATTCCCAGAGTAGAAATACTCCAACTAGCCATAACGATGTCCTGATCACAAACGCTCGTTTATTTTAATCTGTTAAACCGTTAAATCAAAAGGTTCATGCTATGAAGCGCAAAAGTGACGGGTGTATGAGAACAGAGAAAATCCGCTCCCTTTACTTCTCCGTCTGAAAAGGGATTCCCGTCGACCCAGCCAACTGCCCCAGTTCTCCATATTTAAACCAGTTTTCTGGGCCGTCCCTGACTCCAGGCTTCCCCAGACAGTCCTTGTGCATTCTGTACACTACAGCAAAACACAAGCGGTGCAGAGTAGAAAAGTACCGTACCGAGTCCCTCCAGTTCTCTCCAAAGAAAATATCAGGCTTGTGTCTTCAACAAAGCTTTACAGTGATCAGACTCGGGCCAAACTAAAGTGACCTTTAACCTGGTGATAATGCTCGCTGGGGTCAGGCCTGTCGGGGCTCTGGATGAAAACGCATGGGATCGTCAGGGATGCCACTTTGTTCAAGAGCTGCTTATATGACAAATCAATTCTCAAATTCCACCAAATGAATTAGTACAAGTGAAACTCGTGTCGTGAAAAAGTTCATTTATTTCAGTAATGCAACTTAAAAGGTGCAATTAATATATGAGGGACTCATGACATGCAAAGCAGGATAGTTCAAGCCATGATTAAGATGATCCTGGCTTACAGCTCATGAAAAAACCCAAATCCACAATCTCAGAACCTTTTCACAACATTCTAATTTTCTAAGTGTCTCACTCTAATCAGCTAATTAAACCATAACACCTGCAAAGGGTTCCTGAGCCTTTAAATGGTCTCTCGGTCTGGTTCAGTAGGAAACACAATCATGGGAAAGACTGCTGACCTGACAGCTGTGCAGAAAACCATCATTTGACATCCTTCATAAGGACGGAAAGCCTCAAAAGGTAATTGCAAAAGAAGTTGGATGTTCCCCAAGTGCTGTATCAAAGCACATTAATAGAGCGTTATGGGAAGAGAAAAGTGGAAGAAAAAGGTGCACAAGCAGCAGGGATGACTGCAGTCTGGACAACAAGGAACCACAAAACAAATCCGAACACTGCAGCGCTGCGAGGTGGCATATGGCACATAGTGAGTGGAAGCAGTAAGGAGTAGTTTGTTTCTAAAGCAGAATCCTGCAACACTGATTAATCAGAGGGAATCTGGTTTGTTGAGAAGGTGTCTCCATCGTTGGCCTGCATGTGCATCGCTTAACACCCGAAATCATGACATTCCAAAGACCACAAACAAAATAAACAAAAGCGAGGCTCCGGTACGAGAGTCAGATAATATTTCCTCATATTAACATCTGTGTGAACAAGCTGTCCTGTTGTGAATCCAGGATTTACAGCCTCGCTGCTCTCACTTGTTCTGGAGTTACAAAAGCAGCAGAACAGGTCAGGTCAGATTGACAGTCACACAAAACAAAGTCATGCCCTATTATAGAGAGCAAGGGATAGATATAATGCGAGTAAACTGGCTGCTTTATGTCGGGGAGAAACACCGTGTCCAACAGCTGCATTTCATAAACAGGAAAAAATAAATCCCTGATGACGTACGTGTCCTAAATATCCAATGATTCCACAACATGAACGAAGAATCTCAGCAGGATGGGAAGAAGAGAGATGTATTACCACAATCCGCTGTAAACACCACCACTAAGCAACACTTAGCAACAACTAGATCAAACGCTTGGGAATCGCAATTCGATTCAATTTGATTCCGCAGCACTAAAGCTAATTGTCCAAGTTGCTTTTAAGTATTAATTATTACTAAAATGTTTTTTAAACTCTAATACTTTGTAACAAGTGTTTGTTTAAATTTCACCTTCCGCTCTACACTCCAGTTCAACAGGTGGCAGTATTGCACCAACCGCACAGGAATCAGGAATCGTTACCATCAGTTATAAACACTTTTAGAAAATACAAACTGCTTTTATCTTCTGTAGACGTGCTAGATCTTTCAGAAACGAGTCAGTTTTAGATGATTTAATGCTTGAAAAACAACGAAAAGAAAAAAAGAAGTGGGAATCGAGTCTAAATTGAAAACTGACCCACTGATCCGGTGAATTGAGCACCAAAAGATTGATGAAGCTGTACAATTGATTTAATCACACAGCTCTACCGCCATCCAGTGTGATAGAAACATAGCCATGGAAGGTAACCCTGACTTTGGTTACTGACCGAGAGCAGCTCCACCCTCATTATCTGGTAAAAGCTATTTTTCTGTCCTCTGACCTAATAGAGGGATTTTTTTTTTTTTTTTGCAGGCCCCATTAACAAATCATCTACTCCAATATGGAAGCAAAACAGACGAGGCAACACTGGTGACACATGCCGAGTCCTGATTTAAGGCCCATTTGGTTTGTGCAGCTTTCCTCTTGGCATTTAAAGACCCAGGGTTTGACTCCGTGGATGCCCTCCAGGACGGCCCATATGGAGCCTTCTCCACTTCTCTGCCTAGCAGATGTCGCTTCCAGCTCCCTTCAACACAAAGATTCCTCAGATAAACCAGACATTTCATTATTTTCTGTCCTGTACACCACAGTGGGCAGGTGTGTGTGTGTGTGACAGCACATGTTTGGAGAGAGTGTGTCCACATTGCTGTGATGCTGCAGGAACACGGGTTTAAACAGATGCTGATGCTTCAGTGAGGAAGCCCGTGTTCGCCACACCCTCCCTGACTGGTAGACGAGTTGTGATAGAAAAGCGCTAGCTAGCAAGTGGGTGGGAATCGGCAAAACCACTTTGGTGAGAAAACTGGGGGGAGATGTGTTCCAAAGAAGTCCTCGACACCAAATGCCTCGCAGTGATACAGTAGGAACACACTTTCAAACTCAGCACAATCAGTTTTGTATTCGTTACATCAGCAGCGTCTGCACTTTCTCTGTGCTGGGGGAAGTGAGCTTTAGATGACCCACCTGGCAGATGTGCTGAAGGCAAAGGAACCAGGAAACCTGTATATCAGCTATTTTTACCCTTCCATTAAGCCTCTTCATGTCTTTTTAAAACCAACACGATAACAGTATTTTTGGCCCAGCGAAAAACAGACTCCCTTTGCTCTCCCTGAGCTCGTTCGCTCCTGCTGGTCCACGTTCAAGCGGTGGGGGTGGTGTGGAGTTCAAACTGAAATCCCTACATTTGTTCACGTAACTCACCATGAGTGAGATACTGGTTGAATTTGCAACTCTGCAGGATATAAACCGCAAACCCAGATGGGGTAAAAATAACCAGATTTGGTATCTAAAGACAAGAAGAAACACAGATCATCTACACTGCATAAAAAAAAAAATGTAGGATTGAAAATACAGTTTATAATACACACATTCCTGCGCTGATGTGAGTCACCCTGGGAAAGCTTTGTAAGTAATTTTGCCGGCACAGAGGACGAGGACTATTTCGGAGAACACAAGAGTTTCTGCTTGACCGTCACAGACGAGTCAGCAACCAGGCAGGAGAGATCAAGATATATTGTGTGCACACACACACACACACACACACACACGAAAGGGGAAAGAAAAAAAAAAAACTGTCTGGATTACTGTGTTGTCAATCCATACTGATGGGACATTGGACACGTTTCCAGGTCCTCTGGAAGCACTGGTCCTAATTTGTACACCCATCCAAACTACATTTCGTTTTGAATGGAATTGAAATTTAAATATAAATCAATGCTTTGACCTGGTTCTGCTGCCAATCGTATAGTCAGGGGGGAAAAAAAAGGTACACGGGTAAATAAGTCATGGTGAAGTGATGAACTGTCCTTAACCTCAAGGAATGGAATAGGGCTAATTTTTTCCCTTCCTTTGCTTGAGATAGGCAGCAAACACACAACAAAGCAATTCCTCATATCGTAAACCAGGCAACACAAGCAAGAACGCTGTCTGGAAAACCTTATAAAAATAGCTCCAATTTACACTGACCCCAATATTCCACTAATAATGGGAACAACAATCCAACTGAATTTTTAGGACGAAAAAAAAAACCGCACCCTATAAACAACAGTCCGACCTGATCAGAGACGCTGTAAGGAAACCGCGTAAATCTTTTGTGGAAATAAATATATTTTTTCCGTGCATGTTCACCCCACGTACCAATAGGTGACTCAAGGAGAAGGGTTTGCTTCTATTTCCGATCAGAACATCTCTGTCCCATCAGCCTTTATTTCAGACCTTTATCTACTGGGTCTGACTGAGGAAGGAGCTCTGATTGGTGTTTTACTACGTATGAAGTCTAAGCCAAACTGATCATTGCTCAGACCGAATTCTTGTAACCAATCAAAATTCAGAAGGCGAGATTTATCAGACATTATATATATATATATATATATATATATATATATATATATATATATATATTTCTGGCAAATTTAATGCTTTACACAATGACGGCACAGTGGCTAAGTGGTAATGTTCATGTGCTTGGTGGCGTTTCTCTGTGTACGCCGGTTTCCACTCACAGTCTAAAGATATTAAAGGCAGATTGGAGTCCCCAAATGTCCTGTGGAGTGTAAATGTGTGTGTATGTATACATGTATGCCCTGCGATGGATTTGCACCCTGTCCAGGGTGTACCCTGCCCGAATCCTCCGTGGGTACACTCCGGGCCCCCCCGCAACCCTGTATTCAGAAAAGATCGGTGTAGACAATGAGTGAATGAGCGAGCAAGCGAGCGAGGAATCTCAAAATAAAAAAGTTACATCCTGAATAAAAGCTTTGAGCATGGAAACATCTTTAACCAGAATGATTTCAATTGGTTTAAAGAAATAAGTAAGTGGTTAGCACCATCGCCTCGCACCTCCAGGGTCTGGGTTTGATTCCCGGCCAGGCTCGATTACCGTCTGTGTGCATGGAGTTTGCATGTTCTCCCTGTGCTCGCTGGGTTTCCTCTGGGTACTCAGGTTTCCTTCCACAGTTTAAGACATGTAGACTAGGCTAATTGGCGTTCCCAAATTGCCCTTAGGTGTGTGAATGAGTGTGTGAGTGTATGTGTGTGTGCCCTGCGATGGATTGGCACCGTCTCCAGAGTGTCCCGTGCCAAGACTCCTGGGATGGGCTCTAGGTCCCTGTGTCCCTGTATACAGGATAAAATGGTATAGAGGATGAGTGAGTGAGTGAGTGAGTGAGTTAGTTTCTCAGTAACTGATGTGCACAATAAGGTTGTTTTACTCTCCTAACAGTGCGCAATGCCAACTCTCAAATACTTGGGCTGTGCATCAAATTGTATAAATCACCGTACTAAATACTGCATCATGAGATCGTTCATGACTTTACTACGAGAAGGTAAAATTCTACAGTCATTCTGTAGCTCTGATCCAAGGCTCTGATGGTACAACAAGAATGGTCAGACTGAAAGCATTTGCTCCTGCTTCTCTTTCTCCTGCAGAGCAATGCCATTCCACCATGACGCCTGGCTGTGGAGGAACTGTGACAAAGTTTGGCTGCAGGGGCTCAGCGCATGAGTCAGCTAACAGCCTTGATATTTGAGTAGTGTAAAAGTCTGTCTGGCCTGAAATAATGTGACTGACAAATGAGATCCATCTAAGGCATGATAAAATACAAATGCTAAGATGAATCAGTTGGTCCTGATGAACAGCGGCAAGAAGAAGTGATGCTTAAGTGCTTTTTTCAAAGCTAATACAAATTGCATTACTTTCAAATGACTTTCCAAACAAAACGGTCAAAGTCACTATCCATCCTTTACTGCCGTACTCTTGGACAGAATTCATCCAAAAAGCTAAATCTATATTATATCCATGAATGCTTCAAAAACATTTTATTCACGGCACTAAAGCCTGAGCCGACATTCCATGACAAGCCGTCATCTAATTATGGTGCTCTGCCAAGTCGTTAGTGCCGAGAGCTCGAGCTGGCAGGCCGACTCGGCCGTGCTCCGATAGTAAGAGGGCCACTGAAAGCCATTTATAAACATGTGCGAGCAACCTGCTTCACATTCCCTCACAGCCGTCCGCGCTGACCGGCATTGTATGGGGTTTGCATCACAGAATGACATCAGGCTCCAAACATTTAACCAGTTCCATTGACTGCAATAGCTAAATATGGCAGTGGGCTCAGAGTGCGTCTGCGCAGGCTCCATTACACACCCTCAAAGACATTCCCTGTGAGAATCCGAGCCCGACACTTTTTACGAGATTCTTTTCATATGAATTAAGGGATCCTTATATGGAGCGTTTACACAACTCAATCCGACATGGCTGATGAGCGCGAGCTGTTACTAGGCTGTGCACAGGACTTTCTGCTTCCAAAAAAAAAAAAAAAAAAGGACCCTCTAACATCCCGTTTGATAAAATAATAATCTTAGTACAGGTATGTGTACATGACATAAAAAGATATGTCGATATTAGAGAAGCATATTTCTTTTTCAAAGTGTTCATGATTTATTATTTTGTCAATGAAGAAAAAAAAGCTCCCACTTTACCACTTGTGTTATTATTTATATTAATTAGCAGGAGATTCCATAAATATGAGACACTTTCTGACTCATAACCTGCTGAATACCAGGAGGAACATTTTGCACAACACAGACACCGTTTTATAACCTCTTGGTCCAAACATGAGCAAATTGACAGTAATTAATCCCTGGGCTGAATCAGTTGCTCAGCTTTTGATTTTTATTTTGTGTTTGCTACTTGGTGTTGATTTCCTATACATTATTAAACACCAGGATGCATATGGATGGAACACAACGTGCATCTCACGAGTGCCATGTTAACACGGAATGGTGGATTTCCCGTGGTATGAACCAAAAACCTGACATTTTTAAGCACCCTTTAACACGTCAAATCAAATCAGGCAAAACAGGCGCTTTGTATAATAAGATATTATATTTTGTACCACTAGGAGCCAGATCTAAATTATAGCGATGACTAGCAGGACTCTGGCTGCTCCTCGCAAACAAACACTTCTACAGGAGATGGTGGAAAACATGCAGGAGTCCATCATGCCTGTGAGCCAGACTTTTTTTTTTTTTTTTTTTAACTAAAGAAACTTTATTTTAGCATCACATCAGAGGCACGGCTATGGTGACAGATTAAGATTAAACCTGAAGTAAAATGTTAAATATCTACAGTCCCCTCCAAAAGTACAGTATTGGGACAGCAAGGCCAATGCTCGTCTTGCTATACACTAAAATTATTTAAATTTCTGATCAAAAGATAAACAAGAAAAATAGGACAGAACTACAGTTTCCATTTTCTGATATTGACGTCTGCATTAAACTTGTAAAGTGATCAAGAATATTAAAACCTATGACTGACGAGTGCTCCTCTGTGCCCTTGTGTCCTGTTAGATCGAATGTTTAAGGGAATAGAACTAAACTTCTGCATTTCGTTTGAGCTCCGAGTTTTTAATCAGGGCAAAATGATAAACCGGCATTTATACCGGCATTTATTTAACCGGCAGAGAAAAAGAGCTGACTATGGGGGGAAGAAATCAAGCTATTGCGAAGAAAAGAGGTAAAATCAGATCATAGTCACTGCGGAATTATTGGGGATAGACAATATAACGTTTTCGGGGGAATACCTTCAAACAGTTGATTGTAATAAGACTTCACAAGCAGAAAGAAGCCATAGCAGATAATCTAAACCCCTCACCAGCAGTGAGAATTCACAAAGAAATGGCACAAAAGTTTTGAAACTGAAAAGAAACTTCTTCCAAAGTGACTGGAAGGGCGAAGCTCGTAGAGAAAAAGGATCTGTTCCTGCCCCAGAACATACGAGTGGAGTGAAGTACCAACAGAATGAAGAGAGAATCCCCTAAAACTGTCTGTTCCTATAATTTTGCTCACCAGAAAATTGGCGTGGAGTTCGCATGTTCTCCCTGTGCTTTGGGGGGTTTCCTCTGGGAACTCCAATTTCCTTCCACAGTCCAAAGACAAAGATGTCTTTTATATTAATTGTGCTGTAATAATGTTCAGAAGAGGTCCAAGTCACACACTACGGTTTTCTGCATCCCACCGCCGTCTCTGGCCACCAGCTTCATACTCGGCACAAGCCTCATGTAAAGATCTGCACTGAACCCTGTTTATACAGTACCTGATCGAGAAACGTCCACGTAGCCAGCTAGTTTACTTGGAACTGAATCTGACAGATGCTTGGAGCTCAGCTAATAAATTGACTTTTCAGTTCATTCACTCATTTATTATACGAGTTCATAATTAAAGCGTTATAGTCCATAATCATTTGTCAAGGATCTGGAACAACCTGCAGGCCGATGCTGCGCTGGCGTGTTTGATGGAATCTAAGGGAATCACCGCACTCTCTTAGCTGTGAACTTCAAGTGTCCTAAACTTAATTGACAATATGAAATAAATAAAACAATATGAAATTACGTGCTTAGGCAACGCCCCCCCCCAAAAAAAATGGTTTGGTGACAATTATAAACTTGTGTATAAGCATATTTCCAATAAATTTGGTCGACACCAGTCAGCATGTTTTGTTCGTTTATGCAGCCGCCGCATTCATTGAATTCCATTTCTTAAATAAACCTGAGCAGGTATCAGTATCTGTTTTGGTTAAAAGACTAAAGTGAAAGAATGATGAGGACTAACACTCCCAAGAAGCAAAGTTGTTGGCACAAGAAGATGCCACTTTTGAACGTGGGCCAAAGTACATACGTTTCTCTTTCTCAGCTGCAGCACTAATGAGGGAAGCAGGTCAGATGGTTTGAGTTCTCTTGTTGTTGCTTCTCACGCTCAGCAGTCGACGCCACACTGTGTGTGAGTGTCAGGAACAGAACATCTTTTTCATTTTTTTTTTTATTTGACGACTTTCATGTCACTTTTATGGCTTAAGTAAAGATGTTTGCTTGAATTCTGACCAATCCCACCTGCTCCTGCAGTACGTCACCAGGAAAACTCGTCTTTCAGGAAAAACCTTTTTGCATCTAAACTGCTGCGATTTTAATTTGTGAATTATTAGGTTAAATGTTTTAAGTCTAAATATTACATTAATTATGAATTCTTATTGTGTCATTTTAAACGTTATGTCGCCCTTGATGATGATAAATATATAAATCTCATTTCAAGTTCAATTTCTTAACAATACGTAACTCAATTTCAGACATTTTAAATCTCATTAGTTTTTTTCTTTGCTCGATACACGTCAATAATTCGGGCCTTGTGTGTGTACATGCCCATGTCACAAATTAAACAGTAAATGGACCTCAAAATAAAACGGTGATTTACTTGTTTGCTTTAGCTATTTAAAATGTATCTGACTTTTTTTTAAAATTATTATTACTGTTTGCACATCCCGACTACGTGCCTCTGGTTTGCTGGTTAAAGTTCGTCACTCACCGTCTCTGCATTTCCAACTCCTCTGGCGAGGGGCCGTTCTGCACCTGAGGACTCTGTCTTGGCAACGTGGGGCCTGTAAAGAGAGACGGTAGAAAAACACTCAATTGATCAGTGCTTGAAAGAACTACAACACTTAATTGATTAATTACATGGAGCAAGACACAAAGGAGTTAGAAATAGATTTCTGAGAGCAACATTAAACATTGTTGCTCGAGTTGGAATGGAGACGGGGATTCAGCTTTTATGCTCATGCTTGTTGTTCAAAATCCAGAAGAGCCACAGTGTGAGCAAATGTGAAAAGGGCAAAGAGACACTAAAGACTAGCAAAAGCTTAACTATTTCGAACACAAGCTTTCACACTGCAAGGCTGAATCAATGCAGCATCGAGCAGATGTGTCTGAATCAATGCTTCACTGAGCAGGTGGTATTCCTTCCACACTTCATTACTAGGCTACCCATGGCCTATTCCATTTCCTGCTTAGTGTCTTCACACAGCCACATCACATAGCGCTCAGCACAATTAGCTGAGGCTTTGCTCATCTGACAGCATAAAACAGATAGAGACGCTACATCCTATAAACGCCTGCTGCAGCAGCAGAATCGAACACCTGAGTAACTGCACAGCTGGAAATTCTGCCAGTAAGAGTGAATTTTGAATAGCATAATTAATGCACTGTTAATATAATCATCATCATGTGATGCTGGTAGGGAATTCCCAAACAAAATATCATTAATATGCCATCTATTTAAACTTGACCACGGATTTAATACACCGTCTTACAAACAACACGAGGAAATAACGGCTTATCAACTCAATGCTGAATGCTATAGCAAAAAATGTTTTATATACAGTCATGAGAAAAAGATAAAACAACCAGCGTCAGATTTTTATTCATTAAGGGGCAAAAACATCTGTGCTCCTCACCTTATTCAATCATCTTCCACAAAAAAGTTCAGAAACAAAGTGGGAAAAATACGTACACCTTTAATACTTCAAGAAGTATGATTAGCAACCATGTGGTATTAACGAAATAGTAAAGTTTTTTTTTTATTGTTTTAAAATTTGACCAAGTCTTAAAAAAAAAAGCAGGAGTTTCTGCAACTAGTTGTTGAGCACTCAGGCGTGTCTCTAAATCATGTTAAATGGAAAGACATCAGCCACAATCAGTGTGCACCCGTCACAAAATTAGTTATAACTTGCATATGAGGAGGAACAAAAATCACTTTACATCAACGACTATTTAGTCTAAATAGACTATTTACTATAACTCTTCCTGATCCTACTTTGGATTTGCATCTGGAATTAAACTTGATTTCATACAGAAAAGACGACCTTTAATGCATTCTAGCTAAAATTTAAATACAGATTCACAAAAGTGCATCTGGAATAATCCACAGTCTGCTGGAGAGCCATTCACGATTCAGGAGCTGATTCACTATTAGAATTTAAAACATTCTTGAATAATCAATTATTTGAGGCAGGTATTCTTCCCTAATGCATCGCGATAAAAGTTAATGATGTACACTTACTTAGTGAGAGGATGTGAATTGGGAATGGTCAATCTGGCCAACTACTTAAAAATGGAACCCACTATATAAAATCTACTTTTGAGTCACATTAAAGATGTTCATATGGGACAGACAAAAAAAAAAAAAAAAAAAAAAAAAAAAAACTGTCCCACTGTTGTATTGGCCAATTGCAAGGCTTAAACAAGGCAGTTAGATTTCTTCCTATTGTGACCTCATAAGAGCAGCCCCTTCCTTCTGCTTGTTGCTCAGATCTGTGGTTCTGGATTCAACCCTGGCCCGTGTTCGAATTCTGACTGATGCCCCAATCTTGAGACGCACCGATTGCAATTTGGCCCAAATTAATTTCAGATTTTTTTAGAAAAAATGTCTATATTTCGAATGTGGTCAGACAATCACAAGTCACAGAGTCAGCCAAAAGATCATCAATTCATCTGGCGCATTAACACACTTTGAGGCAGCTCTGAGGACGATTAGTAATTAACCCTGTTTGCTGCTGGATGAAGACAATGCATCTCAAAAAATTACTTTAATTAAAAAATGAAAGTCATATTCTAGAGTCATATGTAACGTGCAATATTTCAAGTTTCATTTTAATGCTGATTAGAGTTTATAAAGCTCACGAAGATCAAAAATCCAATATCTCAAAGTATTATACAAATATTTACTGAGATCAATAAATAAGGATTTAAATTACACAAATGGCCAAAAGCTATATTATTTATGCACTTAGTACTGGGTCAGGGATGAATGGAGGCATCAGTGCAGAGAGCTGATTCGCCATCAACACTACAAATGAAATGCAGAATTCACCTTCATCTGAGAAGTTCTTTTTTTTCCTTAGCTCAGGGATGATGCTTCTCAAGTCTAATATTCGGGAGTGGCTTCAAACTAGGAATACAGTTGTAGCCCATCTCCTGAAGATGTCTGTTCGTGGTGGCTAGCCTCACCCCACTTTTTGTAAAGCTCTCATCTCAAAAAAAGTATTTAAATCGGCTCCATGTGCACCGTTTCCTACCACACGTTTCCTTTCCAGTCAACTTTTCATGAATATGCGTCGATACGGCACTCTGAACAGCCAGCACTTTCAGTGAACTTATGATCTTTTATGACTCATCCCCCTTGTGCAGGGTGTTGTTGATCATCTCCTGGAGAACTGTCAGGTCAGCCGTCTTCCCCATGTGTGTGCCAATCCTTCAATGAAAGTCCCGGACAAATGATAACGTGGATTAATGAAGCTTTAACGCGCCCTTAAAATCCCAGACTGCTCAGTTTTCTTACTGACCTGCACATCAGAGTCACATAATAGCACTTAGCTCATGGACCTGATCCAGAAGCACTTACTGTAGCATCAACTCTGATGGGAAGTTCTCTCCTGTTACATCTGCTAATCTACTGCTGTTATATTCCATGTGCATTTCACTACATCACTGATGACTTTCATCCATCTATCTTTTGAATACCAGTATATCAAAATATTAAAGTGTAAAATTCCAAGATACAATATTAACTGAAAAACATTAAAGTTAAGAACTACAGTACAAACCCCACATTCAGAAGAAAACCCCATGTACATACACGAGCGGAGGGAGAACGCATGACTCTTCTGGCAGCAGATGTACCCAATAAGTCCATCCTTACAGTCTTTGGGACGATCGTTAACAAGTACGAGTGCGCCGGCACCGCTAGCACCATGGTCAACGGCATCATGGGACGTCAGGGAGAGTAGCATGGTGTTCTAACAACCGTGCTCTTGTAATACAAACCCAGGCTGAAAGCAGGCAGGCTCTGAGCAGTGACGCCCCACCGTGACGTTAACGGAGGAGGAAGCAAACTGTCCATCATACCATCCAGCACTGATTAATTATTCAAGTGAGGGCCATGATACCGTTGCCCTTCAAAACAGATCCGCTTTACTGCATTTAGGTCTGAGGCATGTGAGGATAGGAGAACTCTTATAACCAAACAAAAAAATAAAAAGAATCTCAAGAATACTGTAATCATTATTTAGATTTGTGGGGGTTAGAATTCTATACCTGGTGACATTGGGCCATTCTTACACCTTGTAAAAGTGCTGGGTCCTGGGAACTTAATAATGAGAACAACCATCTCCCGAAAGCGGTCTAAAACCTACCTCCTCTTTGCACATGGAGCTTACATTAAAAACAAAGATCTGCTGGAATTTCTAAGCTGTCTCCAAGGGTTAAGAGCAGTTGACCCCATGCTGTAACATCAGACTAGTTCTTGACATCTACATCAGGTGTTAAAATGTTACAGCACCTATTTGGGGAGACCGAACAATTTTTGGCATCCTCCCTCATTAACACTCCTTTACTCTGTCACTCAGTGAACAGGACATGCAAAGGAAACCCCTCTGACTTAGTTCTGCACACAGGTTTTTTTGGCTTTGTGTTAAATAACAGCATGATCAAATAAAGTATGTTGTTTATCTGAGGTTGTATTTGCCTTATATTGATGATCAGATAAAATTTTTACGCACAAAAAAAACCTCCATATAATTATACACGCACAGCTCCAATGCAAAGTTTTCAGACCCTTTTAGATTTTCCACATGCTTCACACTCATTTTAAAATAGATAAATTTCCTCCCTTCATTCTACATGCAATACTTTACAATTAAAATGAATAAATAAATTAATAAATTAATTAATTAATTAATTAAACTATAAAAGACTGTAATATTTCATTTCCATAAGTATTCAGACCATTTGCTAGGACACTTGCATTTGAGCTCTGGTGCATCCTGCTCCTATCAGTGGTCCTTAAGATGCTTCTACAACTTGACCCAAATCCACATGTGCCTGACTTCAATTGGACAATTATGAAAAGCATACACACTTGGCCATATAAGGTTTTACACCAAGTTGTGCATGTGAGAGTGGAAATCCATGAGTTCGAGAGATTCATCTGTAGACCCACGACACAAGATACAGATCTGGGAGAGTAGACAAACTTTCTGAAGCATCGAAGGAACCCAAAAGCATTATAGCCATCATTCTCAAATAGAAGAGATTTAGAACAAACAGTCCACACAGATCTACCCGCTCAGCCAAACTGAGTAATCAGGGATGAAAGTCCTTCGTCAGAGAGGGAACCAGGAACCAGATCCCGAGGTTCCCTTGTGGAGATCCGAAAGACATACAGTAGGACATCCAGCACTGAAGCACTCTACCACTCCGCAGGAGGAGCCAGATGGAACACACAACAGCTGGCTGAGAGTTTGCCAAAAAGCACCTGAAGGACTCTTGGACCATGAGAAACAGAATCCTCTGGTCTGATGAGACAAACGTTAAACTATTTGGAGTCAGGAAATCAGACACTAATCATTATTCAATATAGAGAAAAGAAAGTAGATGCAGATAATATAAAGAGCTTTCCCGAGTGAATACCTTTACAGAGTGCTTAGGATTTTAGGCTGGGCGACAGTTTACATTTCAGCGAGACCAGGACCCAAAGCATAACGCCATGAGAACATAGCAGTGACTTTAGAACAACTGAAGTGAAAGTGCTGGAGGGGACCAGCCAGAGTTTGAACTCAATAGAGCATCTCCGGAGAGACCTGAAAATGGCTGCTAAATGACCCTGCATATTCAACCTGGAAGAGCCTGAATGATTCTAACCAGAAGAATTAAAATAAAAATAAAACTGTGATGCAAAAGAATGCTGTGCCAAACTTGTAGCATCATTCACAAGACTCAAGGCCGTCACTGCTGCCAAAGGAGCTTTAATCGCGTATTCAGCAATGGGTCTGAATACTTATGGAACTGGCATATTTTAATAAATTAACTAAACACCTGTTTATACTCTGCCATTGTGGGATATTGTGTGCAGAATTGAGTAAAAATAAGACTCAATCTATTTTTAAAATTTTACAAAATGTGGAATACGGTGTTGTGCGCGTGCTTAAGTTATCATTTAACCACATTTCTTGTAGAAAACAAATAACAGGATTTCTGATTGGGTCATGAATCTGATGTTTAGGGGTGAGCTGTTTTAAATCACATTTTTATAAAAATGACCGTACAAACGACATCCACTTGATTTTGCGGTTCAATGCTGAAACCAAAGAGCAGCACTCGAACACAAGAAACCTTCTTACTGTACAACAATAAACAGAACTGAAGATATTAAACTCAAGAGGATGCATTTCATCACACAGATGTCATGGCTCATCACACAGATGTCATGGTTCAACAACGTAGTGTTAAGCTTGACAGGTGAAGTTATGAGATGCACATTCTCTGCCCCAACACCTCCTACACGTCTCCTGTCTTTTTCCGGACAACCAGAGAGCAGGAGAGAGATGGAGGGAGACACCGAGTCTGGCAAGTGACAGGATTGATGACAGAGTCTGCAAATAAAAAGTTGTGAAGGTTCCAGTTTCCATGCCTGAGCTCCCAGTCTATACGTCCCCCCCCCCCGAAAAACATGAGCCCTTGACCCCCAGGCACAAAAGCGACTAGTCTTCAGTCATCTGTTGTTGGGGTACGGTGTCATAGTGCTCTTCTTTGAGCCTGACCACCAAGATGATGCATAAAGGCGGGGGGTTTGGGGTTGGGTAATAATAAAATTCCTAATATAAGCAGCTCTGCTTAGAGACAGTGATGCCAAAAAGCGCTGAAAGTATAAAGTCGTGGATAAATGTCCTAAAATCCACCACTGAACAACGGCTAGGCCAACTGATTCACAGCATTGTCCGAAATATAGCACATTTAAATAATATTACAGCATCCTGAAATGCATATATAGAATTAATTAATTTTGTTATAATTGGTCTTTCATTTTCTTTCCTTCTTTAATTTTGTAAAGATTTAATGAAATCAGCCACAAAAAAAATGATTAAATACATCAAGAGCAGAACATCTTTAGTTTAAGATCAAGTTCATGGTTTAAAGCAACAGACATTCAGGATAAATGTAAAGTGGATTTATTCTTATTATTATTACTACCATTACAACAACACTAGACACTAGTCGAACCTTAGCCAATCACCTGGAGCTCTCACACACCTGCTCCACTACGAAAGAGCCTCAGATCAACACTCACACACACACACACACACACACAGAGTCAGACTTTAACAGAGTGTTTACACTGCCCTGTACGGCCATGGTAGTGGACTTACTCCTTAAGATGATCTTAGCATGACTGATCTTGTGCTCTTGGAAGCGGCGCACTCGCGGAGCGGGCATGGCTGTTCCACTTTGTGTCTCTCTCTAAAGCAGCAGCTCTGGAACAAATGTTCTCTTAAAAGTCAACAGGCAGCTTCACAGCAAACCGGAAACGAAGCCGAGACGCTTTAACTCAACGGCTGAGTAAAAAGCAGGTCGAGCTCAAACTAAACTTCAGTGAGTGGAAGACTGATGGACTGTGTGTCTCAAGAGCCCGGGATCATCAACAACAGCAAGCCACATGACATCACCGGTCTCATCATCATGTCAAAACAGTCTCTGATGCAATCAAAGTCATGTGGTGTTTATGAGCTGACACACACACACACACACACACACAGGGTCTCCCATAGACACCCAATCACTCGCTCTCTTCCATACGGCAGATTCTCCCTGGAAACTATCAAAATCTAATCTCATTCGGACAGCGCCCTAAATCTGGCCGACCGTCCACCTCGGCCCGACACACACAAGATAATCCCAGACACCTGACCTGTATTCTCCTCTGTCAGCAGGTCATCACACACAAGTATTTATACCCCGAAAAAAGGCAGAAAATTTAACACCTGACGCACAATGATTTACTGCTTGAGGCAGAAAGCTAAATGCAAGCCAGTGACCGTCTCCTAAAATAAGAGTCTCGATGTGTGTGTGTGTGTGTGTGTGTGCGCGTGTGTTCAGCTGTGGGTCAGCAGTGAGATCCGTGTAGAAAACACTGACGCTAAAGTCACACTTCATTTCTTTATCAGCTCTGAGCTACAGCTCTCTATAAACCTGACGCCTGACCTTGGCCTTGTGTTTGCACTGACTGATAAACTACGCAGGGGGAACGAAGGGGAACGCTTCGGAATTTTCACAAACGCCTAAATCGTTCGCACCTCCCAGAGAGAAAGCTCCACACCTCGGCTTTAACGCGATGAGGCGAGGGCTCGTTCAGCCTGCTGCCGCTCAGAAGGAAGGGGTTGGGACTAAAGCAGAGTTACGGACAGCAGGGTAGCAGCATGGTGTAGAATCGCAAACCTCACTTTTCTTCACTGATACTCGAACATGTTAATCATTAATTAAATGAAACTTTCCCGTGGGGGAACGCGGCTCCAGTTATCATTGAGCGGCACTAGCGGCACACTCCAGTGTTTCCCCGCGCACTGATTTATGGGTCACCCGCCACATCATCGATACCCTGACCTTGACCACCAACATGCTAACTTTGTTTTTTTTATTATTTTAAATGGAGGAAACGGTATTTAATTGAACACAGTATTAATTCACTCATCCTCTCTCACACACACACACACACAACCAAAAACCTGTCGGTTATGAGCCCCTTCTGAGGCCCGCTATGAGAGCTAAGCTAATGTTAGCATACAGCTGGGTTGTCAAGTTTTACTTTAGGTAAAACAAACCTCATCAGTTATAATTTTATTTTTATTTTATTTTTTTAAATAAATGAAATTCTTAACAGCAATCGATCAATTAATAGTTAATCTACACCCTCTCGGTCCTGGTGATTGACCTTGACGTTCAGAACCGTGAACACTGTCACATTCAGGGTGTGTCACACCTGGCCTTTATGTAAATGATTGTTAATGTTAGTTTTTCCCTTCCTCCACTCTTACACATGACTGCAGGCCATATTCTATGCAGCAGCTGCTTTATCTTTATTATAATCGCTTTACAAATAAAAACCCCCGTGCGGTGGCAGCTCTGCTCTCAGACCCAGACGACATTTAACAAATTAACAAACTGCCCACTTCCTCTGCACCCTCCTTCATGTGTTATATCGCAGTGTCGAAGTGCTGAACCCATTACAGAGCATTAGCTAAACTGCAGTAAACCAGCAAATGAGCACAAGCTGCCGAGCAGAGCAGCGTGAATGTGCGGCCACAAGCCGTAAAACAGCGACAAAATAAGCCTGGTGTTGTGTGGCATGGGGCCTTAGGAGCCTGACCTCAGGAATCACAAGCTTTCGGTTCCACGCACATTCTCCACCAAACAAAAGATAAAGGCTAAGGTTGAGCTTTTACATCGTGCTTTTTTTTTGACTTCATGCTCCATCATGCAGACGTTTCTTCAGAGAGAATTCATCTCGTTTGGCTCCAAGTATCAGCTGCGTGTCCATCAGAACAACACAAGTCTGCAAATAGCAGGTATCCCTCTTTATTTTTGTAACCATGAGCAGACTATCCAAGGTATAAATAAAAAGTGAAGCAAACGGTGTAAACATTCTCACGTGATGTTTTGAGTCATGGATTTAAAAAGTCACCGAATGGTCAATAGGCTCCTTACAAATGTGGATAAAAGATGCACCTGGTTTTATTTCCACACGGCTGAAACATCTTCTCACTTCAGCCACCAATGGGGTGATAATTGGCCCGTCAGTAAAGAAGGCGTAATTAACAGCACTTTGCATAATTAAGCCTATTGTTATAAGGTAATTAATAGATGGTGATAAAAGGTGTGAATCCGCGATAACGGGAGTCCGGTGGGGGGGGGGGGGGGGGGGGTTGGGGGATGGGGGTTGGGAAGTGGATCGCTCGCCTGAGAAACGAGGGGTCTGAGGAACAGACTGCAGCTGGATTCTGTAATGGTGTAAAATATCCCCATGGAAAGAGTTAAAGTCTGTCTACACTGTATACAACATGTGGAGCAGATTCCACTGTCTGACTATTCCGCACTCCCCAGTCTCACTCACGTCCAAAATTTTGGACCAGCCCGGTACTTACTGCAGTTAATAGAGCCAGACTCAGACTAAACACACAAACTCGCTGAAAGCCTCTCTGTCTACGTTTTGCTCTGCAGGACAAAACACCTGAGAGGACGTCTGTTAGTATCCTAGGATGGTCATGTACACAGTTTTGAAATAAACAAGCCCATGTTTATGATCTAACTCTACAACCCCACCACAGTGATTTTCTGTCTCTGTATTCGCTCATTATTACTGTACAGACGCAGCAGATCAGCGTGCACACTGCAAGTCCTGGCATGGACATTCTAGCTCACCTGCATCCTGAGAGTTGAGCACCTCCAGAGCATGCATCATGGCACTGGCGAAAACGTTCGCGTCCTCCTTGCTGCCAAAGTTAAGGCCGTAGACCTGCCGTGCGTCGCGCCACTGATGAAACGTCTGTGTTGCCTGGTTATATTTCAGCCCCTTGGGAATGGCACAGTTGATCACCACCTGGGGAGAACATCAGCAACACCACAAAAACATTATATCTTTCAGAATTTAGCACATTTTTAGTTGCTCAGTGTTTGACTGCAAGTGAGACACACACTGTCGCTTCATCTCATCATTTAAAGTTCATATAACTTTACAAAACGTTCACCACCAGATTCCATTTCGTATTACAGAGGGTGGGGCCATAATTGGGGATTTTAAGCAAAAACATTGTACAAGGTTATTTACTTAATTGAACCTTTATGCACTATATGTGCTGCTGGGCACTCCAACAGTATCTGGAGTTCCCAGGAGTATAAGTGTAGCTTCAGCTTGCGGTCAGAAGCGCTGCCCAAATCAAACCCTCAACTCTGTCAAAGCTTCAGGAGCAACTCCGGCTTTGATACAATTTTTATTTCTGTACCATCAACATACAGCATTGTGTATGAACACGCTCGGCACTCTTCATTGCACACACTCGGTTTTTGTTTAACAATGGACTGAACGGATCGGATTACAACTGAAGAACATCATGAACAACACATTGTGCAGAGGCAGTTCAGCAGGTTGAGGCTCTGGGCTACTGATCAGAAGGTTGATGGTTCAAGCACAATAATACCACCAAGCTGCCACTGGCCCTGCTCCAGGAGGTGCCGTATCATGGCTATCTTGTGCTCAGAACCAGCTTTCTAACAAAAGCATTTCACCAAAAATAAAGTATATATAATAAATAAAGGCTGTTTCTGATTTAAAAAGAAAAATGCCAAGAAGCTAAAAATAAAACTATAGTAATATGGAATAAAAGTCTCTCTTCATTATTGATCTTACAAAATTGGTTTTGCAAGAAAAGGATGGTTTAGGAACCGGTATCGAGGTCAAGGTCTCGGTAGCGAAAGTTGTTGAGTGACGCTCAACCCTGAAGTGTTAGAGAAACGCCTTCAGCACATGAACAAGCACTGACTCTGTACAACACCTGATGCAAAAACCACAAAGGTTCCATAATAGCAGTGACGAACAATGTAAAAATCATTTCTCTGCACTTCGATGCAAAAGTTTGGACACCCCAGTAGTTGGGAAGTCGTTATTGATCGGCTTTAAGTGTCTCTTTAGTCCATGCTACTGTGTGAAAAAGATCAGCAGTTCCAAACGCTAAGAAAATCTCTGATCCTTTAAACCTTGTGCTGACGTTCCCCACTCGCAGGTTCCTCTACACAGCTGACGTTCCCCACTCGCAGGTTCCTCTACACAGCTGACGTTCCCCACTCGCAGGTTCCTCTACACAGCTGACGTTCCCCACTCGCAGGTTCCTCTACACAGCTGACGTTCCCCACTCGCAGGTTCCTCTACACAGCTGACGTTCCCCACTCGCAGGTTCCTCTACACAGCTGACGTTCCCCACTCGCAGGTTCCTCTACACAGCTGACGTTCCCCACTCGCAGGTTCCTCTACACAGCTGACGTTCCCCACTCGCAGGTTCCTCTACACAGCTGACGTTCCCCACTCGCAGGTTCCTCTACACAGCTGACGTTCCCCACTCGCAGGTTCCTCTACACAGCTGACGTTCCCCACTCGCAGGTTCCTCTACACAGCTGACGTTCCCCACTCGCAGGTTCCTCTACACAGCTGACGTTCCCCACTCGCAGGTTCCTCTACACAGCTGACGTTCCCCACTCGCAGGTTCCTCTACACAGCTGACGTTCCCCACTCGCAGGTTCCTCTACACAGCTGACGTTCCCCACTCGCAGGTTCCTCTACACAGCTGACGTTCCACACTCGCAGGTTCCTCTACACAGCTGACGTTCCACACTCGCAGGTTCCTCTACACAGCTGACGTTCCACACTCGCAGGTTCCTCTACACAGCTGACGTTCCACACTCGCAGGTTCCTCTACACAGCTGACGTTCCACACTCGCAGGTTCCTCTACACAGCTGACGTTCCACACTCGCAGGTTCCTCTACACAGCTGACGTTCCACACTCGCAGGTTCCTCTACACAGCTGACGTTCCACACTCGCAGGTTCCTCTACACAGCTGACGTTCCACACTCGCAGGTTCCTCTACACAGCTGACGTTCCACACTCGCAGGTTCCTCTACACAGCTGACGTTCCACACTCCCAGGTTCCTCTACACAGCTGACGTTCCACACTCCCAGGTTCCTCTACACAGCTGACGTTCCACACTCCCAGGTTCCTCTACACAGCTGACGTTCCACACTCCCAGGTTCCTCTACACAGCTGACGTTCCACACTCCCAGGTTCCTCTACACAGCTGACGTTCCACACTCCCAGGTTCCTCTACACAGCTGACGTTCCACACTCCCAGGTTCCTCTACACAGCTGACGTTCCACACTCGCAGGTTTCTCTACACAGCTGACTGCAGTTTTGAGAAAGGATATGCTCGCTGCCTACAAAGCAGGAGAAGGTTATAAAACGATTGCACATTGCTTCTAGGATTGGTTCACAATCACCACCGCTCAAAATTTCATTAAAATGGCAGTTAAGAGGCGCTGTGCAAGGTAAAATCTGGCAGCCCAAAGTCACACACACACTAATAGGAAGGAGACACCAATGACTGCAAAGACCTATAGGCAATGATCTAGGAGGCAAACAGGAGTGGTGATTTAAATATATACCCAGATTTTCAGAAAGCCATTTCGTGACGATCTTTACTGTTAAAAGCATGTTAGGGAGGAAGTGCCGTGGAGCGATTTACTAAATCAGAACTCGACTACAAGTTAAAAACAAGCAACGATGACTCTATACAGTAATAAAAACGGCGATGCTGCGCCTACACACCTCGATGAAGCACTCGCTAAAGACTAGATTAAAAACCACTGGCAACAATTTCTTAAAAAAAAAAAAAAAAAAAAGACGCAGGAGTTTTTAATACACTTGCATATTTGGAAAAGCATCAAAAATAGCAAAGTTTATGAGAACAGCTTATAAAAAGATGAACATTTCTGTTCAGTCACTTTCTTTTCTGCAGGTTATGCTTCATTTGTTTAACACAATTATGAAAAGTCATCAGGCGCTCTTTTTTTTTTTTATTTAGCCGTCTAGCCCGCTCTGCCCAGCTGCTGACGCGCAGTGTGTGAGCTCGGCTGTTACATTACAGCTTGCCTGTTACTGTATTAAACCCTTTCATAAATATTTGACTATTTCTATTTACCCTGGCACATTAACTGTCTCTATTCTTTCCTGTCTTTGCTCAGGACAAGCTGGATTTTTCGTCTTTATCAACAGTGCTTTCTGACATTTGCAAATGCAAGGTCATTAATATGGTCCTTTATTACACACAATCTATTTATGACTAATATTTACATTCTTAAACTGAAAAAAAAATGGTTTAAATTCTCACAAACAGAACATTCCACACATGATGATTTTGTTTATCCACAAAGAAAGCGGCTGTAAAATAAACCAATAAATCTGCCGAAACGCAGAACCCACGGGAAGCGCACACAAACACCACCGCAGCCAAAAACAACGTGGACTGAAATTAAAACTGTATGTTTTGGGGGAAAATGCACTCTTTGAGAAAACAGGTAAGTGCTGAAGGTTGTCATCCAAAAACAGTCACAAATGAGCTACAAATATTCTTCCAACACCGCCGCTCCTCAGCTCCCTTTACATTAAGGTGGTAATGAAGCATTTCCTTATTGATCCCCATCTCCACGCTGGACTTTTCATTGTCAATTCAAACCATTCAAATCTGTCTAAAGGTCAGTGGCGTCTCAGACATCCATCTCTTGGTAGAGCTTTGCACAGGGTCTCATCTCTAGTGAAGTGTGTGTTTGCTCTATGCAAGAATTGAAATGAAAATGGCCCCGTTATCCAAAACATACTTTTGGTCCTGTTTACAAAGTCAGAGGTCTCTTTAGTGTGCAACACCACCACAATCAATCAATCAGACGGCCCTGTTGTGACCTCAAAGAGAGAAGCTTGTTGCTCAATTCTGCTGATGTGAGGAGGAGCGTGGCTCAGCAGCAGCTCATTTACACACACACACACACACACACACACACACACACACACACAGAGTGAGACAGAGCATTTGCATTAGGAGGTGTGCGGCAAGGGGAGTCTGAGGTGTAGCATGGTGCATTACACACACACACACACACACACACACACACACACACACACACACACGTGTGTGCGCATGCAGATATATGTTGTGTATATTTATGCCTTCCTTTAAGTTTGGTCCTCATAATGAACATGTTTATAAGAATATTTGGACATTTTTATTGCCGTGTGTTTGTTTGGGGCCGTTTGTTCATTGGTGATGTAACGCACTGTTTATAAAATGAGCGTCTCTCAAAATAAAACCTCGACGAATAAAATAAATTGATGTTTTAAAGTACTGTCTGAATCTTTTCATATTGACAAGTTTGAGGTTGACGTTTGTGGCACTTCTCTTCATAAAAATGATTGTTTTGTTTATGTTTACTGCACTTTTAATCTGTTCATCAAGTCACTGGGGATTTATTACACACATTCCTGAAGGTGAAGGTGTAAGGGCTGCACCACTCGTAAGCTTCTATATGATAATGCTCCAAAACCTGACGGTACAGCATGTAGCGGTACCAAGATCCACTGCGGCTCTGCTCTTCTATGGCAGGTCTTAAAGGGTTAATGAACACAGAGGGGAACTAGGGGATTTAGCTACTTAACTTTCACAATCTAATATTTCATTCATTTATAAAAACAAATACATGTTTTGTTTACAATATAACAGCAGGTTCATGTAAGCTCACTTTTTTTTTTTTTTTTTTTACTAAAATGCATTGTTTTTTTTTAACTAGCTACTAGTTATCATGGCTAACAGAGCTAGCTAGTGAGCTAATATTAGCATGCAGGTTTTACCCAGAGATTAAACAGGGAAGTTAAAAACAGGCCGCAGTGGAACAGTATAGAGACACGGGGCAGATACACAGCGCTGCTTTATGAACCCGGCGGTTACTCTACTGCACACAGCTTAGAGGATCTCACACAAACATGACGAGCGAGTAAAATAAATAAATAAATATATATATGAATAAATAAAGAAAAAACCCTAAAAATACAGTATTGTGATTTTTATTTCGATTTAACAGCACTAATGTTTATCGTCCGATTTGTCTCAAGCAGCGACAATGGGGGCCAAAAATATTGAGTCAAGAGTCAATGTTTTAATGATTTTCTCAAAAGTTTGAAATAATTACAATTAGGAGAGTGTTATTTTATGCAGTGGAATTGCTCCACAACAATCAATATTTCCAGATGCTTAAATTCAAATTCAAAAAAAAAAAAAAACAAAAAACAAAAAACACACACTACACCCTGAAAACAGAAGCCTCCTGGGTTTTTTTCTTCATATTTTCTGTTTAAAAAGTGTTGAACAAAACTATTTTTTAGCTCCTACACCAGACGTTCAGCTGAAAGCCTTGCAGGAAGTTTCATCTTCTTCCTAATGTGACGAAGTGGAAAAACAGCAGCAATGCCGTTTCCAATCCAGAATAATCGCCCCTAATAATCTGTGAGCAGGTTCACTAAAGGTTTTACATTTGCTTCAGTACCGAAGTGTTGCTCTGACCGAGACACACTCACAATGCTGCCGCGAGTTCAAATGGACGACTACACACAGCGATGGCCTTCATTATAACGCCTGTGTGATTGTGTTGTTAATAATGTTGGAAGTTGGTTAATTTCAGGTAGAAATCCTACACGCGCACACACGCACACACACACACACACACGTGGCCACGTGAATAAGAAACACCAAGCTTAATTAATCCTGCATTTGCAAAACAAAGCTGACCGAGGTCACATTCTGTGCTAGAAAAGATGCATGTTTGACACACACACACACACACACCTAATGAACTACCTTCCTACACAAAGGAGTGTGTGTATATAAACAGGACAGAAGTGAAGAACAGCAGATCAAGCACACTCCCTCACCTTTGTGTTAAGTATAAACCGTTCACGCAACACACAATGGTGTGTGTAACTGTAACCCCGACTGGTGCTGTTAAACCTGATGCACGTACTCACACACACACTCACACTCACATGTGTGTGTGCATGCATGTGCATTATAGAACACGTGTCTGGAACCCGGGCACTACCCGTGCACCTCTCGCATGCCGACTTCAAAATCAGACACACAGTTAGCAGCGATCACACCCGATTTGGTCCAGTTCACTCTTCTGGTTGGTCAAGCAGCATGCCAAGAGTGATCACATGTTTACAGTAAATGCACTGACATGCAACACACCAACAAAAACATTGTGTAGACTGTGAGGAAAGTGTTGTTAAAATAGGACAAGTCAGTTATGCCAGTTTGTGATGTTCAGATAGCGCTGAAGCATCTCCCCTAAACATCAATCGACTGGGAGTATAGAAGGCACCAGCGCAAAAATAGTTTTTTTTTTTCCCTAAAAAAAAATTTAAAAAAAATAATATTACATACTTTTGTACGCAGGGTGCCATGATTACACTCAGTCGGTAAAGTGTATAGAAAAACATCACAGCGAATATACTGAAAAAGAGTGAAGAGCTCTGTGGTACAGAGCAGAGAGTGACGTGCATGAGCTCGGAGCCTCAGCGTAACGGTTGTCATGGTTACAGGTGGTAAAACGTTTGGAGGGGGAAAAAAAAAAAAAAAGCTTCCTGCTTGATGAAAAAGAAGAGAGAATGTTACAAACAGATGGATACAAGCGAGCTAAAGAGGGCGTGGCTTCTTCCGGACCCGTTTCACGTTAGAATCCCAGTGAGTTTAGTAGTCAGTGAGCAGCTACTAAACACACAGCAATAACAGGATACACACAGTCTGAGGCGTTACTCTCGCTGTAGCAGTCACATGGACAGGGTTGGAGTGAGGTCCCTCTGCCGACTTTTTCTTTCTTCTAACTACAACGAAAATTTTATCCAATTCCAAAGCGTACATCATCCTGGAGCAGTTTAGAAAGCTGTTGGTTGAAATAGAGCCGTTACCCTCATCACAGTATAGAAGGTGATGGAGTCACACTGTGCAAACTGCATCACCATTCTTGTTAGAGGCAGGGATGAGTCACGTTCCTCTTGTGTGGTGATACACGTACAATTTATCATGGAGATGAACCAGTTGATCGGTCAGTGACCAGAATTGTGTTTGATTAGCCGTGACCGGTGATCAGCCACACAGATGTAAACATTTTCTGTAAGCCTGCAATTCTGTAGCCCGAGCCAGAAGCTTTTGCTGTAAGATTAACCAAAACAAACAAACAAACAAACAACGCATGTGTTGAAAGCCTCCGATATGCCTTTTTCTTCTACCTCTGTGTGCGGGTGAGTCTTAAACCCACTCGTTACAACAGTCTCAAAATACAGCGAGCGCTAATTAGTTGAAAATCGTACCCGCGTGCTCGCAGCCACTGAATGCGCGCGCTTACCGTCGAGTTGAGTTTTGAGACTTTGGAGGCATTTGAGGCATTAAAACAGTTTCTTTATTATTCTACAGGAGGGGTTCTCAAAACTATTTCAACATTTTCATCCCGTGTGGTTGGAGTGAAATTTTTCATGTTTGTTTAGAAATTATTATGGCGGATGACACATACGTGCTGCTTAGTAACAACATAGCTTTTTTTTGTTTTATTTAAGTTTAAATTAAAAACTAAACTCTTGTATTTGAAGATGTTATTTATTAAATAGTTGTATTTATGTTATTTAAATGCGGCGCTTGGTTTTTAAGTAAGAAAACAAAGTTTATTAGGAATGGGCTAAATTTCATTAAATAAACTTTTTTAAAGGTTTAAAATTGTAACAATCAGTGACAAAATATCAAATCAGGATTTGTAAAAAGTTGTGGTACTTATAGAATTGCAATTTTAATCAAAGTGGTGAGAAGGTATCATGATATCGTATCAGGAGGCGATTGGTGTCTTTAACGATTAATGACTTTGCTTACCTGGTGGTCCTGAATTTTACGGCCGACCACGCGGAAGGCGTTGTTCCCCGTGTGGTGATAGATGTGGACTCTGCTGAAACCCGTGGAACCCCCAGCCGGGACCCATTTCTTGTTGGCGTCGTCGTACACCATAACGGCAGCCCGAGCCTGACAGATACTCTGCTCACTGCAACAGAGCAAAAGCAGATACGCATGAGGAACATGAGATACACACTCCATGTTTTAGGCCCTTTGGTCCTGGTCTAGAGCTAATCAGAATTAGCATTGTTTTATAAACAGCTATGGAAAAAGCCACAGGAAAGATCACAAAGATTACAGATTTAATTAACGTAAAACCTATTAAAAATTAATAGGATTCACACAGACAAACGTACAGATGTCAAACCAGCTTCGTACGCTAAATCTTTAACACAGGGTTGATGCGCGATACAGGCATGAGAAAAGCTAAATGGGATCGAAAAGGATTTTACAGCTGTGTTTCACCTCGACCCATTCTGAAGAACCTGCTACAGCATAATGAGTGTCGGGTCTGAGTGCTGTCTAATCCACAGAGTGACTCAGTGAAAATCTAAGCCATCTGTCACCTGACTGAGCGGGACACTGTAGACTTGTGTGATTAAGTGTCATTGGCCAGCGTCACTACACACCGAGTGGAGAAGGACACACAAGAGCTGCAGGGACGATTCAGGACCAGATATGACTGAGGATTCGCTTTTACCTTCCCCACTGTAATGACGTACACCTGTACAAAAATGACCAAAAATCATAGCTGGGTATTTTTAGGCTGAATATCGACGTGAGATGTAACAGAGTGTTATCTCTAAACTGGGTGAAGTGTACAGATATACGTCAAAGAAACATAGACTTTATTAAAGCAGACTGAGATCTAAATAACATGCAAAGAACGAGTTTCATTCTCTATATGAAACATTAAAAAGGCTATTAAACAGTGAATTAACCAATAACATGCTGATTAAAATAAAGTTAAATACAAACACACACAAAAAAAAAAAAAACACATTTCACTAGCACACTCCCAATGAAGGCGATTTGTTTTTTTGCTAAGGTTGACTACGATGTCTTCGAGTGTCAGAGTAACACACACACACACACACACACACACACACACACTGAGGGCAGGCTGAACACACTTTCTTTCTGAAGAGGAGACTGTTCAGACTGTGAAGACTCTCCTCCTATAGCGTGTGTCACACGCCATGTTTCACCTCCGAAACTTTTAAATGGAATGCTATCTGTTAGCGGTCGCACACTATCATATTCCCCCAACCAAGCACAAGTCATGAAACACAGGGTTTAAGTGCAGACACAGACGTTGGGAGGGACGCAAACACTGGCATGGCTTCACAGATCAAACACGTCACGTAAAACCAAACAATAGCGATATATAAACTGTATTGTTTCATCTTGGTACTTGGTTAAGAACATACTGCATAATGCAATATGTAATATGGTGTCGTCTCAGCATGATACATTTTCAATGCGGTAAACCAACACTGCGTGAATGTTTGTCTCATGTTTAAACACAACTGTGTGAAAGTGCAATCTTTTAAATGTCAGTGTTTGGATTCTCAGCAGTATGTAATGAAGCAAAAGCTGAAACAAGTCAGAAAAACTCGTCTCGAACATTTTTCTTTTCTTTTTGTCGACCCGCACAAGCCTCATGTTAAAACCAACCCAAGTGAATATAGAGACTGTAGCACCCCTGCTGGTGGGGATGAAGCATCTACAGCATGGGGACGTCACACGCTGCCGCAGGAGGCTCAGGTGTGTTTTTGAACTCTATAGTGACAGGAGTCTCATAGGGCATCATGTTATCATATTAACTTGCGGAAAAACAGCATAGATTTTATTTATTTAATTTATTCCTCTAGTATCTCCTGACTTGAGACTATAAGAAGCGTTCTACACGTACAAAACAGCCGTGCGTGTTCACTACGCAGCCACGCTGAACCAAACGTCTGCTATTGAAGCGTTATAAACCCCTAACAGCTAACCGCATAGCGCTGACCTTTGATGAGGCTAAAGCTAAAGAAACTTACTTTCATATAAGAACCAAACAAATAATTGCACAAAAACATAACGCAAGCTTTTAAAATTATTTAAAAGAAGCTTTAAGGCAGAAGATTTTGCGTCAAATATTTTTGGTAATCTAATTACCCGAGATATTGTTTCAGCCCTAGTAAGCACATCACGCTCAAATAAGGCCTTGTTCACACGGACGTTAAGTTTTTTGATAAACGAACGCGCTCTGAACGTCCTAGACGTTTACGTTGCGTTTTGTAGTGGCGCTCGATTGACTTCTACACCGGCGTTCGTTTGTCTCTGTCTAACGTCAGCCTGCAGCCCAAACTGTAGTTTGTGTGTTAATCTGTGGGGGCAGTGTGTCGGGAACTGGATATAAAAGCCCTTGTTTTATTTGAGGTGCCTCCTTTTAATATTGACCATTTTGCTATATTAGACATTAATCTTCTTGTTTTAAAAATTCTCGTAATACAGCGACATAGGGAGAGGGGGAAAATAAATAAATAAATAAATCGCAGCCACTACTGGGTTCACCCTCTGACTGCACCACGTCGGATTAAAGGAAGTTTTTTTTTTTTGTGGTTTATGAAGAATGCGAACATTTTCGCGCAAGTTTTGTTTTTTTAAAACATTTTATGTTGCTTATTTCCGCATTTTCCTATGTACAGCATGTAGGATCATGGGATATATCCGGTCCTCCGACGCGTAAAATGATCGCAAAGAACGCACTAGACGCGTTTTCCTTGCGTTCCATGGGATCGTTGAGAACACCAAGAAAAAGCTGCATGCAGTGTGTTTTTTTTGACCCTGTATAAACGCACAGTCGGACAAACGCACGTCACCAAAACCCGTGTGAACACTCTCATTGACTGTGTACAAAACCTTCTGCGCTTGATCCGCGCTCACCAGACGCTACGAACGTCAGAAAAACGCTTGATTTTAACGCCCGTTATAACAAGGCCTAAGTCACGAGTATCAAATAATTACAAAGGAATATTTTACCAAGTTGTGGTTTTTGCCTGCATCAAACTGAGCCAAATCCCTGCACTATAAAGTGGACTTCAGTACAAATGCTTTAAGAAAAACAAAACTTTAAAGTCTATATTTCTTTATTTCAATGCATTTTCAGGATCATCACAGAGCAGCGTCCTGCTATATAAATTTTACACATCCAGAGCCTCCTGTTAGTCCCGAAAGCCTACACGAGCCTGAGCAAATGGCAAGGATGCCAAACTGCAGCGCTGGGACTTGCCACGGAGTTAAGCAGCTTTCTGACTGGGGAGGAACATAAACAAAGCAAAACGCAGAGCCGAAATGGAACCAAGCTCAGCATTCCTAGGAGCTTGTGAAGAACATGCTCATTTAATCCAGTGAGTCAGCACTGTGGAGAAAATGGGATTCCCATCAAAGCCAGGACAGAGACATGCTGGGCCTGGACGAGCCAGTGAGCGAGCCAGCCAGGAGAACCACATCAAATGGATCCTATGAAAGTTTCAGGACCAACATGGACATCACCAAAATCTCACATGTGCTACATGTATTTGTACAGAAAGTTATCACAAAGTATGTGCATAAACAACTGGGCTACATTACGACACATAGTATATTTTTGTCCATCCCCCCCCCCAATCTCAAAATGGTCTTAGTTTAATGCTGCCCAGGTTAAACTTTGCAATGAATTGTTTATGTGCACACCAAACAGTGGGGAAAAACCTGCACTAGTGCACTGAACAACCATCTAAAATATAAATACTTGTGAATGTGAACTAGAGACATAAGCACAATGGAAAGGCTTTTTAAAAAGCATCGAGCTGAAACAGGGATTTGATTGGACATGGAATTTTCGACTGTACATTTCACAAACAGATCCACGCCTTCATTTAACATGGAAAATGTTAAGAGCACTGTTTGTGGACTAGAAACGCATTCTCTGGCAACCTGAAGACACAAATCACAAATAACATCTGGATGAGAAAAACATGCCTAAACAAAGAGGGGGAAAACCACCACCTCCATTATTTAAAGCAAAGGATAAACAACAGTCTAAAACAAAACGTTTTATGCACAGTCCCAGTAAAAGCTCCGAGTGAAGCTCCACACCTTCTGAATGAACGTTCCTCAGGCTTGCTCACCTACTCCGCAAGCCACAGGAGCGTGAGAAAGACAGCAGCTATTTTAAACCCACACACCAGTGGTACACAGAGACGGCTCAGGCAGGAGGAGGACTGCTCACGGGGAGGGCCCAGGCTGCGGTGTAGGTGTTACAGCCCGAAATAGGCTCAGACTCCCACTGTGGAATACATGAACTGCCAGCGTACGCTATACACAGCAACTTCAGGAAATAAACCTACACTACTGATCCTCACGCCACCAGTCCCGGCTCTGCCGAGGGGGAGGAACGCTTGGACCCTGGCACAAGCATTTAAAATCATGAGCATGTCAGCATTAACAAGAGAGAGAGAGAGAGAGGGGCGGGGGCCTGCACTGTGTACGCCGCATCAGACTGCGCAGACATCACGCATGCAGGGACGAGTATAATTTTTAAATATATTAAGCATTTCACAAACCTGCTATAATTACACTAGGAGAAGGATTACAATGCTGAGTGTGACGTGGCGAGCACGAGACCTACGCTCATGAGTTCCCGCTCTCCTTTGGGCTTTTAATAGGCTGAGGAATTACAGCCATCACCTTAGCAACAATGCGCACGTGGGTGGGTTGTGTGTGTGTGTATATATGTGTGTCTCCTATGTAACACTGGGGAAAAAAAGAAAAAAAAAAAAAACTTGCGTAAGGGCAAAGGAAAAAAAAAAAAAAGCCGCTCCATTCCCCACTTCATCTCACTCGTCCTGCATATGAGGCGCATCACTAGCAATCACACACACACACACACACACACACACACACACAAACGTCTTCAGTCTGAGCTGACATTTTAAAGCCAGCGCTTTAGAAAACATTCAATTTGTATCGTACCATTCTGCAGTACATTAAACATTAAAATAATTTAACATTTTGTTCTATTCACACTCCCATGAATGTTTATACCACAACACTTCCGTCACTAATTACAGAATCACATTGGTGCAACAAACACCAAGTGTATGTGTGTGTGTGTGTAAGCCCTAGCGCTCATGTAAAAATGGCCAGTTAAATAATGTGCATTCAGTCTTATTATCTGGTGCTTTTGCGTGCATGAGAGAGAGAGAGAGAGAGAGAGAGAGAGAGATCCAAGTCCAGCAAGTCCCAGATGAACGTCATGAGAACACGGGGACAGGTGAAAGTCAAAAAGTCTAACTAATATCTAGCTCTAGCATTAGCATCAAGCGTTACAGCTTAGAACATCTACAAGACTCACTTTAGCTAATTTACAAACAAGAAGATGAAAGATACCTCGAGTTGAAAAATTTATTAACAGCTACAAAATAAAACGCGATACATTCTCCAACATTCTTGTGGCTCTCAGCAACCATGACTCATTTACACACACAGGAGGGCTAAGGGTCTGGGCATCATGTCTAGTGATGCTTTTGACCCAACCCAGGTGTTGATACCTGAACTGTGAGTGTTTGATGTTAATATTCAGTGACGGTGATGTTCGACTGTAACATGCCTCCAGTATCCGGGACTGAGCTCCAGAGACGACTGCACAGCTGCATGACCACAGCTGCATGCTAAATGTCCACTGGAGCTGCACACCACATCCCCTTCAAGTGTTAATCTGAATGCTCCGCGTGAACTGAGGAAGATTTAGCATCCAAAACCAGCATCTCCCTCCATCCAATAAGCGCTCCATCATGGAACGGTGTCTCATTGGCCCTGGTGACGACATCCAGGTCATTTTGCACATCAAGAGTCACCTCAGAGACCTTTCACACACTCACAGGAGGTGTAGTCACCAAGATCTGGACTGGTTTGAGCACACCACCACCACCACTGCAGTGCAGAGCTTTATTTATTCCTTATAAAAACCCATTCATACACAAAGACATCTTATACAGCCTGCAACTACTTTAATGCTGATCTTCTTAAATCAATGCATAATTCTACACACAAAGTTTTTAATTCTTAACGACCGCAAGACCATGAAGAAGAGAATGAATAATTCACTACGCATGAACTGAAGCAGGAGCAGGCCGCGTGCGGTCCGAGAACGTCGAGCTCAACGACCCCGAAACACACTTAAAACATCAGGCAGCTGATAAGTGTATACCTAAATAAATATTTAACAAGCCAGAGAGACATTTGCTAATAGCACTTATCAGTGTCTACAAATAACCCAAACACAGACGCTGCAAAAAAATAAATAAATAAATAAATCACCCCTTTATAAACAACAGAAAGCCCAAAACAATATCTGGTTAAACAAAACTGCAGAACGTTATTCCAACTTCCATTTCCGCTTCCTACGGGGTTTTTCTCTGTTCGTTACTCGGCTCAGGTGTGTTTAGTCGTCATGTGAAAGGCTTCAGATACATAAGCTCTGCTGACTCTGAAGGACCTACAGCAACCCGTTTGCTCAGGTCAGCTCAGGTGAGGGTTTGAGAGAAGCGACACAAAAATGAAAAAGTGGTGGAGAAGTGCTGAGTGAGACTGAGCTCCACCTGAGCAGCCGCTCTCTCCTTCTCTCGCTCATGCTTTTCTGATCCTCATGGTTGTACAGAGCGATTATTCAGCTTTAACCGCCTGTAGACCTGAAGCTCTTGCATTATATTTCAGTTTTAGTTTACAGGGACTGCTAGTAAATGAATATATTCAAGGAAGGTATATACACACACACACACACACACACACACACACACACACACACACACAACATACAGCAGTGGATTTGTAGCGTGTTGCTGTGCACGTTAGCAGCTGGAGATTCCTGCTCAATATTTGATGAACGGATTCTCCAGAACACAAAGCCTTCGTCTGGCTTTCCGAGACAACATCACTCGTCCTGCTGAGCAAACAAACCAAAAAAACGACTAAATAGGCTGACAAAGAGTAGTTGATCATCAATAAGGCAATTGATGGAGTCTTTAGCACGGACAACACCAACATTAAACACTGAGTGCTGAAGCTCAGGCTTCATCTCCAACAGACGTGCTTTCTGAGCATGCTACGCTAAAGCTTCGAGCAACCAACAAGACCTTCCTTATTGGAAGTCAACCGATCGTTTATCGCCTCTAATCCACCCACGGCGAGAGGAGCCGAGCGCAGAACCCCAAAAGCCTGTACATACCGGTGGACTTCCATTTTGGAAGACACGGTGCATCTTTCATTCAGGATGAAGCCGGACAGCTTGCAGTGCGTCGCAGGCTGGAGCTGCATGGCTTCCCCCACAATCCCGATCACACTCGCCTGCTCATTGCCCTCGCCCGCTCACACGCAGCGCTGATTCATTATTTAAAGACGTGCGCGAGTCAATGGCGCTTTTCCATGCCGCTCTCGTACACAACTCCACATTTCAGTGTGTCGGACGGTAACCTGGCAACAGGCATGCGAGCGCTCACGGTTGATAAGGACGAGGACGTTGGGGGAAGGTGAGCCTGCTACACTGCCTCAGAGATGCTCAAGTAAGCGAGTTATGTTTTAATAAAATAACCCACTCTTATCCTCTCCGTCCCTCCCTCATTCCTTTCTTACTCGTCTTCCTTCGCGCCCCCTCCCACCCCACAGGCGCTGAATTATCTTTCCACAGCAATACATTCTCTCTGATACCCCGAGTGTGTGTGCACATGAGTGAGAACCAGGAAAGCATTGAGGTACTGCATTCAATCCAGCAAGCTTAACGCCCCCCCCCCCCCCCCCCCTCCCCGCCCAAAAATAAAGATCTCCTATTACAGAGAAACCTTATCGTTATGAGCTAGCCCATGAGCTAACACAGTAGCTACTTATAATTCATTATGAATCGCTATTCTTTTGTGGAGACAATGTGGCGATGCGTCACAATTAACGGTAAATGATTTATAACATTTATAAACAGCAATGACTAGATCTGTCTGGTTTTCAGCTTGATCAGACATGACGATGCACCTCGGACTTGATCTCCGTGCCGTGCAACAGAAAAGCATTTATATGGCGTTACTAAGGGTGGGCGATATAACCGAAATCTTCTATCATGGTAGAAGCAATTTTCTACCTCGATAACGATATAGTAATTTGTATCTGAACATGCATCAATAATATGCTTGGCCATATTCGTTTGGATGCTTGGATTTCAGATGATAGAAAAGGTTTGACGTGTCCACAACACAGATGATGCACCTTTTTTGTCATATGTTAGCAAACTCACTGCTGCTGCACGGATGTGCCAAACACATCAAAAGTGGGACGAAACCGAGGCACCCGATTGGACCAAATATCTGCACGGCCCAGTGGACAGCGCAGCGCGACTATCTGGATAGCGCAGAGATGATCTGGTTTATTCACGTAGCCCGGTGGATCGCGCAGCACGGACCAACTTGAGCAGCACTGCTCGAATCACAAACCTACGCGACCCACTGTTTTTTTTATTTAAAAACTATTTATTTTAAATGTCAGGACTGTTTAATATTGTTTCCGCCTTGCCATGCCTGGTTTGTACATGCGCATCCCAGCGGGATAAAATGTAATTTGATGGTAATTAACCGTGTCTACCGGTATATCGCCCACCCCTAGTCGTTACATTATCAAAAGTTGAGTGTTTAAAAGCCTGTGCACACCCACCTTAAAAGCTACACTCACCCACATGTTCACAACTGCTCAATACACATCTGACGCGGTAAAACGCCACTGTCTTTATATACCTGCAGGTGGCGCTCATGTGGTAGGAGTGAATTGTGCGTTACATTTAACTGAGACTATACCCAACTCTGTCGAGCTGCCAGTGACCCAGACCCCCCTCTGCCCTCTGGATCCGTCTGACTTGTCCTGGTTCTAGTTTCAGCCTAAAATCACTACAGTTTTGTAGCTGAGCCTCCAATAATATACTCTACTGAATATACTGAACTTTCAGCCTCCTAACACCCAATATAACTGCAAATCAACCCCTGATTTCACCCAACTGAGGAGGTTCCCTGTTGAGTTGCTCTCATGGTGTCTTCCTACCGACATGTCAGGAGGTTTTGTCTTGCCACCGCCACCCTCGGCTTGCTCACCAGGGACAATCATTTTGAATTACACACGTTTTCCTTACACATTTCATACTCATTTTCTTTAAGTCTGTAAAACTGCTTTGTGACAATGACCATAATTAAAAGCACCATATAAATAAAGCTGAATTAAATTGAACAATAATTTGCCAAGTTTGATCAGAAATAATTTAACACATTAACACATTTAATCAAACAGTTCAGTTGTAAAGCGATTGAATAAAGTCCAATACTTTTGAGTTGTGAATTTTTTTTTAAAGGTTCGAGTTCATAATCAAACAGCAATATTAAATCAGATCGGTACCGTTGTATTTGTGACTATTGTATCGAGAGGTTACTGATGATTCCCGAACCTATTGCGTACTGACTACAGATTTACCAGAGGTCCTGAAAGCCACCTGCAACCAAAGGGTAACAATATAGACAAGTCACAAAATAGAGCGAGCGAGCTCTGGAGCTCAATGTGAGCAGTGCACATGGAACAGAGAAGGATGGTGGCAAACTAGAAATTGCAGTGAGATGATGGCCAGGTGAGGCTTCCACTCTCAGCAGGTGCAGTCCCGGCAGAGAGGAGGTGAGGAGCACCGTCCAGTCTGTGCTGCAGAACAGCCTGCTTACTGAGGTGGGAAAAAGTGCTTGGTAAAGATCCGGTTTTGATATACACAACTCCTTAATACTGTAATATATACTGCAGCATGTGACTGGACAGAAAGATCAACAGCATGCTGACTCAAACCTCAAGAGATGTCTTGGAAGTCAAAGTTAATCAAAATAAGAATATTAATCAGGAATTTCCCATTTGGTCAGCAGTTTATTCATTCGCTACAACCACCAGTACAGTCATACTGCATCTCACCGAACCAGCAGGTTGGACGAAATGTATAAAATATTATAATAATCTATTTGTATCATTAATTACACATACAGGTGCAAACACAACCATGGGGAAGACTGCTGACTTCACGATTGTCCAGAGGATAAGCAACCCTCGACAGGGACGATAAAGGTCACAGGTCATCGATAGCCACCACACACAGATGTCTTCAAAAAAGAAATTGTAGGTCAGGAGTGGCTTGATGCAAGTAATGCAACAATCAACGACAGAAGCCAAGTGGTCCAAAGTCCTCTTTTCATATAAAAGTTAATTCTGCATTTCATTTGGACATCAAGCTTCCAGAGTCTGGAGGAAGAGAGGAGAGGCATAGCATCCAAGTTGCTTGTGTGTCATAACCACAGTTAGTGATGATTTGGGGTGGCATGTCATCTACCCGTGTTGGTCCACTGTGTTTGGTCAAGCTGTATAGAGATGCCAAAGTTCTTTTCCACACAGTGACAACTACGCTAGCTGAGATTACTGTACTTGATTGGACAGCCAACCCGCCAGACCTGAACACCCATAGAGACTGTATGGCTTATTGTCAAGAGGAAGACTGATGATCCAACAGTACAGATGAGCTGAAGGCTGCCATCAAAGCAACCTGGGCCTGTATTTAAGCTGTTTAGAATTCTTTCAGAGAGCTCCTATCTAACTCCTAACTCCTAGCTGGGAGTCTTAGACTGAAAGTGATTTAGAAAACTTTAGAGCAACTCTGAGTAAGGAAAGTACAAAATCTTTTATCTTAGTAAGGGGGTGTGGTCGACCCAGTTGCCAGGGTTGATGCAATAATTCAAGGACTGCGATTGGTTGAGAAAAAAAAACAAAAACAAAAAAAAAACCTCTGACCTCTTTAGGCCTTGTTCACACAGGCGTTAAAATCTAGTGTTTTTTCTGCGTTCGTAGCGTCCGGTGAGTGCGGATCAAGCGGCGAGTGTTTTCCACACATAGGAGTCAATTAGAGTGTTCACACAGGCTTTGGTGACGTGCGTTTGTCCGGCTGCGCGTTTATATGGCGTCAAAAAAACGTTGCATGCAGCTTTTTCTTGCCGTTCAAAACCCAACGAACACAAGGAAACCGCTTCTAGTTTATTTTCTGCGCGTTCATTTTACGCTTTAAAGGACCGGATATATCCCATGATCCTACATGCTATACATAGGGAAAAGGGCAAAAAAAAATAAAAAATTATAATTGTTGAAAAACTTGCGTGGAAATTTTCGCATTTCTTCCTAAACCACAAAAAAAAAAAAAAAAAAAAACTTTTTTTAATCCGACGTTGTGCGGTCAGGGTGTGAACCCAGTGGCGGCGGGATTTCATATCCAGTTCCCGACACACTGCCCCCACAGGTTAACACACAAACTACAATCTGGGCTGTAGGCTGACGTTAGACAGAGACAAACCAACGCCGGTGTAGAGGTCAATCAACCTCCACTACAAAACACAACATAAATGTTTAGGACGTTCAGAGCGCGTTCATTTATCCAAAAACTTAACGCCCGTGTGAACAAGGCCTTAAAGGACTTAAAATGTGTCCTTTGTGTTTATTTTACATTTATTTACCGTACTGATTTTATTACTCGTAATCCATTTCAGACTGATGAAAGCAAAATGGCTCAGATTTGACCGATTTACATGATTACAGGACAGTCTATTTAATTTGCACTTTTGGATGGTATGTAGCCAACAATCCACGAGATGGAAGAAAGTAAAACAAGAAAACCAAACTGGACATACAAGCAGTGTTTACTTTTAAGCTTTATGTTCCGTGCTTAGAGAAAAAATGTTTGATATTTCAATTTGAGATGTACTGTAGATAGAGAAAGACAGACAGACAGACATGGGGTTTAAATAGTCTAAATGTAGAGTTACTCTGGAAAGTATGAGATCAGTTTAGTTAAAACAAAGACAGACTCTCTGACTCCCTCATCACCAGTTACTAACAGGATATGAATCAAGCTCGTGGGCCGGTTGCTGAATGTCCTCATTTAAACCGATCAGGACACAATGATTCGATTCCTCGGACTCGACCCCACCAAGGTGACAAAAAATTAACGATAGAGAAAATTACTGTCCTGCAGAGCTGTGCGTTTTCCTACTGCAGTATTATACCAGGAAAGAGACACTTCAATTCTACTCATTCTGAGATCTGAGTGCATCTACGTGTGTGTGTGTGTGTGTGTGTGTGTGTGTGTGTGAGATATCCTGAAGGATTTGGGACTAGCACGGTTTGCAGCATTAATCTTTCAGTGTTGGGCTGTGGTAATGGATCGCTAGTACATGGAACAGATGCATTTCTCTTCAGAGAGATATTTTTAGCGCTTGATACAGTACTGCACGGTACACAGGCTGCTTTCACTGCGAAGCAGCAGCAGCTCAACATCTTGTTTAAAACATGATGCAGGCTTTTATTATACCAAAAACATTTTCTTGTCAACTCTACAGTCTGGAACTGCAGACCCATCAACATTTAATTACTTATGAATTATTAAAAAGCATTTAAAAAAAATTAATTGAAAAAAAGTTGACAGCACATCACAACAGCGAGGAGGACACTGGACCATCACTTCTATTCCCACAAAGACAGCTCGAAGACAAGCAAATTTACTCACCCTATCTATTGTAAAAGCTAATACAGGTATTCAATTAAAATCACTTTACTCAAATACTTGTGACCTTTCCAACTTCTTAAACAAGCTCGTTAAAGAGGACCAAACCGTCCCGAAGTGAAGTTCTTGGTCGCTTGACGTAAATCACCTACAAACCAACTTTTAATGACCTACAAGAAGGTAACCTGCTACAGCTTCACTACAATCTCACACTGAACCAGCAGACAAACTAACTGTGTTTACCGGCAAAGGTGTACCTACTACACCTCACGACTCGCTGTGAATTTTCAAGACTTGTGAAAAATCATGGGAGGACTTCACCTGCCAAGAGAGGCCTGGATATTCGTGACTACTGAAACTACAAACCTGCCCCCCCCCCCCCCCCCCTCTTTAAGAGTAACCTTAAAGTTAAAAATTTGACCCCTGATTTATCGGAATCTGAGAATGTAGAAAAAAAAAAAAAGAAAAAAACTTTGCACAAACACAGCTACTTTATTCAGTTACATCATTACACAAAAATCCCTTGTATAGAGAATGCAATACAACAAAATCTATCCTTACGTAATTACAATCGTGTCTCTCGATATGTATAAATGACCGCTAAAAATCCAAACTTTTGTTTGTTAAAGGATCAATTGTAATTTCTCTCTCTCTCGCCTCTAATATCCAGTCCTCACCGCTGGCCCTGTACCAGCCTGGGGATCAGATCAATTTCCTTCAGTGACTACAGAGGCATGAAACATGGACTGCTACAGAACACTGAACTGCATTTGGACCAAACACATCACCAGCCAATCAAGCTGACGGTTTCTAAGCAACATGGCCAACATCAGACACCTAACAAGTCGAAATTATTAAACGTTTAAGCAAGCATTACTGAACCCCCCATCATTTGGACAGAATAAGGTGTTCTCCAGGGTACGTGAACATCTGGAGTGATTCACAAGATCCATTAACTCACGTGGCGCATACATGATCGATCTCAACAGGCACAACATATATTAATATCAGATAACTGGTTTATGACGACACGTTTTGAGGCCCTGTGGCCATGCAAGTTGTGTTAAGTAGGTCACATGACCAGAGCATGGACACTCTGTGTAGGCTGTTCCCTAAAAACTCATGAGTGTCTGTTATTGCTCTGTGGTTGGACAGGAGACACCACACACACAAAACTGACTCAGACAGGATGTGTTTCACATTGGGCTCTTGTGTACGAGGTTAGAGACTGCTTACACATCTGTTCAACTAACTGATTCATACAGACCTGAAGTCAGAACCGCTTTAATTAGTCCGGCTAATCATGTAAAAAATAACTGTCCGAATAGTGCAAAGTCAGACAAAACTATTATTACTCACGCACACTCATTCGCAAAAACTTAAGCTATTTTACGCTTATCCAGAGACAAGCTTCATGTAATTCAAGACGACAGATGCTCCTGCATGGTGCCTTTAACGATCAGAAAGCTTTATTTAGTGACTAACCGTAGCTCAGATATTATATATATATATATATATATATATATTTTTTTTTTAAACCAAGAACATGTAAAGCAAGCTTAAACACCACCACTGACGTTTATAAAATTAAAATACACTCACTTTAAGTCAGAGTTCGACTATTCAGCTATTAGAGATCAGTTCTCAGGAAAGTTCATTTAGAAACAACCCAATAAGCAACGATTGAAGATTCTGCTGTTGACTTACACGTCACGTGTCATCACTGCATTCCTCTAGACCTCCACCTGTGGTGAGAACGTCTTCCTGACTCACTGTCGTGTGCGTCTCTGAGCGAGTTCCGAGTCTCTGAGCGAGCAGTGTTGGGTTTGGGGTCTGACTGCTCTGTGAGGCTCCTAATCCAGTCTCCAAGCCTGGCAGCAGAACCCCACCCTGCAGAGCTAAATCTGGCGACTCGTCGAGCCCCCTAAGGAATGTCCCCTCACCCCGGAATAAACCTGCTGACCAAAAGGCATCATGAGCTCACTTCATGTTTCAGGCGTCTCCCAAACCCTCTCCCCGTCACGGTCTCATCGACTTCCCAAATGAGGACGAGGCGTGGAGTTCGATTGCTAAATTAAATACTTAACAGTTAAGTGCTTCCGTATCGCCGTTGCCTGTGATTTCACTGGGCAGTGTTTTTGTTCTTGTCTTGACCAGAACATGATTCATCAGGGAGCTTCAGGCAAACCACAAAGCAGCAAAACACTGGGATTGATTCAGGCACTAAATTCCTCACATGATGAGAGAAAACTGCCAGCTACAGCGCCAAGGGAAAGCAGCGCACACACACACACACACGTTAGTTAGTTAGCTTATAGCTCAAGACGAAGATGTCCAAAGTTTTTAATAGTTCTGCTTCTGTCAGAAACTTGTTTGTTAGCAACGCATTATTGCTATAAAACTTCAGGGGGGAAACAAAAAGAAAAATGTGCGAGTGCATGTGCAGATAAACCAGTTCAGATCTTTCATTACCGTAAATGTGAATCACTGACCTTGATGGAACTCGCTCGTCCAGAACTAGCACTCCGATAGCATTCTCAGCAAAACCACTACAGATTTTGGGGTTTAAAGAACCCAAAGCAGTGAAGAAAAGATGGAGCAGTTCATCCTGACAAGATTAACAAAACAGGACAAGGCGATGGAAGAACCCAACTGTCCTTTGTCCTCACTCGGTCTCTACGCTGATCGCTAAAGTGTCGCTAAAGGGGACAGTCAGGACACATTCGAAAAACACTAAACTTTCTGAAGGAAATGTTAAAAAAATAAAAACGATCTGGACATCAAGAGAACTATTTCAGGAAATAAACAATCACTAAGCAGAGGACTTGATGCGACAGCAGAAGTAGTAGCTGTCGGAACTCCGTTTGGTCTAGCAGGGGTTAAAACACATGCACGCATGGCTTGCTCCTTAAGCTGATGAGGCCTAAACCAGGCCAGGGGACACACACCAGTCTCTCTCCCATCTGAGCCTCATCCGCCCACAGCGCTGACACCATAATCCTCAAAATCTTTTAATATTATGTTCAGCCAGACTACCAAAGAATACACGCGAACATGAGGCCTTATAGTGGGAACCTAGCCGCAGACAATACGACTGCAAAGATGCGATTCAATGAGACGTATAAATGAGGACGTGAGGGCATAGACGCAAGCGTATTACTCTAGATTTACTTTAACGACATCTATATAAAGACACAAGCCTCTAGAGTCGTGCGATTAAATAGATGATGCAATGTAATCATTCTTTCGGTGATTCAACGAGTCGGGTTTTGACTCCAATCATTCTGTCGTTCAGCAAACTTACAACTGTTGATACCACAGCATTTACAGGAAACACAAACCACTGGCACAAAGCACTCTCAGAACGCCACAGTATTGCTTTTTATTTGAAGTTTAATGACTGGATGATTGGAGCAATACCGCCCCCTATTGGAGTGGAGTGTTGACTGGCAGCCAAAAAAACACACCTTTATTCGAAAAACATTTAAAACATCACAAGCTACGCAGAATTGCCATAATTATTAAATACTTAAACAGATTTATTTCTTACCAATTTTAAAGATAAATCAAATAAACATAGCGAATCAAAGAAAACATTTCAATGCTCAATCCCAATGAAGCCACCTTGGCGGTCTGGTCGTGAGTCAGAGCGCACCGAGCCAGCTCAGGTGGCGAATTATGTGAAACATTATGAGCATGAACATGCTTCAAAATAACTTGTACGTGTAAAACCTGTTCTGCCACTGAGGGTTACATGTATTCACGGAATGTATGACTTCATCAGTACCTCAGATTAGAACACGTCGAGTGTGAAGTGATCCTGGTGCAGGAGCTCACAGCAGCGCTCACTAGATTTCGGACAGTAACCCCGGGGCCGGAGCGTTTCAAACACAACGCGCCTGCTTTGTTATTCAAATTCTGCCTTTTGTTCGGATTTAAATGAAGCCAGCGTGTTTTATGACACTGACCAAGCGACCTTCCCTTTCAACATTCAGGTTCTTTCAGGTCTCATGACGAGTCCTGATCACTCACACACCCTCACACACACACACAATCACAGATGGGAGTAAAACACAAGCACAGCTGTCGGTTCATAATGAGATGAACGGATGACTGCTGGAACGTTCATCACTTTAAATACATTCAGGCCCGATCCTGAACGACACCCGGATTCATCGGGGCTCGAGCGGAAACATTGAAACCATTATAATTATAATACAACTCGAGCTGCTGCGCTGACTTTCACACATTCTTCCACCTCCATTTCATCCCACAGACTCCGACGATAGGTCTGAGGTTCTTTTCGGAGCTAATCAAGTCCACATGGAGGTGAAGGGGAAGCTTTAGTACCAAACATGGCAATACGAGTCTGATGAGTCACGCTCCCAGTTAAGCTGCCTTAACCCCTCAGATTTTTTTCCCCCCTCTCCCCTTTTCTTTCTCTTCCTCTCCCTTTCGTTTGAGTGTTTTGAGGAACTTGGCACTTCAAGCCTTCACTCCATGCACGCTTGCAGATGTACTCATGTCTCCACATTCCAGCGCTGCCCCTCCTGAGGAGAGAGCTCGGCTCACCACAAGGATGGATCCAAGGAGACGCTTTCCATATTAGAGCTCGGGGAAGGCTGCATTCCTTCACCCCCTCAACCTCAGTGCAGAACATGAGGCGAATTAAAGGCTTTCGGAGTTTTTTTTATAAACTCTCCCTGACTGAGAGCAACTCATTTTTGGGGCCAGGTTCCTGGTTCCAGAAACAACTAAAGATGGAGGTCTCAAACAAAGAGTCACATGTGTGTGTGTGTTTAACACACTAGCTGTTCTATGGAAATAGTAAATAACATGAGAACATGACTAAAGAACAGCAGGTCAGCAGGAACATCAAGAAAGTTGTTCACTCGAACATATGGTTAAACCCACCGCGTGCTTACAGAGGGTTAGAAGAATTAATTCAGCACCCAAATACAAAAAAGGTGTTTATCCAAAATGTGCATTTTTAGAAGCGGAGGGTGTGAACTGCACACCTCTAACAAAAATGCACCATAATGGATGCTTGTGTTAACCTGGTGCACCTTTGGAGTCGACCACAGGGAGGCAAAGTGCCATCAGATCAACTCAGGGACACCACCACACTAATCCAGCTCACAGGGTTTAGGAGCGACAGCAGCCAGTCAGCTCTGGACCCTTTGGTACAATACAGTAACCAGAGGAGGCCATGCGGTGTGGGCACGGCTCTGTGCTGGGACACACTGCAGTATACCCCCCATACAGAGGGAGGAGGGGACGTCCAACTCTAACTGCCCCAACATTTGGTCATCAACATCTCTCTGAAGTGAACCAGTCACAGACAGACAGCCAACACCCCCCCCCCCCCCCCCCCCCCCCCACACACACACACACACACAACCGTCTACACCTGGCATCATCTACAGTAAGCACCCAGACACGTTTATTACATGGGTCTTCTGCTGCATTTGCTTTCCTATCTCTTGTACCCGTGTAAGTCATGTCCCCCTGTGGACTCGACCCCACGGCTCAGCGGTGCTTACTGCAGTTAAATAAACACTTTCTGTAGATTCTGTGTGTAATTAATCACAGCGTGCACTGCAGCACTCCTCAAAATACTCCTTTACCCTCAGACTAAACCTCAGGGGGTTCACCAAACACCACACGCGCACACACAGAGGTTCTGCCTCATGTAAATTCACCCGAATGGAGAATGTCCCGCGTTTACAAGATGTGCTTTTACACGTGAGCTCTGATCCAGACATCAGTGTAAAGGGCGTTTTGGAGTAATACACAGACTCGAAACTGCCCCAGGATGGTGCATCACTGTGTCAGGGATCCTGACCAACTTTGATGGGTTCCACCATTCAGATACAGGGGACCACACACACACACACACACACACACACACGCTAAAGTGCAGCACCATGTTTCTAAAAAGGACTTTAATACCAGAAACATGAACTATCCTATAAATCATGTTTGATGCAACAATCTGATCAGCTCCACAAGATATTAAAATGAGTTTATCAAAAGTCTTGGTTTTCCTCCCAGCTGTGAGAGCGGATCCAGAACAATACAAGCTCATAGCTTTAACTTTAAAAACCAGGATGTGATCAAAGCCTCAGAGAGCCAGAGTACTAGAGAGTCACGGGTGAGAATTTGGTGGATTTTATAAGGAGCCAGTCATTGTGCTTTTAGTGAAAAAGTATTTTTCCTCATGTTAGCAAAAAAAAAATTTGTATATTACTGATTATAATTATTGTTATTAGCAGCAGTAGAAGTTTCACCATCATCGTAATCAATAACAAATTTTCTTGATTAATTAAGGGCACTGGGGGTGAAAGCGGTCTCGTGCCAAGCTTTTGTACCCTTCGAGCAGAAAGAAAAACTACATTTTAAAAAAAACAAAGACAGATTTTAAAAAGAAGAAAAAAAGAGCGTTTTTTTTTTTTTGAAAAAAAAACAAAAAAATGCATGCGCGAGAGGGAGAGAGAGAGAGAAACACATGCGCGCAGGAGGGAGAGAGAGAGAGAGGGCCCAGGACGGGAGGAGAGGTGCTTGGTTAACATTCTGAGGACACCGCAGTCGGGCAGCACGCAGGGAGCAGGAGTGTTTAGTATGCCGTCAAACACCCAGAGAGGTGACGAGGACTTTACTGCACTGCTGCTTCCCTGTCGAGTCTCAACACACACGCAGAATATAATGAAATAAAGTGCGATCATTGTATACAGTCATATTACAGGAAAAGAATAAACTCAGCCATTTTGTGTGTGTATATTGGAGAAGTACGCGCTGCCGAGCCAGACGTGACTAGACGTTATAGCAGCTTTAAACTCGCACTAGCTCACCGTGAGGCTTCACATCCTGAGTCATGTAAAAGGTACAGGTCATGTGACGTGGTTGCATGGTAGATGGGACACGGTGTGGCTGTTGTGCGTGTCAAGCTCTTAGACGCTTTAGTCTGCTTATAATAGAGGCTTTTGTTAAATAACGAGGGGAGAATAAAGTTCCCCAGATGCTTCGGGAGTTTTGGTCAGGGGGCGTCGCTGGACACACAGACGAGACACCAGTCCAATCTCACGCTGAGATGGGGGGGACGCTGAGATGAAGTGTGTTTACTGACACTCACCTGTTTAACACCCCCTCCCCCCCACACACACCCAACCAGGCGTTTAGGCTCAACAGGACCTGGACAGCTGAAATCTCAAATGACATGGAACTGCTGGTTAAAACCGAGGACCAGAGACGCTCTGAGGCGCCCTGCTGTGTGTCCAATGTAATAAAGAGATGGGTGTGTGTGTGTGTGTGTTTTACAGGCAGGCTCCATGAACGTACAGTAGACTAAGCAGATAAGAGGTGGTCAGTGTGATGCGTGATCAGCGTTGTGCTCTCGGAGACACGTTACATCACAGGACTTTAACTATGCATGAGTTTTACCCCCCAAACAAAATGAATTTCAACCTCAAAGAAAGCAGTAGAATTGTATCCAGCTTAAACTGGGTGAGCTGGTGAGGACCTGCACCTATCCAGCTGGTTGCCAAGTATTCTGAAGAGCACTTTTAACCCCCGTGTGTTCTGATCTACACTAGTTAGGAGTTATTAGTGAACTCGTAAAAAGCAAAAGGAGGAGTGTTTACAGCTCACGAGCCAACATGCTCCTAGAGAAGGGTCACAAAGCGCCGTTTAACAGAAAGGTAACATAAGCCAGAGCATAGAATAAAGACGCTCTCTGTGTGTGTGTGTGTGTGTGTGTGTGTGTAGGGGCAGTGAACACAGGGCAGCTGTTCTTCACAGATGGGATCTCAGAGACCACCTGTTCCAGACTCGCACTGAAGAGAGATCCAGCAGAAAAGGCCAAAATGAGCAGAAATAAGAGGGGGCGGAGCCCGGGGCAGTTGGCAGGCAGAAGACGACCGTGAGGGGAACGCGAGTGAAAATCCAAACCAAAAACTGAACTGAAAAGGATCAAGGCGTTTGGGCCGCTGGAGAAAGCAGATCTGTGCCAAGAATGACAGAACAGAGTGAAAAACACGACTCCTCCGCTTCTCTTCTGCTTTAGTCCAATTAAATGTTCCCGGAGTCTGATGTGGAGGGGACACACCGCGACACTAGTATTATTTCTCACGAAAGTTTCCAAACTGACTAAGGGGCAGCTGAAACAGACTGAAAAAACAACCACTGAAGATTTGGTTTTTGAAAAGTGGCATGCGGTTCCGTCTGGCCCGTGTCACGCTCCAGCACATGAGCTGGCCCTGTGGTCAAAAGGTGATCAGTGATCCTTCCAGTACTCCCATTCCAGACATTCCAACTGGAAGATAATCTGAAATACCATGAAAGGTCACTGAAAACATCAAGATAGAGTGGACATGAGGAACCGTTCTCTCGCAGGCATCAAGATCGCACAATGAGAAACACGGCTGTGGATCAACAGCTGCACCATCACCTGGATGAGCAAATCAAACAGAACAAAAAAAAAAGAAATCCATAAAAGAGACAAAAGCCATGTTTCCATACAGGAACCTTTTCAGGCTTTCAGGTGTTGCATGACGACAAACAGGGAAAGTTTCCATCCTTCTTTTGTATCGACTTCTAGAGAAAAACTGGAGTGTAAACATGCTTTCAGTGGCACCCTGCGGTCACGTGAGCGTCACATTCACACAACAAAATCAACAGACGCATATTAGCACCGTGTGTGTTCAGTGCTGGTCACTCAGTCTCCTTCAGAGGGTAACAAGATGATCCGTCCATAAAGGTCCTTCCGGCTTGTAGCTGAACAGATGAGATCCAGTACAACATCACGAACGGTGAGACAGTTGTGATGGCATCCTGTCTGTAAACTACTTTACCAGATCTTCAGCCATGCATGACGCTTACTGATACCAACCTGTTGAAGAATCGAAAAGATCTGCCCAAATGATGTGGAACTTCTGGGTTAAATCCTCCTCTCTCTCTTTACATTTTTGTCCTGCTCTAATACTCTGATGTGAGCAAGGAGTCACGTAGCAGCTCTCACTCGTTTAACTGAAAACACATCATTGTTTTTTGAGTGTGTGTGTGTGTGTGTGTGTGTGTGTTTCACCACACGTGCCAGCACAGTGACCCAGCTCTCCAAAAAGCTGCAATTCCCTCAGTGAGGAAACACTGTATAATGGCCTGTAAGGGTCCTTTGCCTAGTTGTGCAGTAGATGATGAGCTCACATCCAACATGGCACTGTTGCCTTCCAAACTTGAAACATGTTGACTGAAAAACACTGGATCATCAGTAACACTAATCTATTGCAGAAAACATCACTTCTGCGTTGCCTTGGCAACCTAACCATAAGAACAAACAGCCGTCCTGGCTTTAGTCCTCCACAGGCATGGGTTTAAAGGGCTGATGTGAACATGCTCTTGCAGAAATATTGAAACAACTAAGACATTCTACTCTCTATTTTTAAGAAAAAAAAAAAAAAAAAAAAAAAAGTGCTCTGGATCTGCACGCGGTGGTGTCATGATCCAGATCCTCCTTCATACAGCACAACAACCCCACGCACTGCTCTTCAGCTCCATAGCAACATGCATCAGAGTCCTGAGAGCACGTCCCTCTACAGCGACGGTAGCATAACAGGAGACCGGATGCAGGAGCAGCGCATCCGGGGAGAAGCACCCAGCATGGTGGTGTGACAGCCAGCACCACCTGCGTACAGGCAGAGTGCAAATTCAACACCTTTAATAGGTTTTTTTTTTAGATTTGTTTTAAGCATGTAGTCTAAGGACACAAGAACCCATGTCGACTCCATGTTGTGTAACAAGCGCACAAGCCGTTCTGCCTTAAAGCGTCAGGGCATGCCGCAGCAGCTCGGGACACACACACTAGCGGTGGTTGTTTTAGGGAGAGGGGCAGAACTTTCACCCTCAGCTGATGACTCGACTCGTTCCTGCAGCTTTGCTTACCTGTTTATTTCAAAGAAGTTGAGAGTCATCACTGAGCTGAAGAGAACTAATGAATCACAGAGTCGCTGAATCGGCAGGATCCCTGGGAGGAGATGGAGCGCACAAGCCGAGAAAAGTTCCAGTTCCAGGGGTAGGGAAGGGAGTGACCAGTGGAGACAACTAGCCCTACGCCCTAGGTGCTGAGACAGAGTGGGGAGAATGTGTGCCCTGTCGTCACACGGGGAACTCGAGTACCATGCGAGAGCATTAATAAGATCAGAGTAAGGGAGAACTACGACATGCTCATGTTCCTCTAACAACGCTTAATGCTCGTAGCCAGACGAGTCCTGTGGTCACATCATATGATGCGACAGGATCAAAATCACCTCTGCGTGATGTCATATCCCACTGCAACGTCACTCAGTGAGCTTTACTTACAGCGCTATGCTTGAGCTTAGGGGCTTTGCAGTTTCAGCGCTTTTCCTCTGTGGTTTCTAGAACTTGTGGAACGAGGAATAAAAAGTAGTAACGGCTCTCACCCAGGGAGCCACAGTAACCCAGGTTAAACCACTTTAATAAATCTCAGTCCGCCACACTTCCCTCTGAACCGCAGCTCTTCCGCTCATGTGGCCCAAACAATAGACCATCATCTAAAGGTGGAATTAAACACTCATCAGGTATGAAGTGGTAAAATGGCTCATGGGAAGCTTTTACTTCCCCTACGTGAAATCTTTGTTCATCACCAACAGGTCGCTGTGACACTGAGGTCAAAACCGACAAAAGCCTTCAATCTGACAGCTGGGCGATCTTAAAGCGCAGGTGTCTACTGAACCAACGGTGCACAGACCCTTATTTCAGAACTCCGTCACACCACATGGTAAACAGGAGGGCGTGTTACCGTGCAACAGATTCAAGGCCCGGTTTTAAACATGAATCGAGAATCTACTGATCGGGACTGAACAGTCGTATAATTGACACTTACAGGTTTATAATAAATATACTGCATGGAAAAAACGAGTGTCTCAGTTTGACAACATCTCTGCTAAAAACGAGCACAACAGTAAGATTAAAAGAGGAAATCCCGATGCTGCTAGCTGTGTGTATGCTCACACACGTTGGCTGCCTAATGTGTTGGCCATGTGTGCACGTCCGCAGAAAGTAACAACTCCCCGCGAGATGCATTATGCGTGTACAGTGTAGAGGTGGTTTAGTCAGCTGCAACAGCAAGAATTATGGAAAGTTTTGAGAAGTTGTGCAAGTGTGCGCTTACTCCACCTGTATTTATCGCTGCACACAGTGAACAGTATGTGTGAGATAAGTACCATCCGAAATGCTAACATGGAAACGACGTGTCGCCATGTTACATGCACTGTGAGTGAATTCTTCATCACGCCCCCTTTGGAATCGTCCAATAACAAATACGCAGATGACGTTGCCGGTTCAAATCTAACACAGTCTAGGTGTTTTCAGAGTCTTCTGTATACTTCGTTTTACGGTTCTAAGACACGTGTTTTTCAACGTCCCCACTATTTTCCACTAGCCATAATATAACGCAAAACATTCTAGCCATCATGATGTTTATTAATATACCCATGTGGGATGCAGGAAAAATAGGTCATCATGAGGATCTGAGTGACAACAAGCACCACACCGTGATGTCTAGATGCCCGAGTCAGAGCGTCCTGTGGTTCTCGGTTAGGATCTAACAAAACTGTTGAACCGGTGACTGGGTCATGGGCAGCCAAGGCTCACTGAGGCTCAAGGAGAGCAAAGGCTGACCCAATTCCACAGAAGAGTTGATGAAACACTAACTGCTGATCTCATGAGATATACTTTATACACACACATTGTGTTATCTTCAAGGGTGTTGCCTCAGCTGATCTCAATTCCACTGTGCATCTGTGGGATGTGTTGGACAAACAAGTCCAGATACCACAACACACACACACATACACACAACCTCTGATGATCGAGTCCACCATGGCTCAGAGAGCTTGTAGCAGCACAACAGGAGCTATACAATGTAAGGCATGTGCTCTTAGTGTTATGATCAGTGTAGGGAACTGTTGGAACAGGGGTGTAGACATTTTTTAGGAAAAAGCAGCAAGGTCATTAGAAGAGCTAAACTGTATTGCAAAGATAAAAGTATTTCTTGCAATACAGTTTAGCTCTTCTAATGACCTTGCTGCTTTTTCCTAAAAAAAACCCTGTTCCAACAGTTCAATAGAGAGAGAGAGAGAGAGAGAGAGAGAGAGGGAGAGAGAGAGAGAGAGGGAGAGAGAGAGGGCAGTTATCAGAAGTTTCCAGCGGCTCCAACCCTCAGACTCACTCAGCACAGACTCGACTGTCAGTAAGTGTGTAACTATGGTGTACGGTAATCACATTCTGCTTATTCCTACATGAAGATTTCTCCCTCACCAGGACTTTTATAAATGAGCTTTGGAGCTCAAGAAACCCCAACTGGGCACAGGATAAACCCTGGCCTAACGACTGACCACACGGCTGAAGAAATGTTCCATGCAGAACTCATCCAGACTTTTTTTTTTTTTTTTTTTAGAAAAACAGTAGGATCCAAACACCACAGACCTGCATCTGCTGAAGATCTTCACGCTGCTCACACTGTTAAACAGCTAAAGAGTAAACCGTTTACTTTAGGTGATAACGCTCATCATCTTTACTGTAACAGGTTTAATCAGGCTGATGATTACATTCACTCAGCACTCTTTATCTGTGCTCACCGGAACACACGCTACACAAGAAACTGGCTGATGTTCAGCTTCGCTCTTACACTCGTATTCTGCAGTCATTTAATGTGAACAACTCCATCACTGGTTAACCGATGGGGAAAGGTCGACCCGTCACCAAACGAACACCGCTGTATGGTTTAGATGTGCTGATCTGAGTGAATTACCAGTGGAGCGGTAGAGATCAGCTACTGGAAATCATCCCGCCGATGATCATCCGTAGCTTTCCAGAGAGTTGAAACACCATCGTCGGGATACATGTGGTGTTTTCGGCCAGTTCACCTTCATTATGTAATTGTGGAGCAACTTGTTATTCTTGCTCAATCACTTTTACAGACTCAAACATACAAGAGCTCGTCTCTACGTTTCAACTAAAACATCACTTCATGCAAACTAATGTGAAGGAACTTTATAAAAAAACAAAGTATTATTTAACAATTTGGCAAAAGTGAAACCATTTGCTTTCACAAATCATTGAGTGTTCAACCGGCTTTTGTGCACAGTGGAGTGTGTGTGCATGGAAGTAAAAGGGTGGAGTAACCATGGAAAATACTGTTACCAAGAGAAGAGACAAAAATTTATGCATGTAATAAACATCATAGGAAGAGTATATTGTAGATCTGAAACACAGCGAACAATGTGAAGTCCGTTCCTCCTGTAGCTTTGTACATGAAGCTCGCTGTGAGACAGAACCTAACCTCAGAGGCAAGACTGAAATCAGCGCTTGAGCTATGCTGAGAAAGTAGGATGCAAAATTTTGCATATTTAGAAAGCAGGAAAGCCTTGGACACACGATGATTCAAAGCACAACAAACACACCTATCGCTCTAAAGCACTATCTGCATCCGGCGCTAAAGAGAAAAAGAATAGCCAGATAAAAAAAAAAAAAAGAAGAAATTACGTGTCTGTCTGTACCGAGATCATCTTCATTAAACAGAGCATTGGGTTGAAATTAAAGTTCTAAAAAAGGCAGATAAGATGAGCTGCTGCTGGGAAGAGTGGAGGAAAAAAAAAAGTCGGTATACAGAAGAAAGCGGAAAGAATGTCTTTTTGTTACTCCATCTGGCCTGCTTTTGTGTCAGTACAGTCTGAAACCGAATGCCTCAAAAGCCTGACAAAGTCGTGCAAATGAGAGCACTACAGTCTTTCACACAAAAACTGAGTTGCATCCAAGAGCACGACAAAACATCCTGCTGCTGGCCAAAATGCTTTTCAAATCATACGCTTCTCATCATTAAAACACACAATCATCATCATCATCATCATCGGAGCAGTTCCATGTTTCTGAAGAAAAAAGGAAATACCAGTCACCTACATGACCTGAAGTGGAACAAAGAAAAGTAAACTCTGAACTCTTTTTTCTGAAGTGAAACAAATTGGACACATTACAGCTTTTCGACATGAAAACTAAAGAAGTTCTCTGCAAAGAATCTGTTGAGATCTCAGGAATTAATAAACAGCACACACACACACAGGCAGGTTAAACCAGTCAGACAACATTGTGCACTAGATACCTTTTCTCTTTATCTGTTGGACTAAGGGTGTTTTATCTATTGTAATCTGGTGCATGTAACTTCCTCTATGAACACTAGTCCTTGAGGCCTTTTCTGGCTGCTCACTGGAGTAAAAACTTTGAAAACAGTTTTGGGGAAAAACTTAAGCTCTTGTTTACATGTTGCTAGTTTACGCTTGTCCTTTGTGTGACACGTGTCACACTGAAACTACAGCGTATGGACACTTACACACCCTAAATGCCAGCACCTGATGCACTTACACACACATCAGTAGGAAGATATTTACAGCTTAAAGCAATCGTTTAACTCTCCTGCACCTACACACGGTCACCTCATGGGTAAACAAGTCGCCTGATTCGTGTGCCAAGGTACGACTGTACTCAAATTTACTTGTATTATTGTATTATAAATGTGCCATATTGGAATAGAGAAATGCATGACAAACTAGTTTGAGGAAACATATTATGCAGTTTTATATCATCACATTTAACACGGTAAAGTCAAATCTCTCCAATGATAAACTCCTTGCAGCAACAATCATACTGTGGGCCTTGTGTGTTCCTATAGTGGTCACCATGTCCATTATGTCCATTTCCACTTGGCTAACAAGTGGCCAGTGCATGCTTCAGCAAAATGTCTTTCTTGTCTTTTTAACACACCCAGAGTAAATTTGTTCACTGCAGTTGCCATGTGTCACTGATTAGATGTACTGTTACATTACTGTAAGTAACTTACTGATATCCATTGGTCTACAGAAAGTGCAATGAAAGTAGCATCTGCAAACTGCATGACTTTCACAGCCTTTTTTTGCACTTACATTTCTCCTTTTGCATTGCACTTTCATCTAGAAGCTTTTCATAATGAAATTTGCTTTTCAGCACACCTGATGGTGTTCCTCAGTCATCTTATCATTCGCAGTTTAACCATGCTGCGATTATGGAAAGACATTAGGGTCAAATTTACATTTACGCATTTGGCAGATGCTCTTATTCAGAGCGACTTACAAAAAGTGCTTTAAAGTTTACATAATTTACATCAAATTGGTTTGATTAATTTGTGTTCGAAAATAGTAACTTTACAATTTCTAGATTCATCGATTTTGTTAACGCGTTAATATTAAAAGCCCTAGTTTATTGACATCATACAGGAGCCGAATCCAGTACAAACAAACTTCTGATTTTTCAAAGATTGCGATGTGTTTCTCATACTCTGTGTTAATGCACTTGTTTAACTTACTGTGTGTTACACTACCTGGGTGCCGATCTGCACCCAACTTGGCACAGGTTTTATGCCAGATGCCCTTCCTGACACAACCCATTTAAAACAGTCTTGCGATCGGCAGTACAACAGTGGCTGAATTTGGGGCATTAAGTGGAATTTAAACCCAGGCCTTCTCCATGGCAGGCGAGTGACCCACCACTGAGGCACCAATGCCCCCACTCTACACACTGATTAAGTAAAGCCTTTATTTGTCACACATATGTTACAATGGGGACATCCAAAATGGCAAACACTCATCTGGTCTAGAGTCTAGTTCCTCTAAAGGTTTCTTCCTATTGCCCACTATTGCCCTATTGAGTTTTTCTTTGCCACCATCACCCTCAGCTTGCTCATTTTGATTTATACACATTTCCTTACATCCATCAATCGCATTTTCCCAATTCGGGCCCAAGCATTATTGGCACAGGGGGCTTGGACCCGCTCATTATTCCTCGCAACTATATTTTTCTTTCATTCTGTAAAGCTGCTTTGTAACAATGACCTCTATACAAATTAAATTTTATTGGTTTTGGCCCCACCTAAAATGTTGTGTGCCCATCTCCAACACACACGCACACCCACCCACTACCACATCCTGCATGCCTTACACATCACACATACTGCTAGACGAGCATTAAAGAGAGATTATCAGGAATTATACAACATGCCACAGACCTACATTGGGTCAGATCGCTAGAGGTCTCCTAGTTGTGTGCACACGCTCCTGTGTGTATCCTTGCCCACCCCCTTCCCATGCTTAGGGTCACACACCATTTGGCAACAATGACTAAAGGCTCTTCTCAGCAGTTTACAAAAACTACTTCAGTCTGATTGCTCCTGTACTTGTGCTACACGTCACACTTCTGTTCCCCCTGAGACATGAGCTCTTATGTTACAAAGACAAGAAGACCGTTACAAACTGCTACAATTAAACATCAAACAGCTGTGAAGCAACAGACCAATACAAAGAAGAGTCACGCGCGCAGTGATCACAGAGAGAGAGAGAGAGAGAGAGAGAGAGAGACGCTGTTTCTGATGGACTGGTTTCTCTGTACAGAACGAGCTGATCAGGTTCGTGCATGTGAAATATCCGCGTGGTTACTATAGCAACGCGCAAACACGTCTGCAGCAGCGCAAAAAGCGCACTCGGAGGCGATGGAGCAGTGAACTCACACACACACACACACGCACGCGCATGCATGCATTCACCAACACATCATCTGAGTGTAAAGTGTGTGTGTGTGTGTGAGGAAAAGAGAGAGAGAGAGAGAGAGAGCGCGCGCGCGCTCGGAGGTTCTCAGCTGCACTCACCTCATAATGCCGCTCGCCTCTGCGGATCCTCACCGCGATGTAAGATGTGCGTGTGTGTGTGTGTTAAGGCAAAGCGCACGTGACGAAGTTGCTGCGCGAGTTCGGAGCTCGCGCTCGGCCGCGCGCACAAAGCCGGAGTTAATCAATGGGACGCGGAGGAGAGCGCGCGCACCCGAAGCCCATTAAAAATGAAAACAGAATTTCAAGGGCAAAAACAAAAAAACACACACACAGCCAGACCTATCCTCATGATACACCACAAACAGTCTGCGCAGGGATTATCTCGGCTCGGCTCGGCTCCACTCTGACTGATCTCTCTCTCTCTCTCTCTCTCTGCGCCCAAAGAGCGGCCGCGTGCCGCCGGAGTCCCCTCCTCGCGCGCCTCCAGTACTGACGCAAGGCCTTTATCTGCCCTACGTAAAATACGTAGGAGACGCACGGACGCGTTGGCCACGCCCCCTTACAGAAGGACAACGCCGCGGTGTGGATGAGCTTTATACTGACCAAGAACAAACATTCGCTCTCTCGCGCGCACAGACTTAATTAAGAACACCTGTACATTATTTACGCCGTTACCGTATCCGCCAGCAGCACGGAACACAAACTCATGGAGACTTAAGAGCTTTAGCTGATCTGTATAAATAAGGGAAAGGTTTGGACATTGGTCAGAACTCACTCTTTCAATTAGATCTTTACTTTTGTATACGATGGAAAACCAGAAACCAGTCTCAGAAAAAAAAAAAAAATTGCCTGTATGTTTGTCTGTATAACCAGATTGTGTCACGGCATCACGCAGAAACTTAAATTAGTTAAAGTTAAACCTGCGCCGTAAACAAAATCAAAATGTTTAGTGGAAACAAAGTTATGAGCCAGGTTATAAACTGCACGTTTTGACAGCATACTGCGCATGCGCCAGACTGTGGGTGCGTCTTACATCGACCGCTGGACAGAATCTTTTTGGACTACTTGTGCGATGTTGAGGATAAACAGCAGTGCCGACCTGTGGGCTTGTGAGGCCCTATAGGCGAGATCATGTAAACTGGGCCCACTGGGGTCAACAACTGGCATCGTTTCACGAGTTAGAAGAAAGCACACAAAATGACAATATTTAAGTGTATAAATGTGCAATAAGTATAAAATATTCAACATACGATATATGGGATAAAACATTTAATCAGATTTAAACAAGTTAAAGCAAGTAAAGTATTGCAAACTATTGTAATGCAAATATATGTACAGGAGTGTTTTAAAAAGTAAGCAAATATCTATCTGTCTATATATATAGCCTATATATATATATATATATATATATATATATATATAAACATTAATAAATGCATCTCTAAAGTGGGACATTTTTAGGACATTTTAACTTTCTATCAAACATGAGCAATTTAAAGGGATATAGTGGAATCTATGTATACGAATACCGTGATCATTACGGCACTCCAGTTCTCCCAGTACATCACAGGCAGTGTTATGCAAATTAGTATGCAGTGCTTCTGTGTATGTTTCAAATCTTTTATGCTTTTATTTATAGATGTTTTGTATTTATTAGTTTTCAGCAATTGTTAATGTGTTAATTATACAGAGCTATCATTTTTTGTGAATATGGTGGGTAATTTTTTGCCCACAGTTGTTGTGAATTGTATGATGTTTAATGGGTCCTGTCTAATGTTTAATGTTTAAACTGCAGATAAAGGGCAGTTTTCGTGTTACAAGTACAACTGTATGTTTAATGTATTCACGTTTTATTGTGGTGAGAAGGAAACGCTTTTAATAACGTGTGCGGGCCCTTGTTGTAAGGTGAGGCCCTAGGCGACGCCTATATTGCCTTTTGGATTGGCCAGACCTGATGAACAGTTACAGTATGTGCTGGATTTAATATAAAAATCTACTTTAAAATAAGATGCTAATAAGCTACTTGCTCAATTTAAACAAACACCTACATCAAGACATATTAATTAGAAAGGCTCAGCTGAATATTTTGATTACATATTTTCATCGCTGAAATAACAGCGCTGAAGTGATATAAGTGGATTTTAACATGCTGGAGTCATTTTAAGACAAAACTAAATCTTTATCCGATCTACTTTTCAGATTTCTCTTTTGCGATTCATTCTCCGATTAATGTTTTGTGTGATGCTGTGACAGCATGTGACATGTGGCATCTAACTGATGAGAAATAGGACAGTTTAGTATCCTTATTTCTAAGTGTGTATAAAAGAAAATCTTAAAGCCTCCTACAGCTGGTGTCAGCATTATTCTGGAATCTTAATATGTTTCCCAGTTTGATTTCAATACAGCGGAATGTGTGGTGTCCAGGATCCCTGTTGCGATCCTAAGCCGAGGTTACAGTCTGTCCAGAGCCTCATGGTCTCCCAAAGTTTCCTCCAGGTTGTTATCTTAGTGACTAAAAATATAGAGGTAGGTGGAATTGGTACACTAAATACTTTTGTGTGTGTGTGTGTGAACCTCATGATGCACTGGTATTCTCCTGGTTGATGTTTCTAGCCTTTGAGCTCAAAGGAACTGGATAAGGTTTGGAACACATCACAAACCAGACCAGAAAATTAATGACTGCAAAAATTGATGATATTCATACATTATCATCATCATAATAATAATACATTTTATTTATTATGCACTTTATATTTGAAGCAAATCTGAAAGTGCACTAATTAATTCAACCTAAAAGCTCTGCTAAAAAGATAAGATTTGAAAGCATCAACAGTCTGTGGCAATCATAGATACTCTAGGAGAGCAGTCCACAGTCTAGGTGGAGCTAAACAAAACACCTGACCTCCCATTGTATGAAGCTTGGTCTTGGAAGGTATTCAATTCTGAACGAAACAGGGAGTCAATAAAAAGGTTTAAGAATGGGCATAATATGGTCGGATTTAAACCCTCTCATCAGGATTCTCACAACACTGTGTTGAATATACTGCAACATTTAAAGGATTTTTTTCAGTACTTCCTGAGTAGTAAATTGCAGAAGTCCAGCCTGGAGGAAACAAATGCATACTGTACTGTGCATACTGTACATTGTGTTGTGTATTCTGCACAATCAAAAACCACGCAAAAAAAGGAATCAGCAGATAATTTGCTAGTGTGATGATATAACCTAAATTTAATTATTCATGGCATTAACACATCAATGTCCTTTGGCAAATACATTTTATTCGAAAGTCGGTCAAAGATGGCACAGTTCAGAAAACTTGAAATGCTCACTGCAGAACAATAATAGCTTAGTAAGTGAAAATATGTTGAATTTAATCATAATGATTTAAATTAATAAATTATAGCATTATAGCGATTTAGCCTATTTCTAGACAATTGTCTAGACAAAATTCCAGACAATTTTAAGCATTTATTTCTAGAAATAAGCAAAATTATCTTCCATATTTTTCACTTCCTATCATTTTTGCAGGGTTTATGGCTTTGGACATTGGCTTTTTTAAAATTGTAAATTTGTAAAGTTACTTTTGACCTATTGCACTGAAGCAGAAATTTATATATATATATTATATATATATATATATATATATATAAAAAATAGCTGAGTTAAATACAAACATTTCTACATGGTTATTTTTCAAGTGAGATACTGGTGTATGTACTGCAGCTGACACAAGTGAAAGGTTTTCTTTTTTAATCTAACACCATGATGATTGATCAAGGATGAAACAATCCACATGTGACTATCCTGCAGTCTTGTTTTGGCCTTTCGTTATAAGTGGGCACCTCTTCTAGTCTCCTGAGAACCTCTGTGCCTTCAACAACTTGCCTGGGAGAAAGAGGAACATGCAGTAGTGAGAAAAATAAAAAGTGTGAATTTCTTTCCTTTTTCTTAAAAAACAAAACAAAACAAAACAAAAAAAAACTGGTGTTAAATATAAACACATTATATTGTGTAGTTCCCTGATTATTGTATTAGCCCCATGGTTTTGAATTGTTTTAAAAATATAATTTATATTATGTCTCTAACAGGACGTACATGAATGTTTATCGGTGGCAAATTGTATACCATTTGGCATACGCTCTTATCCAGAGTGCTTTGAAGTTTCCATCATTGAATAGGTCCTTACACTGGGTTCTTAGTTAGTAACCTAGTAGCATCAGTCAAACACTGGGTTTTTTTTTTTTTCTTTTTTGGGGGGATGCTGGGGGAATTAACCCAAATACTTAAAAAAAAAAAAAAAAACATACAGACAGATTTTAGTCATTACTACAAAGATAGAGCTGAAAGGTAAGTGGGTGCTGGGGTGTTTTAAGCATTTCACTGTTAAAAGCACTGTTGGTCGTTGAATCTTGTTCCTGATAATGTTCTAATACTGGCCCTTAAGAATCCCAAAAAACTGTAAGCATCAATTTTCAGCTAATGGTTGATTTTGACACTTTTTCTTGGTTGTTGATTAGGGATGTTTTCCATTTCATACTCTGCTGTTTATTCTCAGACTCGTAGTGAAGCGACGAATCCATATCTCGTCACCAGGGATGATTCTCTTTAAGAAACTTCCACCCTCCATAGAATAGTGCTCCATGAGTTATTTTGGCACCAGGCACCCTCTCAGACCTCATCATCGTCATGTGCATGCAGCATGCATCCCCTGCAGGTGCAGTACAAGCCCAGGATGTCCTCAAGCAAGAGTAAAAGAAGCAGTGAAGCTGGTACTGCTAATAAGCCCCAAGCAACATTGATGGAAACAAAAGTGAAAAAATTGTTGAGAAAATCAAGCAGGGTGAAAAAATGCGAGGTACGGCTTTTAACAGGAATTATTCATCCATCGGCACCATTCTAAAGGACACTGTACTGTAATATACATATGTAATATTGGACTTACGAATGAGAATAGAACGCATTCATATGTATGGGACTTACTGTACAGAAAATTACAATTTATTTATTTATTTATTTTTTAGATTTAACTAGTGCTTGGGACTGAATTTGCTGGGAGAATTAGGAACGGTCTTTAATGAGGTCAGGGCTGATGTCCTTTTTTCTTGGAATGATGTCGACACAAACCTTAGTCCTCCAGAACTAAGGAACTAGTTTCCTTTTGTGTACTGTAAATAATCACTTAGATTTATTTGATGATTAATTAATCTTATGCATTTCATCACAAAAACTTGGCTGCTAATTACTTTCTCAATTATTATATAAAATAAGGAAGGGTGTACCTATTTTTCCCCCCAGCCAGTTTCTCAGTGTTTGTTTACCCTTGGTGAAAAACAGCATCAAAGGAAAATGTGTTATGCTCCTTGTTATTTTTGTTGTTTTCTGACGTTAGATATGAGGGCTGTTCACACCCAAGCCTGAAGGGGCCAGAGTCCAGCACTGTTCTTGGATTTTTATTCCCAAACACAGCTGATCTGCAACTAATCTGCAGGTTAACTGGGTGTGTTTAAGTGATGGTTTATTACAAACCAAGACACTTTGATGGATTCTAGTCTTGTCTGTGTTATAATGTGTAACTAAGCCTGGTTTTATACTCATACTTTATGTAAAATACATAACTACAATAGTAGTATGCACATTTTCATAAGAAAAGTTTTAATAGATATTAAATATTAAATAGATTTAATAAAATGTATTTGTAAAATATACATCAAATGTTCCACCATATCTGAACTGACAACCATCCACAATAGCATGGCTGAAACACCTACCCAAAGGCTACATATTTTCTGTCCATCCACAGGGCTGGCTGGAGTATGATGTAGAACTGAGAACTGTTAGTGTGAGCACCTTGATTGGCCATACCCAGGATGCCTCGCTTGGCATGAGACACCGAGAAATTCTCATCTGGAAAAAAATAGCATCAGTTGCTGTTTATCTAATCAACATGTTTCCACACTGCAAAAAATCTTAGCAATCGCATTGTCTATACCGCTTCATCCTGTATACAGGGTTGCAGTAGCCTGTCCCAGGAGACTTAGGACATGCGGAGGGGTACACCCTGGAGAGGGTGCCAATCCATCGCAGGGCACACACACTGACATGCTCATTCACACTCCGTGGGCAATCTGGGAACGCCAATCAGCCTGATCTGCATGTCTTTGGATTATGTAAGGAAACCCACCAAGCATGGGGAGACCATGCAAACTCCATGCACTTAGACCTTGGGAATCGAACACGGAAACTGAAGGTGCAAGGTGACAGTGCTAACCACTAAGCCACTGTGATGCCATCTTAGCAATCAATAATTTCTTAACATAAGATTACAACAAACATAATATAAGAATATTAATCTCAAATATTAGTTAAACTGCAGAGAACAATTTATTGTTTCATTGGCAGATGATTTTTCTAGTTTTGAGGCAAAATTATCTGCAATAGAATATTTTCGCTTGCAGTTTACTAACATTGGACTAAAAATAAGCTTATAATATCATATTTTCTTTGTTGTAATCTTATTTTAGATAGTTTGGCTAGGTTCAAGAATGTAATTTTTGCAGAGCATAAAAATACTTTGTGAATCCTAAATTCATTTTTAAACAATGTTTTGTTCAGGTAATTTTATTTCAATATTTTAAAGATGAAACAACAAAGGGGCCAAAGATAAAAGCAACTTTCAAACACTTTGCCACTTTGCCTAAAGCTAGTCTGTGATAAGTAATCACTTTTTGGTGACACTATTAATGCTTTCCCAAACATAGCAAATGATTACATGGTAAAATATTTATGAAATACCAGGACGCATCTGTATACAAGTTATCATAGTGTCTAGTTTTGTTTTTAAGGGTTTGTGGGCTGCACATACATTAATCCTGTACCTTCAAATATTGGGCCATAGATTGACTCCCCACCATCACCTCTCCTTTCTACTGTAATGTCTGCAATACAAACACAACAATCAGATGTAATTGGTCAGTTAAGATTTGTTACAAGGTGAAAGTGGCTGATGAGCAATAGAGGGAGAGAGAGAGAGAGAGAGAGAGAGAGAGTATGTACAGTATGTACCTCCTCCCTGCACCCAGCCATTAGGCACTACTCTGTGGAATAAGGAGTCCTTATAGCAGAGTGACAGTCCGCTCTGAGAGGTGCCCGCCTCTCCAGTGCACAGGGCTTTAAAGTTTTCACATGTCTTTGGACACAGATCTGAGAACAACTGAGGAAACAAAAACATCATAATCGCAATGCACAAATATAACAAATGTATGTAGTTAAAAATATAAATAAATAAATAAATAAATAACAGCAGAGTCCTTACAGTCATTCAGTGGAACTTACCTCAAACAGCAGTCGCCCAGCTGCCTCGCCTCCAATCACAACATCCATATATACAAAAACATGCTGTAACAACGGATGGCACGCCTGAGTAACAGCATACTACTGTATTGATTTTAACAATAAAAAAAAAAAAACAGGACACCACTGCCCTCTACTGTTATAGATAGATAGATAGATAGATAGATAGATAGATAGATAGATAGATAGCAAAGTAAATGACAGAAGATGGATAATAGTCAGTAGTTTAGATCTGCTCTCTAGTGATGATATTTTAGCAAAAGCGTCTGTTCTTAGAGTAGGGTAGGGTAGGTGAAGTCTTGCCCTGGGGTAAGGTCGATTTTACCGTGGTGAAAAATCACAATCCACAATAGCATACACAAGTGTAAGTTATAATAATATATAAAACATATAAAAATATATAAAATATATTTTTAAAAAACCACAAAGTGGTTTTTCTCACATTTGCCAAAAAACATCTTGCTTATTCCCAAACCTTGGGCAAATATTCTGTGGACTGATTAGACAAAAGTCAAACATTTTGGAAGGTGTGCATCCTGTTACATCTGACGTAAAACGAAACATCATAAAAAAAACACCAAAGCAATAGTCAAATATTGTAGTCTGATCTTCTGGACCTACTTTACAGCTCTAGGACCTAAACGACATGCCATATTTGATGGAACAATGGACTTTGCACTCTACCAGAAAATCCTAAAAGAGAATGTCTGGTATCAGTTTGTGAAGTTAAGCCAAAGTGCACTTGGGTTATGCAGCAGGAATGGCTCAAAAAAAGAAAAAGTGGCCTAGTCAAAGTCTGATTGAGATCCTTAATCAGGTGCTCATGTCCGAAAACCCTCCAATGTGGCTGAATTAAAACAATCCTTAGAAGAAGAGTGGGTCAAAATTCCTCCACAGCGATGTGAAAGACTTATTGCCAGGTATCATAAACGCTTTATTGCAGTTTCTGCTACCAACCAGTTACTAGGTTTAGGGGCAGTTACTTTTTCACACAGGGCCAGGAAGGTTTGGAAAGCTTTTTTCCTTCAATAAATGAAATCATCATTTAAAAACTAAATTGGGTATTTAATCAGGTTATGTTTATATAATGTTTTTGGTCTTTCAGCTGCTCCCGGCAAGGGGTCGCCACAGCGGAACATCCAGTCCGCGCAACAACTTGGCACAGGTTTTACGCCGGATGCCCTTCCTGACGCAACCCTCCCATTAATTCGGGCTTGTGTCTGACACTGGGTCCAGTGGCCGGGGAGTTTGGGCACTGGCTGGGAATCGAACCTGGGCCTTCTGCATGGCAGACCAAACCCCTACCAATCTGCCATGTTTGTATAATCTTAATTTTTTTTGTTGTTGATCTGAATCATTTAATTATGACAAAAAAAGGATACTTTTTCATGGCACTGTAAACAGATATTGTAATCTATTCGAGGAAATATCATCAGGCATAGTATCCTGAGTGGGCAGTTTAAAATAATTTTAGGAGGCTCCTTATGCTGTCCTTTTGTACAGACATTATATGGCCAAAAGTATGTGGACACCCACATGTTGACCATCCCATTCGAAATCCTTGAACATTAATATTCACCCCTTTCTCCTTGGCTGCTATAAGCCCCACTCTTCCAGGAAGTCTTTCTATCGCTTTACAGATTGTGGACCATTGCTGTGGAGATTTGTGATGACACATTCAGGTGTCCACATACTTCTGGCCAAATAGTGTATATGAGTGTGTATTTGCCTGCCAGTTTAGTGTTGATAAGGTTGATCCAGACACAGTGGCATGGTGTGTATCCATGCGAGCGGGTCAGATAGAAAGGGCAGAGTGACACCGCTGGAGCCCATTGGGTGTACTTACCCCTGTGCTTTGCAGGTGTTTGGTGAGGCACTCCTGGGCGAGAGCTGCGTAAAGTGCTTGTGGACGGAAATAGCTGAAAGTCCACTGGTTCTCTGCCCAAAGACTCAGCTGCTTCTCATCTCCCAGCACACTCCCATTCAGCAGACACACCACATTTCCTGCGTACTCCCACATCTCCCCCCTGAGCTCCTGCCACCACAATACTCTGAGCATGACCTTCAATAAATCAACATTAAACCCATACACATGAGTGAAGCTTACCTTTTTCTTATTGGTTATATAAACATGCCAGTCACTTTCAAGCATTGGGCGAATAGACGGATCAGCAAATGAAGCTGGGAATTTTTGTTTCAAAGCCTGCATTAAAAGAGTACATTTAAGAATCGATAAGGATTTTAATCAGTTACAGATGTGAAATCAACCACAGATGTACAGTATTTATTAATAATCACCTCGGCAATACTTTTGGCCGCATGAAAATGAGGCGTTTTTAACAAACCAATAATTTCTAACTGCGCTACAAACGGCATATTGAACTACTGCGCCTTAACCTGTAAACAATCCGAGCGGTTTCTATGGCAACCGGAATTACTGGCGCGCAGAGATGACGTACCTCTCCGTTTCACTTGAAACGCGCGCGTGCGCACATGCAAATCGGATCAAGGAGTCATCTAGGATGTGAGGTGATGTGAAAAAAACATCTTTAACACTCTATAGGGCTTAAATCAAACGTCACACATGCACACATATATGAAACACTCACCCATATATATATATATATATATATATATATATATACTAACTGCTCAAACAACTACATATGAAATGCGCGCGCACACACACTCGTTGTCTTCTAAACCTTTTATTAACGGTCTATTTAAGAACCGCTACTAATCAGGGAGAATGAAGTTCATATACATTGAAATCACTACACCCTACTCCCTACACCCTACACCCTGCGCAGGGAATGTCTGATAAGGGAACTTCACTCTACAAAATTCCACCAGTCAGAACACCCTGCAACGTCACTTCCTCCCTGCGTTACCATGGTAACACCTCGGATCCCTGTCGCTGCTGCTGTGGAAATTTCACGCCACGGACATTAAATATAGAATATTAACAAAAACTGATACCATTAAAAATATATAACGTATTGAAACGTTAGAACTTATGAATAAATTATTCGATTAAGTTACATGATGTACGGAGATGTATTTATTTATTTATTTATTTGTACAGATTACTAGCCTATATAATACGAATGGTTTCTTAATCAAATTAAAATGTAAATTATTGTGTCCTATTTATATGATGTCCTCGATAATTATTATAATAAAAATAATTATTTTTCGAGTTAATTTTTTTCACACTCCAGTGATATGTAATGACTTACATTAATTCCCTTTTCGTATTTCTTCTAAAATGTTAAACTGAAAGAAAAATGTCTTGTTTCATTGGCAGATGATTTTGCTAGTTTTTAGGAATTTATTTTTTTTGAAAGTGGCAAAATTATTTGCAAAAGAATTACATTTTTGCTTACATTTTAGGAACACAGACCCAAAGCAGGAATCAAAACCAGACATCTGTGGGTGCAAGGCGACGGTGCTAACCACCAAGTCACTGTGCCACCGAGCTGTGGACCTGCCCTGCCTTTTGGGTCATGGAGATCCTTCCATCCTTCCATTGTTTCATCTATGGGTTGTACCGATACATACATGTACATTTGTCATTGGTAATGATCCTCAACATGAAGGAAGGGTTATTCACAGCACACTGACGAGAACTGAGTTCTTGGAGGACTTTGACGCAATGTTCCTTCTGCACCTGGGTCAGCAGCCTGGGGGTGAACTGGGCAACAACACGGCCCATGTTTAAATCACACATGACGATTGCCTGAACTACTACGTATGACACACTGACAATGGCAGAGATGTGGATTATTCTCAGACGGTTATCATGCACAAATTACTGAATGGCTTCGACATTTTCGGGGGTTGAGCTAGTTTAAGTTCTTCCTGATCTGTCACTGTCTTGCAGTGATGTTCTTCCAGTCTTTAAAAGCCCCATTTCACACAGAATTTCACATTTGACTTGCTGTCCATGATGAAATAACATATTCTGACATATTAACGCATGTGGTAAGAATATTGTACAGCTCCCCATGTACACAGGGTGATGTCTTTTGGCACATTGACTTATAAAGGTCAGTGCTCCCTGTGACTGTGTGCAGCCTTGTGCTGAATCTGTGGGCATGTTACAAAACTAGTCTCAAAACAAAAATAATAAATGTATAACAAAATAAATGGATAACAAGAAATTTAGCCAAATGACTGAATTAATAAGTGATCATTTCCTTACTGATGTTAGTATGAGCAAGAGATCAGTTGAGTAAAGATATGGTAGATAACATGAGGCTTCAGGCAAGTCATCTGACCTGGCTAAAATGTGGCAGTAAGTGTTCACTTTTTTTTTTTTCTATAAATAAGCTTATAAATGAATGCACAGTGTTTTTAGGTGGAGCAAAATTAAAAATGCAATCTTCTCTTTAATCTTTTTCAGCAGTAAGCAAGCTTTAAAATGTTAATTGTGATTAAGATGTATGCAAAAGAAATGAGCTCAGTAGACAAAATTAAGAGTTAACTATGACAGTACACATGGGGTGTGAAGATGTTAATGACTTTTTTTATTTACTTTCACTTATGTCTATTGTAAGTTATTAAAAACATATTTATATATTTATATCCACCCTATATCAAGTTGTCTAATTAATTCCCTCAGGCTGTAGAAGTACTGACGCAGTTTTATTGATATCCTTCATGACAAGAAGGAAGTTCATGAGGAGGCTTGTAGCTGAGGGTGAAAGTAGAACTCAAGTAGGAGATGAGCTTACAGTCCTTCTCATACTGAACCAGCTTCTCGTACGTCTTCTGAGTGTATGTTGATGTGCTGTTGTGTGCTGTGTAGAGGATGTAAAAAAAAAAAGAAATTCAGCAAGAGTTTAAAATGTTTAAAACATATTCAGTGTACTTAAAAAGAAAAAAGAAAGACGTCAAATATTTGGCAAAACAAGTGTCGCTTACCTGTTTCCATTGAAGACTAAATCATTACTGCAGATCTCTTCATGCTGAGCTCTGTCATGCCAAAAATGATCCGCTACTGTAGTAAAAGCATTTCAAATGATCACTGAAACACAGTTTTTTGAAATAATTGCACTTATTCATATCTCAGAATAAGAATAACTCATTACACAGCATAGAAGGTGCTCAGACAGTTTTGACTGGTATGTGAGAGACACAGGTCCCAAGACAGAGCAAGGTCAAGAACCTTCTTCTTTCCTCCTCTGTCAATTCAGCACTTACGTCAAGCTATAGGACATTAACAACTAGTAGTTAATGCAGTTGCCTTTTGCTGCTAATTTTATTTCTTACAATTTAGTATATTATGGTCTACTGTACCATTTAACAGTTCAACAGTAACAACAACAAATAGCTGTTCTACAAAAAAGCTGCTGGTAAAATACAAACCAACTGAACGGTGATGCGGATATCAATATTGAAGAAATCCTCGATCTGAATTGTGACTGTTTCTGGCAAATCCCCCCAAAAATACATTGAATGTTGGCAGAATTAATCCAGACACACCTACATCACCATGAATGAGCTGTCTTTGTGAGATAAAACATACAAAGATAGAAATTGTCTTTGAGAAAAAGGATATTTTTCCTTCATTCCCTATAGCAGCATCCCCTATGAGAAATAAATATGGCTTTAAACTGTTCTGGATTATTATCATTCTTTCCTGCAAAATAGCACAAGGTACATTTCATATATACAAGCACAAAATGAACAGAATAATAATTTACTTTTAAAATGCATTTTATTGACATCAGAAAGATATGACATAATAAGCATCACCTTGAATTAAGATTGTTTTCTCTCCAAGTCCAGCTGCTGTTATGCCAAACTTATCTGTCTTTTGTCTGGAACTGTGTCTGACATATCTCTTAAGCAGTATGATCTCTTAAGCAGAAGAATGTGTATAAGTGATGCAGCAGGCTCTCTTGTCTGTTGAAGGTTCACAGATGAAAGTGGAGTAGAGGAATGCCACATTCTGTATAAAGTGAACAGTCTTAGGACTCTGATAAAAAAAAAAAACACTAAGAACAAATGGACTTTGGTTTGTATGCTTTGTTTTGCTGGTTAGCAGTGGAAATACTGGCATCTCGTTTAAAACAAGGTGTCTCTCTGTGTTTTTATATACAGCAGCTAATCATGCAGCGTAGATATTGCCACATCTTCTAATAAAATAACAGGCGCTATAGAACTTAAATATCGTGGCAGAAAAATTGCCCTTTTCTGCCACGATATTTAAATAAACCTAAATTCATGTCTCTCTGGTTACAATGATTAAAATCCGCTTCACAGGACAGGTAGCAAGGCTAAGTAAGCATTAATGATGTTTAACATTACTTACTTTGTACAGAGTTTCATGGAGTGTGAGCTGTATTAGCTTTTGGTAAGGTTGGACAACTGTGAGATGAACTTGGACGAAGGGCAGTTTCATCACACACACATTGCTGTTGCAATCCTCTTCGGGCTGAGGTGGTGTTTTTCCATCCAGCCAGTTAGCAACAACCTCTCTGAGTAGCTCTGAAACTGATTTTCTCCTGTGCCCGCCCAGGAACATTTTCTACTGTCGGAGATCCATATTACCACATACTGTATGAGAGTGTTGCCTGCTCCTCCAGACCTAAATCAATACTTAATGTGCTGTTGCTTTTGTCTAAACAAACGAGAAGCCAATCGTAAGCCTGGCTCTGTCCTGTTTGCTTTAACTTTCATTCTGCTGTAAGACAGCATTAAATTGTCATGTCTGATTAATTCCCTCCAGCCTACAGAAGTCCTGACGCAGTTTTTGTTGAATCCTTCAAGGCAAGAAACCTGTGAAGCTTCTGGTTAAAATCTGCTGGAAGTTCATGAGGAGGCTTAAAGTTTTGGTTGAATATGGAACTCAGGTAGGAGATGAGCTCACAGTCCTCCTCATACTGAACCAGCTTCTTCTTATACTTCTTCTGAGTGTATGTTGATCTGCTGTTGTGTGCTGTGTAGAAAATGGAAAAACTAGTTGTTTCAGCAAGAGATTAAAATGTTTAAAACTTAACGAGTGTATGACTTTCTTGACTAAATCATTACCTTTAAGATGTAGGGCCAGGTAGTGTACAGCAGATCTCTTCATGCTGAGGTACGGGAACTTTGGCTTGAGCTTGCCCAGCTCTGTCATGCCTTTAATGATGGCTTTGGCTACTCCCTTGGATGGAAAATGCACACAAATGGGATGGATATTGATTTAACTCAAAGCACTGCTGAGACCCACACATCCCTGAACCTTACTTTTTTTGTTAATACCAGAAATGGTTTATAAACCTTACTCTATAAAATAATGCCAGTGCCTCATTTATTACCCTCGTACCTGTTCCAGATAACCCAGTATTGGCAAAGAGGTCAGGTCTACTGGGTCTCCCATCGGTCGAAGTTTATGAGGAAGTTTCTGATTGCAGTAAGTCTCAGGTGACCTGGGAATAGGTTAAATAAATCTTATTGGACAGTTACTCTATTAGTTATTATTATTAGAAAGTTAATCTTATTAGTGAAGTTACATACTACCGTTCAAAAGTTTGGGGTCACTTTCTAACTCCATGACCGTTCCTGTTTTTTATTTCTTTCTACATTGTAAAGGAATGCTGAAGGCGTCCAAAAATGCATTAATCTCCTTTAAACAGTTAATGGTGAGATGTTTCTGCTACTTCTGCTCTGTAAAGACTTCATAACGCCTCTAATCTGAGGTGCTGTTAATTGGTCATTTTTCAGGCTGATAACACTAAATGAACTTCTCGTCTGAGACAGAGGTAGGTTTTGGTCTCGCCCTCCTGGGACGGCCTTCATGAGAGACAGTTTCATTATGGTGCTTGACGGATTTTGCGAATGCACTTGACAATACTGTTCTTGCAAGAACTATTACAGAAAGGCCGACCTCTGTGTCTTAAAATAACAACTAACTGTTGTTTTTGTTGTTTGTTACATAATTACCTAATTCCATATGTGTTATTTTATAGTTTTGAAATTCCCAGTATTGTTGTAGAATGTAGAAAATAAATCACTAAACAAAAACAAAGAAATTTGCAAGTGACCCCAAACCTTTGAACGGTAGTGTATGTAGGTAACAGATACTGTGAGTTTCTTAAGATATTAACTAAAACATTACTCACCGTAGAAACTTGTGTTGTTTCCCCTCAGTCTCAAAAACGTAGATCTTCTCCTGGTATTCCACTGCAAAGTTCATATTACCAGGAACCAGACCCTCATAACTTCACATATAAGAAAAACAGGTAAATTACAAGATTGTATTCTAATTATCTTCAAATGTTTCCTAAAATTTCATGATTTCATATGCTAACTCTGTCATGGTTATAGTGTATTTAGTGTATTCCTCATCAGCACTGATGTGTTAAACGCCTAATGTATAGAAATAAAAGAAAGGTTTTGTCTGTATATTATTTGAAACCCAATCTTTCAATTATATTTTTACGTTTTATAAAGTGGAGGACCTGAAACCAGTCTCAGTCTGTCTGTATGTGATGTTTGTCCAGCCAGATTCCTTCAAGGTGAGCATGGCTATACGCATCACTCAACAGAGCCAATCAACATAATAGTTTATCATGTATAAACAAAGTATGCAGAAGACAAAGAAACGACTGTAATACACCTACGAGCTACCACAATCCTCAAAAAACAGAAATAAAAGCACAACACAGCATGGTTTACTCCAAAAAAAAAAAAAAAAAAAGGAAAGTAGACAAATGAATAGACAGATCACTGTATGTTTATTCTTCCTGCGGGAAATTTAAAAGCAGTCCTGTAAAGCACCACTATGAGATAAAACACATTAAAGCAAACAAATCCACAGCAGGCCAAGATAAGGGGATTGAAAATTAAACAAACTGCAAGCCTAGTTTTATGCGCTAAAGTGTCCCCCTGGCACATACTGACCCTACAAAATCTATACAAATATCTATTATAATTTTAGCACGAAAACGGTCCGAATAAATTTATGATTTTGATTCAACTTTTGCAGTACCTGAAGTTTAACCTGCACCATAAGTGAAATCAAAATGTTGAGTAGAACAAATTTAAATTTTATTTGTCACATACACTGTCATACACAGTACGATATGCAGTGAAATGCTTATAATATGCAGTGAAATGCTTATGTTAAAACCAATGTTACAGACAATTATGTGCCAGATTTAATAATCAACTTCAAATCAATAAGCTACTTGCCCAATCTAAACAAACACCTGCACCAGTAGCTATTGAACAGAAAAGCTAAACTGAATATTATAGGATTAGTTCAAAGTTTCACCATTAAAATAACTTTAACAAACTGGAGGCGTTTTAAGATAAAACGTTTTTGGATACAACATTCATAATTCATATCCTTAAATATTATAATTATGTTTATAATATGATTATTAAAAACAATGTTGTGTACACATCTATACCTCTGCTGGCCTTCTAAGTATGTGACTGGACAGTATCCTTTTAGCTCCACCTGCTGAGGGAAGCGGCTCTTCACCTGGCCTGCACTCAGCTTACGGGGAAGAAGATGGGGAAGGGGCAACTTGTGAGGGCAAACTGGGGCCACAAACTGCTCTGGAGCCTCAAGAAACTTCTATTGTAAATGAAGAGAAGAAAACTTCATTTTATCCTTTTTAGTATTTACCATAATTGTTACTCAGCATCACAAAAGTTTTGCAAGAAAAAAACTCCTCCACAATGATGTGAAAGACTCATTCCCAGTTATCGCAAATACTTGATTGCAGTTGTTGGTGCCAAGGGTGGCACAACTAGTTTTTAGGTTTATGGGGCAATTAATTTTCACACTGGGCTAGGCAGGTTTGGACAGATATTTTTCCCTTAATAAATGAAGTCATCATTTAAAAACTGCATTTTGTATTTACTCAGGTTATCTTTGTGTAATATTACAATTTGTTTGATGATCTTTTAGGTGTGGGAAATATGCAAAAAAACTAAACTTTTTTATAGCACTGTAGCTATCTGTGGTTTATCAATTGATCTAAATATTATTCATGATTTGACAATTATCTCTATCATAACTTATCCACATACATATTTCAGTTTAGATCAGACGCCCACCTCAAGATACTCCCTGGTGGCCATTTTGTAGTACTGCCTCCTGAACTCTGCAGCCAGCTCCAGGGAGTTGTGAAGGGAGCAGTCCACCAGGTGTTTCTGGAGAGCCAAGCTAACAGGACAGTAATGGCCAAACTCGCCCAGCCGAGACTCAAGTTCACGTGGAGTAACACCCAAATGCGCTATGCTGGCAGCTTGGCCTGAGAAACAATTCAGGGAGATAAAATAGCCTCCAATTCATATTTTTACTGTGCAGACTGAAATATAGTGAGGAAACTAATGATAAAAACTCATCTTACTGCTTTAATGTAAAAGGATTCAGAATGTGTGTGTGGATGTAGATAAGTAAAGAAAGGAGTTTATTAGTGCACATTTCTTGACATCTCACCTTTACAGATTCTATCTAGGTAGTTGTGGATGTGTCGCATACTTGTTCGGACTTCACCCAGAACTCGATGCAAAACCCACCAACTGCTTTTGTGTGCATCAACTGGAACCCAGTTTTGGTACTGCTGCTGGAAATGTTTCCTGAGGGCCTGCACTTCACGCCTAAAGCAGGAGATCCGGATGTCCAGGAACTGAGTGCTGTCATGTGGCCTGTAAAAAAATGGGATGACAGAGGTTATGCTTTTTCTGTATATTAATTTCTTTACTCACTGATTGAATAATATCTTGTCTAAACCAGTTGGTTAATCAATGAAATATTTATTATACATTCTTTCAGGTCCACGGTGCAACATACTTTATACCACACACCCAATTTACTGTACACAGAATTAAACATGATATTTCTGACAATGGATTCAGACCTGTTTGATTTTATCTTATCTTTCATGCCTCTTCTCAGCATTTCAACTTTATCCAGCTGCAGCTCGATCACTCGGACAGGAATAATGCGGCGAGCTGCCATCAAGTCTGCTTGTCTTTTAGTCATGGGAAATCCATCCAGCACATACCTGGGTTACAGATGAAAAACCAAGTGCCTCTTCAGTTTAAATCAGCAGAAGTGTTACATCTAACCCCCTTTTTACTCTAAAATAAATAGGAATGCTTTGCAGTTACAAGTGGACAAGAAGCATGTCTGAGTGCTTTTATACAGTCCGACTCTTCTACAATGACCTACTTAGAATTTCGCTACATATTAGCACTCTGTTTGTGTGTAGTGCTTTAAAAAATAGACATTGTCAAAAAAAAACTTTATTTAAACTCTATGTAACTTTACAGCTTTACAAAAACAGTGCCTTGCTCAAGTGCCTAAACTGCAGTTTGGGATTTTTAATTTAAACACTTCTGGTCATTAGAAATATTAATGATTTAAAATATAACAAAACACAATCTGTGAGATTTAGAGATATTATCCTCCACATAGCTGGTTTCTCTAAAAACTACACCCAAGAGTATGTGGTTTATTACCCCCGTGAGCTGCAGATGGAGTTCAGCAAAACTGCCTCCAGACACTGAATGGCCAGTTCATCTGGAACAGTCAACCCCTTTCTTAAGTACTTTAGCACCTCAGTGGCGAGATCCATCTTGTCTTGGATGCTGAGCACCGTCCGTATTACACCACCGATGGATAGGTGCGCCAGTCCATATTCACGAGCAAACATGCGAGCAACTAAACCCACAAATCATACAGAAATCTCAATAAATAAATGAATGAATAAAACCTCAAATAGGTTTTATTTGTGTTGTAAGCATGCTTTTAAAGTCTTATGCATCAGACCATGGTGATTTCTGCAAGTCTGTAAAACAATGCTCACTAACCTGTGGTTTTTCCAGATTTCGGACTACCAATGATGGCAACTTTGATAGACAGGGACGGGCTGGGCTTGGGCTGACGGAGATACTTGATAGGGTTGATCATGAAGGCGTTGCGTGTCTCCTCAGAGACAAAGTAGTAAACAAAGTTGTGGAAAAGGACAGGGCAGCTAGGATTAAGGGGGTCCTGCATATGCTGGAGCAGATCACCTTCTGCATACTATAGATTCATCAACAAAAAAGGAATGACAAGGAAGTACATTACTTTTAGGCATTTCAAACTATGACTTTGTACATACTGTAGAATGTATTTGTGAAAAACATAAAACTGACAGTTTTGGAGGATTTTTATGATTTGGGTGTAACCTTCACATATACATTTACATGTATATAAATATAATTTATAGAATAAATCAAGTCAAAAGACACGTCACACTGAAATCTACAGTCGTGGCCAAAAGTTTTGAGAATGTTTGCTGCTAAACTGCTTTTAGATCTATGTTTCAGTTGTTTCTGTGATGTACTGAAATATAATTACAAGCACTTCATACGTTTCAAAGGCTTTTATCGACAATTACCTGACATTTATGCAAAGAGTCAGTATTTGCAGTGTTGGTCCTTCTTTTTCAGGACCTCTGCAATTTGACTGGGCTCTCAATCAACTTCTGGGCCAAACCCTGACTGATAGCAACCCATTCTTTCATAATCACTTCTGTGAGTTTGTCAGTATTAGTGGGTTTTTGTTTGTCCACCCGCCTCTTGAGGATTGACCACAAGTTCTCAATGGGATTAAGATCTGGGGAGTTTCTGTGTAAAGCTGCTTTGCGGCAATAAAAATTGCTAAAAGCGCTATACAAATAAAATTGAATTGAATTGAATTGAATTAAGATCTGGGGAGTTTCCAGGCCATGGACCCAAAATTTCAACGTTTTGGTCCCTGAGCCACTTGGTTATCACTTTTGCCTTATGGCACGGTGCTCCATTGTGCTGGAAAATGCATTGTTCTTCACCAAACTGTTGTTGGATTGTTGGAGGGTGTTTTGGTACCGTTCTTTATTCATGGCTGTGTTTTTGGCCCACTCCCTTGGATGAGAAGCAACCCCACACATGAATGGTCTCAGGATGCTTTACTGTTGGCATGACACAGGACTGATGGTAGCGCTCACCTTTTCTTCTTCGAACAAGGCTTTTTCCAGATGCCACAAACAATCGGAAAGAGGCTTCATCGGAAAATATGACTTTGCCCCAGTCCTCAGCAGTCCATTCACCATACTTTGTGCAGAAGATCAATCTGTCCCTGATGTTTTTTTGGGAGAGAAGGGGCTTCTTTGCTGCCATTCTTGACACCAGGCCATGTTCCAAAAGTCTTCGCCTCACTGTGGGTGCAGATGCGCTCACACCTGCCTGCTGCCACTCCTGAGCGAGCTCTGCACTGGTGGCACTCCGATCTCGCAGCTGAATCCTCTTTAGGAGACGATTCTGGCGCTTGCTACACTTTCTTGGACGCCCTGAAGCCTTCTTAACAAGAATTTAACCTCTTTCCTTGAAGTTCTTGATGATCCTATAAATTGTTGATTTAGGTGCAATCTTAGTAGCCACAATATCCTTGCCTGTGAAGGCATTTTTATGCAACGCAATGATGGCTGCACGCGTTTCTTTGCAGGTCACCATGGTTAACAATGGAAGAACAATGATTTCAAGCATCACCCTCCTTTTAACATGTCAAGTCTGCCATTCTAACCCAATCAGCCTGACATAATGATCTCCAGCCTTGTGCTCGTCAACATTCTCACCTGAGTTAACAAGACGATTACTAAAATGATCTCAGCAGGTCCTTTAATGACAGCAATGAAATGCAATGGAAAGGTTTTTTTGGGATTAAGTTAATTTTCATGACAAAGAGGGACTATGCAATTCGTCTGATCCCTCTTCATAACATTCTGGAGTATATGCAAATTGCTATTATAAAAACTTAAGCAGCAACTTTTCCAATTTCCAATATTTATGTAATTCTCAAAACATTTGGCCATGACTGTATATGTCTATGTACTAGAGGTATATTAGTGTCCAAATTCTTAATTTCCCTCGCTGTAAAATAAGTAGTCCTGCTGGAACCCATCATTTGCTGCGGTTTCTTGTTCACAGTGGGAAAAAAGTATATGCTGGAGCATGTGTTATTTTATAAGCTGCATAATTAATCTTAATTATTTTGGTATTGTTGCATAATGCAAATTTGTTAGTGAGAATAAGCGGAAAAAAGATTCAGGTTGCTAGAGAGCATAAAGATTGCAGATTAAAAAAGGTCATGTGATCTGATTGGGCCTATGAGTGATGAGTCAGAGTAAGAAGGGAAGAGCATGAATTAATGAACTCATCAGGCATAGTGACTTAAAGCAGCAAGTGCTTGTGCTTATCATCATTTCGTACTGACAACTCCAAAGCAAAAGTTAAAATGTATAAGGATAAAATATAAAACTCCAGCTCATAACTAACCCGGAATGGATCCCAACAACCAAAGACACTGTAGAACTTGTAGTTGCTGTAGAGGAGTTTTTGAGCAGTGGCAAAGCTGATGGGGTGACACCGTTGAAATAGCGCCTCCCTGTTCTCCAACAGGGGCTTGACTTGCTTTATGAGCTGGGTGTGCACAATGTGAGGCTTCCGGCCAGTACTGATGGTGAGGTAGGGAATCCGGTACTCAGTCAGAACATCCTGAAAAAAGGGTGACGTTTTACATATGCCTTGCTCTACAACTGAGATTATTATCTTATTAGTTTCTATTAATATCTATTTTCTCATTTAACAGCCCAGGTTTACCATCATCATGGTGAGGTTGCTGTCATCCCTGTCAAACTGCTCACTGATCTCTGCTCTTATCCGATCCTCTGCACTGGACTCTGACTCTTCTTCCTCTCCATCCTCTTTCTCCTCCTGGGGAAACTCCTCTAGCAGCCTGTCTTCCAGCTCTTGCTCCCAGTTCAGCTGATCTTCATCTTGGTCATCTTCCTGCAAATCCTTTTTCTCATTTTCCTTGTCCTAAGAAGAAGAAAGAACAGCTAGATCATATTGATGTTATTTCTCAGTGCACTACAGTGTTAGCTATAAGGTGACTATGGTTATAGTCTTACTCTGGGTGACTTGGGTGCGTATTCAGGCAAGAGTTCTGCTCTTCTTTGGGCAATGGCCTTCGCCTGGTTAACAGAATGGTTAACAGAATGCTAATGACTATCTTTAACCATGTGTTTCACAATCTTTTTGTAAAACTTAAGCCATTATTCTCCAAGAAAACTTTTTGCATTCTCGGGTACAGAAATGTAATGATCTTTTTAATATTCTCTACTTTACCCTAAGCTCTTTAAGTAGCACCATCTGCTCTCTCCTTCTTGTGCATCTCTCCTTCCATCTGTCAAGCCGTGGGGGAAGCAAACGCTTTATCACTTCTGACACCTCTACAGACATAACTAAGGTGGTATCTGGGTATAAGTGGTGCTCCGCTAGGAAAGACAGATCCTCTGAATTTTGAGGAAAACCTTCAAGGATAAACCCTGTTGATCTAAAAAAAAAAAAAAAAAAAAAAAAACAATAAAAGGCAGTCTAAAAAAGTGAAATTGTAGAAAAACATATTCTGATTTTGAACATTTCATGGATAACCCTTTACTTGTAAGGCTCTTCATGCCAGAACTGCAGCAGAACTTTCTCTAAGATTTTGTATGGTAATGGTTGTCCATCAGATAGATATGACTTTATGAATTCCTCTTCCTCTGTCAGTGCTGGAGTCTCCTACAGAACACATGTACAAAGACAAGACAGGAGGTGTTTTTTTTTTTCTCATGTTAAGAAAAATTTAGATTTTTTATTATTTGATTAGCTGTGAAATCTTCTCCAAGTCTACCTCAGGGAGATCTTCATTATTAGACAGGATCTCCATTCGGCTCGGATCAACCTCTGGCCCGACAGGTGGAGCTGTGGATTGGGTCTGTGTCTGCAACAAACTTTGCAGCTCACTGGGTGGCTCTTCAGGTGGCTCTGCCTCATCTGCATAGGGTATGCGGGTCTGAGTCTTGGCCAGAATTAGCTCTTGAAGCCTTTCACGGAACTGAACATGAAAGAGACCCAGATGCTGCGCCAGCCACTGGCCATAAGTGGTTTTTCCTGAGCCACGCACCCCCAGCAGGAACATACGCAGAGCAGGAGGCTAGAAATATGAAAATTCATAGGGATGTTAATTTTTTCTGATAATTTAGATCAGCAGTGCTATTTAACAGGATCAGAGTGTCAAATGCAGTGAAGATTATTAAATAGGGTTGACTTTAACATTGTACTTGCTATATACTATATATGTCTACTTCATGTTCCTTAGTAGGGTTGTTATTAAATATTCACCACCTCATGCTGGAAGACACAGTGCATTATTCTAATGCTTTCAGTCAATAAGAAGATTTTATTGATAGGAACATTTATAGATATTGGAATTATTTATTGAATAACTTGTCTTACTTTAAGTAGCTGAGTAGTTGGGACAAAGAGCTCCGGTGTCTGCAGAAACGTATCCAGTGCTTCAGTGCTAGAAAAATAGTAGATTTTCTCTCTGTATTTTGCAGCAATGTCATTTGTGCAGGGGACCAAAGTTCCCTCTTCCCTCAGCACAACTGGGCAGTACATGTTAGTATCCCCAAGCAACCGTTTATTGCTGCTTTCCTGGAGATGGATGAAAATAGTTTGTAAGCGATATTATGAAAACACAACACAGATGAACCTTGGTTGAGGCTGTGGACCAACCTCTGCTTCATTAGGCATATCCTCCTCCTCTTTATCCAGATCCATGCTGGACATCTCTTGGGCCATGTACTTAAATGGTCCTAAATCACAGAAAGAAGGAAAAAAGAAAAAACAGTTCCTTGAATGCTTCATATAATAATTATATAATAATATATTAGGTATTATACAATAGTTAGTTCTGTACGAGTATTCCGATTGGACGAGAGGCATTCCAAAAGTGGTGATAGATGTTAACAGCACTGGGACATTTAACTTATTACGTTTCTATCGTCTGCAGTACTAAAGAGAGCATCTGCCTGCCAAAGACTGAGCACTTACTGTTTACCCTGTGGCTAAAATGCGGAAGTGTAGAGCTGGTGTGTGCAGAGAGTCAGTGCAAAGTTTCCAGTCAATGATGAAAATGTGGAAGGGCCGAGTCAGCATGTATAGAGAGAAATGTAGCATTTGTAGGCAATGGATCTTCCATAAAGCGAAGGTGACAACTTGTGCAGAGTTTTTGATTCGTGGAGATTGTTTTTGGTTGTGGAACTAGGAGTCAAAACTGGAGGGTCAAGAAAGTCTGTGACCAAAGCTCATGGTTATTAGAATATTCCAAAGGTCAGCAGCAATATGGAAAATCTATGCCGTGAGCCAAAGGCGAGGTCGGTAGAACAGGGCATGGCTAAAATCTGGAAGGTCAAGCAGGAAAAAACGCTGGAATACTGGGCATGGAAAGCACACAATAATCTGACAGATTATTATATAAACTGTTGTCTGAGTGCATGGCAAATAGGAAGCTGTGATGATGAAATTGATAATAGGTAACATCCTCCTTGATGGTTGACGACCAGAAGCGTTGATGTAGCAAAGAAATTGGGACAAATGCAGACTGGAACAAAAAAGTAGCCCAGGGAGGACATTACCGGCCCACCGTTTCTGTTCAAGAAACTGTAGAACTAGGTTTTCTACATTCAGTCGGGTCACAGCTATGAGACACTGAGGCGGGAGGATGGTATCATAGTGGATGTGTCATGGGCAGAGAACTGTAGAGAACCTCAGGAAAGGGCATTGTGCATGGTGTTCTTAGTTCCTAGACAATATTACCCCCTTAACACATTATGAAGACTTTTCTGTCATGCACTGGATCCTTTGTAGTTTGCAGTTTGTAGGTGGTTTCTTACTTGGTGACCTGGATTACAGACTACCTCACCAGGAGACAACAGTATGTTAGGATAAGACACTGCACCTCTGAGATCATGGTCAGCATGTACATCTGACTTCAGGTATAGCTCGGAGTCATGTCACATGCAGAAATTCTCAGATGACACTGCCATCGAGGGGGGTATCAGGGATGGACAGGAGGACCTCTAAGATCAAGAAGATGGTAATAGACTTTCATAGGACTAGGTGCATGCTACTACCAGTCTCCATTGAGAGAGCTAAGGTTGAGGTGGTGATGATATATATATATACATATATATATATATATATATATATATATATATATATATATATACATATACCTAGAACTACTGCTGAGTGATAAACCTGACTAGTCAGAAAATGCAGAACATCTATGCAAAAAAAGTCAGAGTCGGGCATTCTTCCTAAGGAAACTGGGCCCTTTTAGAATCTGGAAGGAACTCCTGCAAATGTTTGATGAACCAGTATTCTTTTCTATGCTGTAGTGTGTTGGGGAGGGAACCTTAAATGCAGAGATGCCAATCGACTGAACAAGGTGGTTAGGAGAGCAGAATCTGTGGGAGGCTTTAAGCTGGACTCACTCGAGCTGGAAAGGGGGACCTTAAAAAATTATGTCCATTATGTCCAAAACCAATCATCCTCTGTATGGAATTTTGCAGAGCAGAAAACATGTTCAGTGTCAGATTTTTTGCTGTCACTTTCAATTGCTATAATAATATTCATCAATCATGCAGTGATATTTGCACATATTTATAAAAAATTAATTATAGATTTATATAAATATTTATTTATTTCTCATTTTATCTTCATAATTTTTTAGCCTTACAAATTCAGGTTTAAAAAAATCAAGTAATAAATTTCAGGTTGGAAAAATTCAGGTATTAAAATTCAGGTTAACAAAATGTGAGTCTTCAAATTCAAGTCGACAAATTCAGGTCTTCACACCCGGGATATCATAGAAAGAGCAATGGATTGCCGATTTCTGGGGTCCATGTCACAGTGCACGAGTTATTTTATTGTACTGTGCAGGAAACAAAACTAAAAAAAAACAAACAAAAAAAAAAACAGTAAACTAAAATAACTCGTACTGCCCTGTTAATTAATAAAACAAATTTTACTTGGTCCATTCTCGTCACAGCACGCATTCCTGCTCAGTCTTACTCAGAGCCGTTTCTCCTGCTGGCCAGTTAGTAAAAAGTGCTGCGTTCCGATCGGCAAGTTGTTCCCCGTGAAAGTAAACTGTACAGGGAGCAAGGAGCACACTTTAAAGTGCTCCGTGACATGGATCCCAGAAATCGTCAATCCATTGCTCTACCTATGATGTCCTGGATGTAAAGACCTGAATTTTTTCTACCTGAATTTGAAGACTCAGATTTTGTCCACCTGAATTTTAATACTCGTTTTTTTTTCTACCTGAATTCTGTGAGGCTGAAAAATAATGACTTAATAATGACAGTAATTTCTGCTGTTGTATGTTCGTCTTCCATGTTTTGTTTTTTGACTATACTGGACAAACCAAGAGACTTCTCTACAACCAAGAGACACCTTTATCTATGGTAAATACACATTGTTTACCTCAAGATAAAAATCACTACAACCTCTCAATAACAGTATGTTCAAATAAAGAGAAGGAAAGGAAGGGCTCATGTTCATGTTCTTAAAGGGCTAATTCAGTCATCTGACCTTAACTCGAATAATCTGCTTTTAATAACTTTTAAAGTAAAAAAAGTTAGCTTTTTTTCAGTTTAGAGTCTTGGCCAAGGTCAAGCCACAAAACGATGTTGAAAAGATTATACAGACTTTTAAGCCAGCTTGATTATTGTTATGCCTTCGATGCTAGTGTTGGCTTGGCCTCGAATGCATGGTTTAAGTTAATCCAAAACATGTTTTTAATGGGAACACAAACGGGAACAAAAGGCTCTCTGTGCAGTTTCACGTTTAAAGGGGTCATCCAGACACATTTTTCATTAAATGTTAATATGATCTTTAGGGTCCTAATGAAAAGTTTGTAATATATTTAATAAAAAATTCTCAATGGTTGTGTAAAAAAAACACTACTTTTAACTGGTAAAAACTAGCTCTGTTCTCAGCAACCTGTTTCAGTAAATGCTCCATTAAATGCTTATGATCTCTGCAAAGCCCGCCCTGCCAGTTCTGTGTGGCGTGTCTTACATTTACATTTAGGCATTTGGCAGACGCTCTTATCCAGAGCAACTTACATTTTTTTTATTTTTTTTATCTCATTATACATCTGAGCACTTGAGGGTTAAGTGCCGTGCTCAAGGGCCCAACAGTGGCAACTTGGTGGTTGTGGGGTTTGAACCTGGGATCTTCCGAACCGTAGTCCAATGCCTTAACCACTGAGCTACCCCTGGCCCTTCACAACACATGTGGGGTATAGCCACGGAAGTGTAGTCCAGTGCGGGCAATGCTTTGGACTGCATTACCCACAAAGCATTGCCCACAACGCAGTGCTTTGTGGGTAATGCAGTCCAAACTGGAAAACGCTGGAATATGGAGCCTGAGCCTGTTTTCTTCAGTCGTTTTTGGTTTGATTTAAGTACGGAACCTACGCGGCAGTTTGTAATATCGCCTGACAACGCAGAAATTAAAAGAATGGACATGCATCGACTCGATTTGTCTTTCTCATCACTGCATGGGCATGAATTAACGGGCTGTTATGCTGCCGCGAGCAACAACAACAAAAGCGGAGAAGCTTACTAAGAGAGATACGGACGCGATGTGTTTACTAATGTGTTTACATGACTTCTTAATCTTCAACAGACATCGTTATAAACCATCTAACATTACAAAGGTAGGCATAATATAGTTTTCCGACTACGTACACAGTTTTCTGACTACGTACACAATCACCTTAATGCATTGTTTATTATAAATGTGCGATTAGGGATTATATAGAGACGGATGTACACAGAGAAGAAGCCATAACCATGTTCTATGAGCGTGTAAGTTAACTTACACTCCGCATTCATCGTGATTATTAGAAAAGGCGATCTGCAAAGAGTCATAGTAAAATAAATCACACTCACTGAGCCTGGTGAAGATGAAGCAGGAACACGAAGCGTTAGTACAGATCCATTTTTTAGGAGCAGCTTCCTAGTAAAACCTGCTTTATATTGACCCGCGTTTATAAAGCAGTCTGGTGAAAAATGATTAGCGCAAACATGAACGCATTTAGGTAAATCGGCGGGGACGTTAGCTTCAAAAACAAAATTCAGCCACTGCGTCCTCAGTGGCTCAGATGTCGGTAGTGAATGACGACTGCTGTGTTCGCTATTACACCCAACAACTGTACACCACACTCGCTTAGGCGACATTTTGCTCCAGCGGTGAAAAACAATGGCCGACAGCTTCTTCTCACTCGGGTCTTTGCTAAAACACCGGTGTCAATCAACTACTGTATAGTAGGAGCGGCCTCATGTGGTGTGGCGTCACATCGACAGGCATTTGCGATTGGCCTGATTTCAGAAGGGCCATGTTATTGTAATAAATAAAAAGAAAACCACTGGGCGGCTCTTTATCATCGTAGAGTGGTTGTGTACGCACTCCTAACACACAGTTCAGTCCAAACAGCTTAAAATAGTGCATGTAGGCCTGTATGACCCCTTTAAGGTCTGTTAATAGCCTACAAAGCCCTCAATAATCTAGCACCACCATATATTGCTGACCTTTTAAAAACATACAGTCCAGCACGGTCTCTCAGGCCTGGTGATCAGCTTTGACTTTCAGTTCCTAAATCTAGGTGGGTTCAGTAGTAGCCCCTAAATTCTGAAATGAGCTGCTCCTGTACACCAGCCAGGCCCCTACTTGTCCTATTTTTAGATCTCACCTCAAGACCGTTTTTATACTCCTTGGCATTTATGACAAGGTATTTGTCTCCCTGTTTTATTTTATTTTTATTCATTATTTTTTTATTGTTGTACTGTTTTTGTACTCCTTCAGCCATTACTGACTGCAAAGGCGTTGCACCAAAATTTTATTTTATAAGTACCCGAATCAATTATTTTAAGACTGTGAAAATGCAATATTTTGTTGAACCACTTGAATTAATCCCCTAAATTCCTACACGGTAACTTTTTAATGGCTTAATTTTATGGAAGTATAACAGTGCCAAAATTCTCTAAAGCAAAACAGCGTACTGAATCACATGAATTAAAAAAAAAACCTTGTCACAAAAAAGCAGTTTGATTTTTTCGCTAATTGAAAAAAATCTTAAAGCATTTACACTGCTTTAAATTTTGGACACTACAATTGTGGTTGTTTATTTTAAATAAAAATAAAATAGCATGTAAAATTCAATGCAAAAATATTGACCCTACTAAATTGCCGTTCGAGGAATTTTGGCACTGTTATACTGCCATATAATTTTGTATCCATTGTGGTGGTGTACAGAAGCACAAATAGAAAACACTTGTGTCACTGGCCAAATACTTATGCTCCTGACTGTAGATAGTCACATACGTTCCATTTGATCAACCATCTCCTGGAGTAAAGTCTGAGGAGTTTTGTTGGCGATCTCCAGTGTAACATAGCTGCAGCCGATGGAGTAATCCAGGCTGTTCCACTCCTGCCTGAATCTTAGTAGCTGAAGCTTATACATGTCCATCGCTGGGCCAGGAGGATAGCCCTGGCCCCATGTATTAGGCAACATCGCCCCTACACACACACACACACACACACACACACACACACACACACACACACACAGAATCCTCTCAATAATTTCACCAAATACAGCATAAAAATGAACTAAATTGAATATAACTAATAACATCCAGAGAATATATCTGACATTACTGTCAATATAAAATGTAAAGATATTACAGACATTATAACCCATCTATTGCTTCAAAATCAAAGGCCCAAGGCCATCTCACATGAATACTGAATGCATAGTCAGAAAGAGTTCCCTTTAAAGACAAAAATGCTGAATATGATTAGTACTGAGAAAATCGACATTTTTATGAGCATTGAGCCACTCGGAAACATCATATGACCCATTAGTATTTAGCCAATAGGCTAGGAAGGCTAGGCTGAGAGAGTAAACTGATACAGTAATGAAGCCGCTGTACCAGTAACATCAGGATCCTCCTCCAGAACATTCCCTGTCTGAGCCTCTTCTGAAACCAGCACCTGCTGACTGAACATAGTACACAAAATACATTTTAAAATACATACAGAAAATATTGTTCCTTTGTCTCTCTACAAACAGTGGAGTGAAAAAATAGTTGGCCCTTTCTGGTTTTTGTTCTTTCTACAGATTTGTTACAGTTAAATGATTTAAATCATCAAACTAACTTTAAAATTACACAAACAAAGATAACTAAGTAAACAAAAAATATAGTTTTTTAGCTGTCCAAACTTACCTGGCCCTATGCGAAAAAGTAATTGTCCCCTAAACCTAATATGTGGTTGTGCCCAGTTGTCACAAACAACTGCAATCAAGCTTTTGCGATAACGAGCAATGATTCTTTGTAACGGGTTCGACGGGTGCGGCACCATAAAGCACAGACACGAGTCTTACGGGAAAAAGGGTAATTTATTTAGGAAGGATGCAAAGAAAGGAAAGGAATGTTCAGCATGGGCTCCTGCGTAGTTCGGCGGGCCGGCCCCGCCCAGCTCTCTCTATGGGCGTGGCCTCAGTCAGGAGTCCTCTCTGATGTCTGGTGGCTTTCCCCCAGCTGGGAACATGTAAAAGGAAAGGAGGTTTCCTTGTGGCCTTTTCCACCTCGGCAGGAGGGTCACGAGAATGCGGGTCCGGGTTAAAGTGAAAGAGCAGCAGAAGCTCCGGCAGTGAGGATGCGGCTGTCCTTGTTGCGGAGATCTAAAGCGTACTCGCCTGTTTGAACTCCCTGGGACTTGTTCCGTTGCCCCGCTCGCTTGTCACTTTTCTGCGTTCTTGCACGCGTGTTGCACTCATCACTTTAGAAAAGTCCAGTTGCGCAACATAGCCTGAGCTACACTCCCCGGTGTGTTTTATAGCGCAGAAGGGGAGGCCGCCTAGCTATTGAGCGAGGAGTAATATAATATTTGGGTGCACACCCATCACAGGCGCACGCCGTGTCTTTCACATCGCTGTGGAGAAATTTTGGACATTGAACGGATGAGCTTAATGAGGGATGAGTGGATGATCTTTAAACATTTAAGTGGGATAAATATGCAAAAAAAAAAAAAAAAAAAAACACAGGAATGGGAAAATAACTTTTCATGGCACTGTACAGTATATTTAATTTTGTCAATATCATGTTTCTTTCTTTGTATGCTTGCATGCTTGGCTAATGAAACTGATTCTGATCCAGAAGATTATTTCTTAGTAATCCTTTTTCGCTCTAACTTACTGAGTATTTTGGCCTTCTCTTGCTTTCTGTTGCTGTGCCTCCTGTAGTTGAGCTCGTACAACTGTATCCACCTCTTTCTTGTTCTGTTCATAAATTCTCCTCAGAACTGTGCTTCCTGTAAATAAATATTGAACCTTATTCCATTATAAACCTTGCTGAATAACCTTATAAATGCTGAATAACCGAATGCACCTTTTGAGCTCAGCGCTGAACACATTAAGAGAGTGAAAATTAATTGCAATGAAAAACGAAAACACTTAAAATCTCAGCCTCACCTTCTTCCTCACTGTCACTGAGACAGAACACCACATCAGGCATGAGGTCAGGATGCAGCTCCTGAATGGCTGCCAGCTGGGATTTGGTGGTGGGGTAGTTGTCCAGCACCCAGCCTCTTTTAAACACAGCATCTGCATCTTCTACCTGAATCTGACAAAAAACTGTCAGATTACACCCCTATCAGAGACCTGACACTACACCAGTATGACTGAATGGAGCGATTAATAGATACCATGTAAATTATTTACAAAATATTTTACTATTATATAATAAAATAATTGAAAGTATAATACCAGTGTTTCCCACACACAGAGTATACTTGGGTAGGCAGAATAAACAGGTACAGGAGTGGTAGCGCAAACGCAGTGTACTGAGAGGCAATAAATGCAGCGGATGCCAACTGCCATAAAAGGTTTAAGAAGGCCGCACTGACGGTCGCAATTACTCTGCAGGAAAAATACTGTGTTGCACAATGAGCAGGCTGCTCTTAAAAAACAGGCTACCACTGCAAGTATATTTCAGACTATGGGAAACACTGAAGGAACATCACTCTATGTGCTCACTGATCAAGGGTCAAACCTGTCTGATCCATTTTTCCAGGACATTTGCACACACATCATCTAGTTGTTCAATTGCCATCTTTTCTGCTTCTTTCATGGCTTCTTCTACGAAAGCTTGAACATCTGGGTGATCCTCCGTCACCTCCATTTCTACAGCAACATGCATGGCAACAAACAAAAGCATGAAAGGTGACAAAAGTTATGACAGCGAACCTGTACATTTGATCTGTTTTACAGTAAGTTCCTTTCCTCACAGACCCTGGTTCTGTCATCATCCACAGAGAAAGACACTAATTTATTCTTAACTAGAACTTAACTATTAAAGAAATTCCTCTGTTGAACCTTTAGTTCTTTAGGTCAATTTAGTGTTTGACTTTTGTCACTACCCTCTCCTAGTTATTTTGGGGTATTCTAGGATTGTATTTTAGTATACAGAGTTTCACTGGCAGCTCTCACCACACTCATCCTTGTGCATCTGGACTTTGACCTTCTCTATTGCTGAAATCGTTGCTTCCTGCAGTGCTTTCTCCATCCTTTCTTGCCTCATTTTGTCCATGACCCCTTCCATCAGTTTCTTCATATCTATCACAACTGCACCGTAATACTCAGCCAAGAGTGTGCTCAGAGTGCTCTTTCCTGACTGTAATGGCCCAATCACAGCCACTCTGCAGGGTGAGCGTGGCATGGGTGGGAGCAGGTACCATCTTGGCTTTACCAGAAACTTCTGCAGAGCCTCTTGGGAGGACAGGATGTATATTTTATTCAGGAAGCTGGTGCAACATGGGAAAAAAAACAAAAAAACCCCATAAAAGTACAGATAAGATAAGCTGTATGGTTAAAAGAGTACGATGTGCTTGCCAAGCACAACAAGCAACTAATTCTGTTCCGTATGGTCAGGTCAGCTTTGTGACGTCACAGCTTTCAATTATTGTCTACCTCGTACACTGACCTCACAGAAAATTCAGGATTGCCTCTGATCATTCTGCCTTCTTTGAGAGCAACAGGACAAGTGCAGCTCCAGCGACTCCTCTGCCACCGGAAGCCTGGAGCTAGTGTCTTGCTGTAGGACAGCATGTTCAACTGCTCTTCCTACATGATATAAGACATGGAATATGCATCTAAAACTTGAGCAGCAGCACCTGGCCTTGTTAATAATCAGAGAAAAAAGGGTTTGTTTTATGTACAGTGTCCATGTCCTTAGGAATTTCCTCCTCATCTGTGGTTATCAAGCGCATAGGTACAGCTGCTCTTCTCACAGCCATGGAGTCCAGGCGAGATATAAGATACTATATACACAGATACACTAGAAAATTAACACAGTTCATACATTTAATAACTAAGGAAGAAGTTAGTTCAGCTCAATATGATGGAGGTCACTAACCTCAAAATTCTCCTCTGGATCTTTGTTTCCATCAATTTCAAGTAAATACCGGGGATCATGAGATGCCATGAAGTCCTAAACACACAAAACACACTATCACCCTTCCCACAAGCAAAAATAATCCTGAGCGTTTAAAAAAAAAAATTTTTACTTGTTAAAAAGTTTGCAAAATCTGGACTGCTTTAAAATAATTCAGTGGACACAAAATCAGAGTTTCGATCTGGGACACATGGAAGAAAGACTTTATTTATCGCATGGTGAAGGGTAGAAGGAGACAGTGACATTGGTAAGAGAGAACGGACAGATAAACTTTGGGGACAGCTTGTGAGAGATTGTTTTGAGAGCATGACCCTTTGGCCTACTCAATACGTTGGTGCTTTAGAACGTCAGTGGTCAGCTTGTTGTTTTAAGATTGAAATAGATCAGTGGATCTTCATGGATCATGTATTAAACCATGCTGTTTGGCACCGCAAAGACGTGGGCAAGGAATTTTTAGCAAATTTGATCCAGGGTAACATTTACTTCAGAAGAGTGGTTCCTTCGAAGTTATTCTTCGGACAGCTGTCTCCAGATCTTGATTACCTCTTTCTGTCTAGCTGTCAGTCTGTGAGTGGTAACCTGAGGAAAAGGTAAGTGTAGAGTGTTTACTTAAGGCCCAACGAAATTGGGTGGAGAATTGGGTTTTGCAATCCAAGGTGATGTCCCCGGGAAGTCTGTGAAAATGGAACACATGGGAGATTACGTTCTGGCTGTCCTCTCCAGGCAGCGAGGAATAGGATCTCGGTCCCCAATCCTCTAGGGCGAGCCTGACAGCCAATAACTTTCAGTCACACATGTCATAATTTCTCTAGGCAGGGGAGAGTCGGTGAGAGAAAAAAAAAACAGCCATTGTGATGCAGTTATCTATGGAAGACCTATGTGACAACACTCCCCCTTATACCCCTATCTCACCTACGCGGTTTCGCGCGATGGCCATAAGTACGGTTCATCATGATTCACTGCAAGTTTTTGGCGGTTAGTACGTTTCCATCTTTCCACGAGAAAAATTAAACATGTTTTATTGCAGATTCCAATTCTCCACCCAATTTTGTTATGTAAACATGTAAAAAATTTTTGCCGGTCCTTGCGAAAGCTTGCGGTCCTTACAGAACTTCACGGAACGTCGGTGGGCAATCGCGGCGACTCACGATGCCTCACACAGCATACGTGAGATAGAGGTATTACCCCAGTCTCTGAAGCATCCACCTTCACCACAAACTAGAGGGATGAATCTATCTGTGTGAGGATGGAAGCAGAAGTAAATTAGTTCTTCAAGGCGGCCTCCGAGTGGCGCAGTGGTAAAGCGCTCGCCCTATCATCCGGTGATGCTCATCAATCACGGCTCTACAGCCAATCAGGGGCATCTGTGAGCTCGCGCACGCGGAGTGTGTTACTCCGCCCCAATGGTGCGTGAGCAAGCAGTTCGAAAAGATGCGGTCGGCTGATGTCACGCGGTTCGGAGGAAACGCGTGATAGTCTTCGCCCTCCCGGCTGAATGGTAGTAGTAGCCTTAATGTGTGAGCCCCCTAGTGACGGGGAGGAATTGGCTACGACTAAATTAGGGGAGAAAATTGGAAAAAAAAAAAAAAATATATAAAAAAAATATATATAAGTTAGTTCTTCAATTCAGAGAATTGGGTGGCCACTGAGCTGTAGTTTTAAATAAAATGTCTGTAGAAATTTGCAAAACCCAGGAAGCACTGTACAGTAGGTCCTTTCTAATTGTTGGAACTACCAGTCTATCACAGCCTTCAGCTTGGCAGGATCCATTTGGATCATAGATGGTGCAATGAAAATAAGGTCTTTGAGCACATCATTGACTAGGCTTTGAAATACTGCAGGTGCATTGGAAAGTATCGTATAATGCTGTTCCACTAGATAGCAGCTGCCAGGGTTTGGAATTCAATGGTGTAGTGGCAGTCTGATCTGGGACCTTGACAAAGTTCCAGTAGATGCCTTGTATAGTCCCTAAATGGGCACGATCGAATAACATCCTCATTTCTTCTGTAAAGGTCTGAAAAATGACACAACAAGGGTCATTGGAATTACAGACCACTGTTCAGTGATGAGCTCTCTCTGTAAGTAGGGTGATGATATACTCTCTCTAGACAACTCATGACTCCTCTGTAGAACAGGTCGACGATCTGCGCTTGAGCAGGGAGTTTTTCCTTGCCACTGTACACAGACCCTCGGCTTGCTCACCAGGGACAAACTGACCATTTTGATTCATACACATTCACATTTCAAACAAACTTAAATAATTCGTTTGATTGTGTAAAGCTGCTTTGCGGCAATAACAATTGCTAAAAGCGCTGTACAAATAAAATTGAATTGAATTGAATTGAACCAGGGTTCCAGGGTTGAGGTTCGTGCTGATCTGGGGGTGCCACAGGTAAAGGACTGATAACTGATGTAGTCGAGTGGAAAGTGAAGAGTGTATCTAATACACCTGCTGGATATTTAGCTGATGAATTTCCAAAAGGCCTCTTTTCTGGGCAATAGTTGGAGTTGAAACCTCAGCAGGGGCACTTGTTTTGAAGTGGAGATTGTCTTCTGGGCTCATATACTGTCCCAGGCAGCACAGAACTGTAAGAATCCAATCTCAGTGATGGTGATTTAGAGAGCTTATTAAAACAACAGATTAAACACGGTCAGAAGCAAGGCGGTAAAAAACTTGCATCTGTTAATAATAATAATAATAATAATTTTTATTTATATAGCGCCTTTCCAGAGCTCAAGGACACTTGACACTGTTGTGATGGCTCCAGGATGAATGGAAAATGCCCTGTGACACTGTGGTAATTAAGTAGAGGAAGACCTAGGGAAACTTGAAGTGGTGATTATTGCAAAGACAGCAGCGCAGCAAAGCAAGTCCTTGATCAGAGACTGTGTGCAGTCCCACACCAAATGGTTAGCAAATTCACTATTCTGGTGAGAAGCAAGTGCACTTTCGCTTTCATTCTGTGAAGGATTTTCTGCTGTGAATTTAAGCTGTGTGCTTGGTTTTCCCTAGTGTCTGAGACTGATCGCTGTACAATGTAGAGATCCAAAGCATGAAAAGGATGCAAAGCTGAGCAACAAGAATCCAAAGGCAACAAAAGACGAAATCCAAGGCTGGCCAGAGTCATTAACAAACAAAGATCATGGAAAGTTCACACACAACACAAATGCAAGGCAAACAGTGGAGGTATCTACTCCCACCTAGACTGAATCTCTGTGTTCTTTTAAGGCTAAATAGGTAATGGCCTAGCTCAGGTGCGCAGTGGAGATTAAAATGGCACTGCTCGACACACAGAGATATTCTGTGTATACTTGGCCGATCTGTTTTTTTTATTTTTTTAGTAGTATATGTTATAAATAACTGTTAGGTAAATTAATCTATATATTGTACCCACTGGCTAACCCTTAGGAGTCCAAAAGAACAAAAAGGGCTCGAAAGAAGAAACAAAATAAATCTTCCAAATCAATGTAAGAATCTTGTCCCGAGAAAACTTGTTACATAAATTCACTTTTTTTTAATTCAAATAATAATAACCCTACTTCTTTTTTGGTGTTTGTGTCCATCATTAAATAATTATTTGACCATGAATGGTGGGAATATAGTTGTGAATTTTATTGTAATAAAGCTGCTTACATCGGTGCGTACTTCACTTTGTAAACAGCAGCGTTTTAGCAGCACAATGCAACCTTGTCTGTAATTGGATGGAATGTCCTTGTGAATATGTCTTTTAGCAAATATAAAATATTTTCCTGAAGCTGCAGGGCGCACTTTTACTTTGTAAACGACAGATGAAAGTGTACGCCGATATGAACAATAGTGCCCCAGAAATGCAACAAAACACACATATACTCGCTAAATAAACGCTGCCTTTTGCAACACGACAGTGCGAACTGATGAGAGCAGCTTTACTGCAGTCATAATAGAATATAACTTATTTTTGCAGTGTAGTTTTTTTTTAAATCCATTTCAATTAATGTTTCAGAAACCATACTTTATTCTTTGTTTGTCTCCCTGGCTTCAGTAAACCCCGTGTGTGTGAGGAATCTGAGTATAAAGGTGATTCCTGAGCCAGGTGTCAATAGGTCTTACATATTCATGAAAAGTCATGAAATATCCAGTAAAACAGAGGCTATGCTAAAAAAAGGTAGGCACATCAGTCTCTTTACCCCAAATAAAATAAAAAATCTTATAATATAGTTGTTTTGCCATGGACACACACCTAAGACTTTCATGAACTCAGTTCTGTGTTCAAAACAACATGGATTGTTTATTCCCCTTTTCGAAATTGTATTTTCCTGTATGTGTCCTTTGATAGAAGTTTAAAAGTTGCACACGAATCTAATACATTTACATTAGCCAGTATGTGCTCTGTGTAAATAAGAGTAACGTACAGTATTAGCTACTACATTGGTAAAGCTGAATCACTGTAAATCTTCAGAAAGACCTCAGACCCCAGAGGGCTATTAATGCTCAAAATATTACACATTATGTTTTACATTACTGTATATAGGTTTTCACAAATTTCCATAAAAGCTGCTAATAATTCTTGACTGTAGAAAACAGACTTTGAGATGTTCCAACCTCCAAAAACTTGAGTATTCTGTCTTTATAAAGAAGAATCCTGCGATGAGCCTCCTCTGGATAATGCTCTTTTAACCTGACCGAGTCGCTCATCCTGTCCTGTGAGCACACAGACAGACATTCTTGTAAATTTTAACCCTAAAATGTTTTAATAAAATATAAATAAAATCTTGACTAGACAAACCAAATTTCAGACAACAGGAATTTACTCAAAATTTAAGCTGTAAAGCAGCCTAAAGGAAAAAGGAAAAGAAAAAAACAACAACAGTGAAAGTAAATGTGATGCAGTTTAGACACTGCGCAAACACCATATTACAGAAGACTAATTTAGGAGCTACAATGCACCTTATGATAATAATTCCGAAAGAAAATGAAACACGTTGGTGTCATCAGAACACAAAGAGATGCATGAAGATACCCACTCTGGAAGGTGTGAACACTGTGTTATAACGCATGCATTTCTTGCTATAAAACTGCACTGCTGGTAAAGGTATGCTTAGGGTCAGCACAGAAATCCTGGGGTCAAAATAAGGCTGAGGATTCCCTCTTTCTTTCTACATTACGGAATCCACATTTATATATTCTAGAAATAGAACTTCAATTTTTTTTTTCTTCTGAAGTGCATCTTCTCTTACACAAGCTCACACTGGCCATAACTCAGCAAACGGAAATAATACCAGTAATAAACTTGATATCAAAATGAAAAAAAAAACAACAACCTCAAATCACTCAAAATGCGACTTAATACCTGATATGATGTGACTGGTCATAAATGCTTTAAATACAAGATAAGCATTATGTTGTTTTGAGGTTGTATTTGCAGAGTTGAACAGCATTTTACTTAGCCATTTTAACTTTAAAAAAAAACATAGTTTGAAAATACTGAATATTATCACATTGTGACTGTATTACAATGCTTCTGCTGCATAGTCTCTTTCTTTTTTACATGAAATGGCTCAGTCTGTTGGAATCAGTTATGTTTAGTTAAGCATAATTGTTAACTTAGTAGTGCTTTACCTCTTCCTGTGCCTCCTCTTCCATCTGCTCGTCGTCCTCTTCCTCACCTGTTCCCTCTGCATCAATCGTAGATGACACCTTTTTCACTGGATTCCCCAGCTGCATGTTTGGGTGCTGCCTCTGGCCTGCAAGGCGATTGATCAGGTCCTTGTCTGCACACTACATCCAAAGACAACAAGCAGAAATCATCCAAACTATTTAAATAGACACAGATGACTCTACATTGCTGCTCACAGTTCAGGTGTGTGCTTAAATGTTGGTCCATAGTAAACATTGATATAGTATTTCAGATTTTACTGAAACCATGTGCTCAATTATACACAACTCTGGAAAAACAAAAAAAGTCAGGAGTATTACCTTAATGTTAATGATGATGTCTGGAGGGTGCATTTTTATGAAGTCCATTTGCTCTTGTATGTTTAGATATTCCCCAGACATTGATGGTAGGCACGACAGAACATAGCCTGATCAAGAACAACACAGACAAAGTATTTCATGTATAAAAATAAAAGTCTTTTCATGGATTATAAAGTTGTTGAGTTCTAAGCCTCTACAATCGCTGTCTGTGAAATTAAAGTTTAAGTTGCCTTAAGTCATCTTACCATAGTTTTCCACTTCTGGTGTTTTTAGTTTTTCAAGAACTAATGTCATCATCTTCTCCTCTGGAATGCTGTTTCCTTCTTTCAGAATTGCTAAAAACTAATCACATCCAATACATCATGGTACAAAAGTGCTTCTGGGTCCACGGCTTTAACTGTATAAAAAAAATAAATAACACCGAATACACACAAATACACACCTCTGTCCCTTGCTCTGACCCATCATGAATATGACTGCTGAGCAACTCTGTGTCTGAAAGAGAAAAGTATAGACAATACACAAAGGTGCAGAGCTGGAAGTGGCCGACTGATTTAAATTACAGACTAAACGTTACCATTGATGAGGACACATTTCCAAGTCTGTGCAAGTTTTTTAGCAAGGGTCGACTTCCCAGCACCCTATAAAATAAAATTATTAGAAAACAAAATAAAACATAAGAGTGTAATTGTTTCAAGTTTACACTAAATTTTTTTTTTGTTTCACTTTTTACATTTACACTTTTAGTCCAACTTTAACATGTGGCAACATAACATTTGATATACAATGTGGTCAAAAGTATGTGTACACTTGTTCTGATTAGATTCTGCATTTATTTCCATGTTTGCTGTTATAATTTCGTTCCACTATGTTGAGAAGGCTTTCCATTAGATGTTGGACAGCGGCTGTGGGGATTTGTGTTCATTCAGCTACAAGAGCATTAGTGAGCTCAGCAAATTATTTTGTGATGTGGAGGAGGCTTCAGGTCATCCCAAAACTGTTCAGTGGGGTTGAGTGCAGTCAGAACTCTGTGCAGAATACTGAAGTTTTTTGACTCCAACTTTAACACACACCATGTCTTTATGGAGCTGGCTTTGTGGATCTCACAGGGGCATTGTATTGCTGGATAAGGGTTAGGAAATCTTAGTTCCAGTAAAAAAAAAAATGTAACACTGTACAACTGAGTGCTTCAGACTTGGCAAGAGTTTGGAGAATCACAAATGGGTATGATGTCAGGGGTGCAAAAAACTTTAACCAACTAGTGTACTGCACATAATATACTGTACTTAATCATTTAGTCTGCAACAAGAGAATAAAATTTTTTTTTGTAAAAGTACCCTGAAGTATTTTTAAGCTAATACAAAGTTAAAACTTACTGGTTTTCCAAGTATAAGGAAGCAAGTGGGCTTGGAACGCAGAAATTCATTTTCAGCTTCATCATCAATTAGGCTCTCAGACAAAGAGCATGCATCAGGACCAAGAAACTTCATGGTTAAAAGAATGCTTTACAAACCTGCCAAGGAAATAATACTGCACATCATAAGAGATGAAAACAAATGCAAATGATAAAAATAAATGCAAAAGGAAAAGTGTTCGGAATCAATAGCATTAGCAACTTAAAATACTGCACATGTTGGAAGTCAACAGTTACGCAAATAACAAATCACTACCATAACTCCCAGCACTTCCATAACTCCCATTACCAGCATCACTCCAGGGTCCCATCAACTGGATTAGCAGTGTTGTGTAAAAGTTGTTTCCCCGCATCGAGA